>NW_017728922.1:897025-1021202 GCF_001723895.1 Crocodylus porosus | reverse complement strand
GGGGGGGGGCAGCATCTGGAAGCAAGGCCCCGTCTGTGCTAGGAAAGGTCCTTTTGTCCTGTCAACACTTCCTGAGTCTCCAAAGCCAAGTGTCCCCGGGGCCTGGGGAACCGCCCCTAGCTGAGCCCAGCCCTGTGATCATTTCATGCACCGCTGCTATCCTGAAACCTAGAAATGAAACTCCGTCTCTCTGCCGATGGCTCCGTTCCTCTTCTACCAGCAATATTAAATGTGCATGAGAAACACCGCTGTTCCCGGCCGCAGACACCGAGCGCGAAGGCGCTCGAACTGTGACCTGTGTAATGAGAGCCGGATCAACCGTGGCGCGGCGGGGAGAGACGCCGGGGAAGCGGGTGATGCAGACTGGGAGGAGGCACGCAGAGACGGCCCCCTGGGAGTGGGGCGAAGGCAGGGATGCAGAAGCTTTGGGGAGCAACAGTGCTCTTCTTGGGCGAGCTTGTGCGTCTCTGTCTCCGTTAGTCTATAAGGTGCCTTGCTGCCCTGCCCTTGAGCTGGCACCTGCAGTGGGAACGGCTGAGCGGGCTGCTTCAGCGCACGAAGGAAAGATGTCGCCTGTGTGATTTTACCACGCCTTGAACTCTCCTTTGCAACACGAGCTTTCATTTCTACCCAGAACTTTTACAATCTTTTCCCCTATGCCTGAAGAAGGGTGTTTGTGCCCGAAAGCTGGCAATTAAAGACAGTTTTTTCCAAAAATCTAGTTGGTCTAATAAAAAATATCACCTCTAGTACCAGTTCTGATTTCTTTTGCCTCTAGACCAATACGGCTGCAACCTGTATACCTGACTTTAAAGGCATTATTCTTTAGCGAGGCTGGGAAGGGCTCAAGAACAGAGTGCAAACGTCCCCGGGCCTTGGTCCATGCTCTACCCTTGGTGTAAAACCTGCGGTGAGGCGGGGGCCGGATCCCCGCTCTGCTTCTATCCCCGAAGGAGAAGAGGGAGCTGCAACAACCCTGGTGGCACCGGGCATCGGCCATCGCTGTCTCCCCCGTGCCCGGCGAGGGCGGCATGCCCTGCGGCTGTGGCAGGAGCTCAGCCAAGGGTTTGCAGAGGCTGGTCTGGACAGCGATGATCCTGCCTCTGGCTGGGCTCAGTGACCTCTGAAGGCCCCTTCTAGCCCGACTCCTCCGCGCGCCTCTGTTATTGCAGCTGGTCTTGGCCTCCGCAGGAGACGGGAGGACAGATTAGCTGCCTGGCTAGGTCTGCCACTCTGGTATCCAGCGCATTTAAAGCCCTGAAGTGTGTGTACAAAAATGATACAAACCAGCCAATTTAAAAAGACAAAATCTCTTTCCAGTGACCTCTCGAGGAGAGGGTCGGGGAAGGAAAGTGAGCCGGGGCCAGGGCCGCACGGTCCAGATGCGGGCTGCCGGCAGCGTCATCCCAAGGACAGGGCAGCTGTGCCCTTTCAACAGCAAAAGTACAGGCATGGAGGTGGGTTTTTTCGGTACCCGGTTAACCCGCTCCTGTCCTCGCTTGCCGTGCAGGAGCCGCGAGTCACCGCGGGCCACGGGTCAGGGCAGCCGGTCTCCTGTGGCCCAAAGGGGCTGCGGAGAAGGGTGGACAGCTGTGCCCTGGCACCGGGTGGGGGTGGGTCATGTCAGGACCCAAACCTGTAGCACGACTGTGGCAGAGACACGGCCCCTTTGCTTTGCTGCAGCCCCGGCCTGTGGCGCAGCTGCAGTCAAGGCATGAGGAGGGCAAGCCCCAGATGCACTGATCCGGCCTCCCCCATGTGTGCATGGCTTGGGGAAAACCTCTTCCCTGGCCAGGCCAATAAAGAGGTTGCCCATGTCTGAGTTTCCACTGGGGAGAGAACAAAACGGGGAGATACCGGCAGCTTTTGGGAGGGAGGGGAGTGAGCTTGGTGAGACAGAAACCAAGACAGAGAGGGAGCACGAGGCCGTGGTGCTAAGCTCCGTGCCTTGGCTCCAAGACAAGAGAGCTCAAGCAGCTGCTTTTCCTCATCTCGGACTCTGTTTCCTGCCCCCCAGCTGATAATGCTCTTTATCCTTTCATCAGCCCTTAAGCAAACCCCCGACAGTCAATAAACAAGTGGAAAAATACTGGCGGGGCCTTAACCAGTGGAGAGGGACGCGGCTTCTCAAACACTAACCCTTCGGAGTCGGGGCGCACGCTTGCAGGACGGGCGGGCACTCAGCACGAGAGCAGGGGCTTATACAGCGAGACCACCTGTCCAGCTGGGTCAGCCCGAGCTGGCTACACTGGGTCGCCTCGGGGTGGCCGCATGTCCGAGTCACACAAAAGAAAACCTCCGGGCACAAGCAAGGCAGTTGCATGAGCCAACAAAGAGCCAGAAACTGGCCCCGGCTCGGTTCACGGGGGAATCGGCGCTAGCACCATCCTGGTGTTGGGCTTTCACTAACATGGATGAGGTTTGTGTAAGTCTAGGCAAGCCAGGCAATGCCGTGCTGGCCCCGGTTGCCAGCACTCATCTCCAGGCTTGCACAAGCAAAGGCAAACTTCACATGTGCATGCAGGATTTGCACAGGGCTGTGTGTTTGTGCACACAGGCTTCATTTGCACAGCCAAATGGCCGTCCTCACAAAGGCTTCCACATGCATGTGGCAGCTGGCCTGGGACCCTTTGGGCACCAGGGTGCCAGTGTGCTGAGATCTGGCTATGAGGGTCTCGTCTTCCCTGGATGCAGCAGCTGTCGCTCCTCCCACCCTGCCAGGCAGGTTTGGCCCTCGGGGTGTGCTGACAGGCTCGCACTGCCGGGCAGGTCGGGGAGCGCGCGCGTGCCGGGGAGAGGGGAAAGCCGTCCGGACAGCTCTGCGTGGACGTGGGGCTGAGCATAGCTCTGGCCACAGTGCCCATGCACCAAAGGTCCCAACAGGCAGGTAGTGCACGCAGGGATTTAGAAACAGTATGGAGAGGAATGAAACCATATCCAGTTCCCAGATTCAGGGTGATGAGCCACCGGACCATGCGCACCACGCCATGTGCTGCCTTCAAAACCCAGGGGCATTAGCAATACCTCTGCGGCACAGGCTGCACAGTGCCACGTCACTGCCTGATGCACAGAAAAGCCTCCGGCTCCTTCCTGCTGCCTCAGACGCGGCTGTCGGAGCCGTGCAGAGGTGGGGAGTTTGGCAGCCCTTTGCAGCTACGGAGGCCCCAAACCTCGGCTCTCGCCAGCCGTTGCGCCGGCCCGGCTGGGCCCCAGATGCTCCAGGGAGCGGAGAGGGCCTTTGCCCTGCTGGGCCGCGCCAGGCGGGCGCCCGTGAAGCCGGACCCTCGCCCCCGGGGACGGTCCCTTACCTCCACGGGGCGGCAGCGTGACGTTGAGCAGATCCTTCATGCCGCACTCGGGGCCCACGTTCCCGTTGTAGCTGGCGACGCGGGCGCAGAACATGAGGCGGCACAGCCGCTCGGCATCGGTGTCGTTGTGGATGGCAGCAACGACGTCGAAGTCGCAGCCGTTGTTGGCGCCCTGGGGCACCTTGATCCTCATGGTCACGCCTGTCTCCTCCTGCGGCACCGGCCTCCTCTGGCGTTTGGCTTTGGCGAACACTTCCCGTTCCTTGTCGGAGCCTGCATGACCCCGAAAGACCGCGGTTATTACCAGAGCCGTGGGGCTGGCAGGGACCCGCGGGGTCACGTCTTTGCCCTTTGCCCCACAGCCAGCCTCTGCGCGAGGTCTGCGGGCGGACCAGCCCCGTGCGTCCTTCCCCGGCCTCCCTCGTTCGCCCTCCGGCACAGCTCTGCCTTTCCCGGGGCTGCTCCTGCCCCAGCCCTCCCCGCGTCGGCAGGCCGTACCCTCGGGGTACTTGTAGTGGTGGGTGATGTCCTCCCTGCTGTCTCGGCCCACGCCCTTGGTGCTGATGCTCTTCCCCACGATGGAGGGGTGGACGGTCTTCTTCCGGGAGCCGTCGCTCTGCAGGATCCAGTAGACCAGGTCCGCGTTGACCTCCGCAAAGACGAACGGGATGTCGTACTTCAGGGCCAAGTCGCCTTCCTTGATGGCTCTGACGGGCGAGGGGCCGCAGCAGTAAACCCCTGTGGAAGAGGGCTGGGTTATCACCGCGCGTGTGGCCTGCGCAGTCCGTGCGAGCGGGGTGTGGCAGGCCCTTGCGTGTGCAAGAAGCGGGGTCGCGGGTCAGACATGGGCATCCCTTTCCCCCCGACCTTCGCTCTTCTCCTGCGGAGTGGGGTCCAGCGCCTGCCATCCGTCGTAGCCAGCGGAGAGGTCAGGACGGGCCATCCACGACTCCACCCAGCAGTGGAAATTCCTGGGAGGAAAGGAAAGGGGAAGGGGAGAGTGGGCGGGCTGGGCCGTTTGCCGGGGGGGAGCCTCCCCACGGTGCCCTGCCTGCCCACCATATCATGTCCTTGGATCCTTGCTGCAGGCTGCCTCTCTCGTCCAGGTAGCGGTCGATGACCAGGTTCTTGTTGGTGTCGTGGGCAGAGTTGTAGTTGGTCACCACGCGCGTGGGAATCCCCAGGCACCTCAGCACTGGGGAGGAAGCAAGAGCGGGCAGAGGTAAGGCACGGCACCTGCCAAGCCTGCGGGCCCGGAGGGCACGGGGTGCAACCCAGCCCTCCCCTGGGCTGCCGCATGGACAGCCGAGGACCCTCGAAACACCTGTGTGTGCGGGGGGCACGCCCCACCCTGGCATCATCCCTGCCTCGGTCACTGATACGGGACCACGCTCTTTCCCGTCCCTGGGGCAGTAGGTTGGCTCCTAGGTGCACCGTGCCCTGAGAGGCAGCTCCGGCGGGGAAGGGGGCCACATGGGACTGGGACTGCGCAGCCCGGAGATGCCGAGATAGAAGAGACTGGAAAGGCGCTTTCAAGGGAGGGCGAGAGCCAGCAGGACGCAGACCCGCGCCTGGGATCTCTGAGCTGCTGCTCGCAGCAAGCAGGTCCCCCGGCAGCGCGGGAGCGTCACGGGCAGCCTCCGAGAGCAGAAAGCTCCAGCCTTCCTCGTCCTCCTCTGAAAGAATCGGGTTATAAATCCCCAAGAGGATGCATGAGGCCAAGTGCTGATTTTTTTCCCCCTTATGGGCAAAAACTGCACCAGTGCATGTGTGTGCATGCACGTGTGCACGTGCATCAAGGACCAGTTCAGGGAGGGCCTGACCCTGTTCTCACATGCACCAGCATGAATGCCCGGCCCAGGGTGGAGCTGCTTTACTTTATGTCAGTCTGAGATGAGACCTGGGTGCTCCATGGGGGGAGGCCACGGAGGTCTGTCTTGCAGCCACGCACATGTCATCTCCCTGGATCAGGTTCATGGTTTTAATGTGTAAGGGCAAGTTTTGGTGGGCACAGCGAATGCCGCTCCTCTCTCCAGCGTGGGGCGATCTATGGGCTGGGGGAAGCTGAATGACAAACCCAATGCCTTTTGTCCTGCTTGGGGGGCCTGACATTTGGGTCTGGCCAAAATCGAGCTGCTGGAATCAGCACAGAGTGGGGGGCAATCACTGGAAGCCCCCCTCTGCCCCCCAGACCCTCGCGGGTGCCTGTCCAAGGGCTGGGGTCTCATCTCCTTGTGCCAGTTTGACTCTCATGCTGATTTAATTAAAATCACTCCTGTCTTGCACCAACGTGAGCTGGCTCAGAGTCACAACCGGCGGGGAGTCTGAACTCCCCAGCCTGGCGAAGAAGAGGGCAACGGGGCCAGCCTGCAGCGCCTCACCTGTACAAGCCACCGCAGCGAAGACCCAGCACTGGCCGTATCTGACGGGCTGGCAGCCGAACTTGCTCCATCTCCGCAGGATGTCCACGCTGCCTATCCAGGACATGGGGCTCACCCCGTCACTGTACTTGTTGTCCCAGCGCCCTGCCAGCACCCCCCGGTCGTCGTTGCAGTTCACCTGCAGCACAGCCAGGAAGGTCCCCGGTGAGGAGCGCGTGCGGGCTGGGCGCACATGTCCACGGAGCACCAGCTCGCTAAGGAGGTAGTTGATGGGGCGGGAGGGCGGTTATCGTGGCTGGCCCTGTGTGCCGCATGCACCCTGGGAGTGGCGTCCAGGGTATACCTGGGCCCTGGCCATGCAGTCAGGTAGACAAACAGAGTAAAAGGCTGCACACAGGCGATCTGGGAAGGACAGAAGCAATGGGTCAGGGGCTCTTGGGATGCTCCAGGACTCACCATGGCGCTGACGACCCTGCCGATGTAGACTGGGCAGTTGCGGCGGGAGCAGTCCCGGTTCTGGTCCCGGAAGAACTTGGGGTTCGTGTCCAGCAGCAGGAGGCACGTTTCCACCATGTTGTCCTCGAACTGGCACCGACGGGGGGAGGGTGGGAGAAGAGGGGGCAGAGCTGTTAAGCCAGCAGAGCGGGTGCAGCGTGGGGAACCCACCGGGGCTGAATGAGCTGTGTCCTGGGGGCACGAGACAGCGGAGCGGGACGCTGCCCCCCTGCCTCTCTTCCCTCGTACTGTCCCAGAGGGAACATCGATCCTCCCGCCAGCACGCCCATGGCGGGCACCTGCACCTGCGCCTGCGCTGGCCCAGGCATGTGGGAGCCAGACCCCGGCACCAGCGAGGGGCAGCTGGCACTAGTGCTTCTTGGGCATTCGCCGGCCCTCGGCTTTCCCCCTTCATCAAACGGGGACAGACCCCCAGCTCCTGAGTCCAGGAGCGGGGTATAGTCAAACGCCTGGGCCAGTCCCTGCTTGTTGACCTGGGGCACAGGGAGCCAGCAGGAAGTGCCCCTGAGGCAGTGGCTTTGCAATGGTGCCATCCTGGCATTTCGGGGGGGCTTTATCTGCAGGCCTGGAGCGTGCACGAGGGGGCGGGGGGAGGCAGGGAGCCTGCCTGTGTGTGCTGTGCAGATAAGGAGCTGATGCACGCCCGGGCTTCAAGCCTCAGCGTGCCCCACTGAAGAGCGGGGCCGCCTGCCCGTGGAGCTGGGTTTCCCGCTGTGCAGGGAGCTCAGAGGCATGGGGGAATCGTCCCGAGCAGGGTGCAAACCCCTTGGGAACCAAGCGGCTTGTCTCCCCCGGCGCTGGGGACGAGCCCCAGGCCCCCCCAGGCACCTCTGGGCAAGGAGGGCAGCCTGGAGCCTGGGATGGGGGCGAGCGGGACCATCCCGCACTGAGCCCCGGCTTGGGGAAGGGTGGGCAGAGGTGCCGACACACCGCAGCTCCCACCCGCCGCGCCGGGACCTGCCCTCTCGGCACCGTCCCCAGAGGAAACCGCGGGCTGCTGGGATGTAGGACTGGGAGCCGGACCCTGCTGGGGACAAGGTTTCGTCCACGCGGGCGCGCCGCGCTCCCGCCCGCGTACGCAGGGCCTCAGGCTCAGCCCGTATCAGCCCACGCGGCCGGCTATCGAGCGAGGGCCTCGCCATGTTTCCGGACAGCGTGTTTCTGCTGCAATTAGCCCTGCCCGCCCCGACCCCGCCGGCCTCTGCGTAATGATTTATGGGCCCGCGTCCCCTCCGCGCTTCTCCCGGGTCCTGCAGTCAGCATTTTCCCTGTCCATAACGAGGGTGTAATTTGTCTGCCTCTGCAGGACGGCCGAGCGAGGCTTCCTCTGCAGCCTCGCTGGCCGTTATCGGAGGATGCAGGCGGTCGTGCTGGACACCGAGCGGGGAGGAGGCGTGGGGTTATCTAGCACTGCTCTTTGCAGGGCCGGACTCTCATTTAAAATTGTGTGTATATCATGCGTGATCCCTGCATGCTGCTGCCCAGCCGCGATGGGCCGGAAGGAGCCCTGGGAGCGGGCAAGGGTGCAGACTGGGCCCCGGGTGCCATAACCCACGCAGGGGCTCGGAGCCGGGGACTCACCTGCCCGAAGTTCCAGGGTGTGGAGACAATGAAGTCGTTTGAGCCCTGAAAGATGAGGCCCTGCTGCGTCAGCACGTACTCGGTGCGCTGGTCTTCATCCTCCAGATAGACGGTGTCCTCTGCGGGGGGAAGAGCACAGGGACCTTGGTGGGCTGGCCGGTGAGGTTATTCAACAGCCTTCGAATGGTTTGGAGCAATACAAAAGCACCAGCTCGCTTCTGGCATCGCCCAAAAAGCTATTGTTCCCTGCAAATGTGTTGGCGAGCCACTGCCGCAAGCTCTGGCGTGCATCGGGCAGCAGGCAGGGGAAGCTGCCCACTGCCCATATCTCTACAGACTGGGCCTGGGAAGTTGGCCATGTCGTGCGGGGGTGCTGGAGCTCACTGGGAGGTGGCAGGAGCACTCGGCGTACCCATGGGGGAGACGGACAAAGACACGGCAAGCCCCCTGTCTGGTTGCAAGCCTGGCCCTGGCCAGAGAAAGTTCAGTGTTGCTTCCTCCTTCAGGGCAGTGTAGGGCCTGGGAGCAGGGGCTGGAAGGTGGGGGCAAAGGGGCTGTGGGCCGAGGCTCTTTGGACTGTCTGTGCTGCAAGCCGACGCTCGCCTCGGTCTGCACTTATGTCAGGGCACCAGTGTCCTGGTGGGAGCTGGCCTCGGCGAGAAGCTGGGTGAGACCCAGATCAGACCCATCTCCCCCCCGAGACTGCCTCGAAGATCACCGAAAGCCTCACCTGGACACCACGGGTTGAAAAGCAGGATGAACTCGCCCAGCCGGAAGCTGGTGCCTTGGTAGCCGGTGGAGGCCTCCATGGTCAGGGTGTAGAGGCCGATGCGAGCGTCGGGCGGAGAGCAGAGGGACAAGGAGAGAGCCGTGCCGTCCTGCTGCTCCACCGCCGCGCTCCACGCCGACGCCTGCAGGCAGCTGGAGACGGAGAAGTGGCTCCGGGTTCCCCCGGTCTCCGTGGGGCACGGTCCTAGCAAAGGCAATGGACCTGTTAGCGCCACGTGCCCCTGCCTCTCGCCCCCAGCCCCGGGGCACGTGGCGCTCTGGCATCCCTGTCCCGACACCAGCCCTGGGGTGCACCGGGGCCCTGCTAAACCCGTCCCCGTTTGCATGGTGTTCGCTCTGGAGGGGAAGGGGCAGCTGTACTGGGGTCTCCTGGTCAGCCCGGCACTCCCACTGACCGGCTGCTCTGCTGCCCCGGCCCCTTGGCCTCTCTGCAGTCGAGGAGAGGGCGGCCTGCACCGCTGCACCCCTCTCCTGCCGCCGGGGGGTCCTGTCCGTGCATCACGGCGTAAGCAGCTATGGGGTCCTGGGGCCAAGGCCCTTCGGGGGGGGAGAAATAGGGGTTAACCTTGAACGTGCTGGGCTAGACCCAGAGCCCATGGGGGGGGGCTGCAGCTGTTCCCCTGCTCCTGCACAGCGGTTGGCTCCCAGCAAGGAGCCGCCAGTAAAGGACCGATGGGTTGGGAGAGCACAACGGGTCCCTAATGAGCCACTGACGTGATGCAAAACACGTGTGAGCGGTGCCCCAGGGCTGCCGCTGCTGGGGCTGGCACGTCCTCCTCCCCGCGGGCACTGCTGGCGTGTTCTCGCGCGTCCCCGGGGAGCTGGGCAACTGGGGCTGGGGCACCTTCAGGCCCAAGAATGGGGCCGGGGATCATTTTGTTGGCAGCTTGCCTTTGTTTTTCCACCCAAATTTATGGGACACTGGAGAGTCCAGCAAAGAGTCTGAGAATTGCCCAGTCCTCCTCCTTGGGCGCCAGCGCCTGTCTGGGGACCCAGACAGCTGAACCCCAGCTAGGGGCCAGAGGGCAATGCAATAGCCTAATGCCAGCTGGTGCCCGCGGGGCGGGAGAGCGGGAAGCAGCCCAACGTCTGGTCAGGGCACCATGAAACAGGAGGGCCCAGTCCCCTTTGCAAGCTCAGCTGCACCAGAGCCTCACGCCAGACCTTTTGCAACCAGAAGCAGAAGGAGAGCAGGGCTGGATGGGCCCTTGACGCCTCTCGCTCGGAGCAGGGTCGGGGCGGCGAGGTGCCCCCTGCATCAGAGCTTGGCCCGGCAGGCCTGGCCCCAGGGGCTGGCAGCGATGCCAGTAGCGGCTGTGCAGGACAGAGCCCTCCTTTCACTCCCATCCCTGCCCGCAGTGGCCAGGTGCTGGGATGCAAGCATGCCGGATCCCACATGCGGCTCCCCCGGGCCCGGGACAGAGCCGCCCTGTGCAGCCTCCTCCCAGCTCTGGCTCTGCCCTGTGCCTGGCAGCCGCACGCTGGGGCAGAGCTGGGCGAGCCTCCTCCCACACTGGGAGCTCTGTGTTACCCTGGGGCTGTGCCCAGGCTCCAGCCCTGGAGGCGGTGAGAGCATCCAGGCCAAAAATACACCCAGTGACACAGCTGCTCCCCCGGCCTCGCTTGTTTGGGAGCAGCGCCGAGCCCCGAGTGCGGAGGTGGAGCCGCAGCCCGGGTAATTACTCATCTCTCCTCCGGGGCCCCCACCCGGCGGGGACAGCGTGTCCTCCCGCCCCTCCCTCCCAAAGGCTTCTTGTCCAGCGTGACCGCCGGGCAGGGCGGCTCTGGGGCCTTTCCGCAGGATGCACCGGCTGGCACCGTGCAAACAGCTCTGCCTTAAAAATACCCCCTGCGTGTTTACACTTCAGTCAAGCCCCTTCTCCGCGGGGCAGGGCTGTTTCGGCTGGCCGGGTGAGCCAAGGTCTGCGCAAGCCCTGCCTGGGGGCGGGCAGCCTGGGTGCTCTCTGTGCCGGCTTCAGATGGCTCCTGGCACTTCCCTCCACCGTGTCCTCAGCCCAGGGTGCTGGCCCAGGGACAGCGGCACTTCCCTGGGGCCTTACGTCTGCTGCGCTGTTCTGGGCCCGCTCAGGAGAAGCAGCGCTCGGGGGTCGAAGCAGACGGAGATGGGCCAGGGGCTGCGGCGGGGCAGGGGGCTCGGGCAGCGAGCGTGGCGTTGCACCGCGTGCGGTGCCCGAGATCTTGGCAGACGGGGCTGCGGGGCGGGAGGGGATGGATCGGAGGTTTCCGAGGTGGGAGCTGGGAACGGCCGGGCTGCGGGCCGTGCGGCTTGCGCCCGTGGCAGGCGGTCTGCGGGTGCTCCAAGTGCCTGGCGGCAGTAAAACACGAGGGCGATGCTTCAGGCGTGCACCCTTCCTAGGCGAGGGCTAGCGCAGCGCCCCGACTGTCCCCTGGTCTCGACTTCTTCAGCCATCTCTGCCCCGGCCGCGAGCGAGGCAGGTCGTGTGGGCTGGACAGGGCACGGACAGCTGGGCGATGGGCTGAACATCTGGCGCTCGGTAATGGCTTTTGGCCTGTGTGCACCGGGAATGACGAGCAGGCGCCCTCTGCACAAGCTTTCAAAGGACCATCTTGCGAATGCGGCAGTGCTATCTGCAGAACCGGTGCGGGAGGGCGGGGGCTGCCTCCCACTGTCCTCAGGAACTGCCCGTCTGTGGGAAGATCACTCTCCCTTTGAAGGTGGCAGGAGCTGGGCTGGGGACAGGAAGGCTGCCGAGGGCTTTGTCATCGGCCCCACAGCTCATGACTAAGTCCCAAGAGCTCCCTGCCGGGCCCTCTCTGGGGAGGTCAGCGCGGCGTGACTGTATCTGGTCCACGCAGCCGAGATGCTTCCAGGTCGAAGGAGGATGTTGACCTGGTTGCGAGCTTCCTTGTATTGTTCCCTGCCCTTTCCTTGCTTCTCCTTGGCAGAAAGCAGGTTTCTGATGGGTCGAGATAACACACCAGTCAAGGTCCGAGCACGTCTCTCCCCTTGATCTCGGGTCCAGAACGGCCCAGCTTACAAAGAAAGGAAGGGGCAGCGTCCAAAATATCTGGGATCTCCAAGCAGGGGGTGAAACCGTAACGCTTGTCTAGATGCTGCAAGTCCACGTGGCCTGCTGCAGCCTTGGAAATGCCGTCGGGTGCGGCGTGGCCAGCCGCTGCTGTGGGCTCCCTGCATGCGCCGTACCCGTCTCCACGGTGTGCAGGCGTGCATGGGTGCATCTACCTACCATCCCGAGGAGCACGACTGTAGCGTGCCGTAGCTGCTTTGCAGATAGCAGAGCCGTGGCCTGAAAGGGAGGTGAGGTGAGCTGCCCTGGGGCACAGCGTGAGTCTGTGGCAGTCAGGAATAGGGACTGGGGCTCCCAAGTCCTACCTGGGCAAAGCTAAGGCAGGTATAACTGCTTCACACCCCGTTACGAGACTCACCAGCCACAAGCTGCATGGATTTAACTCGGCTGGCGGGAGTGAAACCAGGAAGCCTGGACCCAGGGCCTTGTGGCCAAGCATGCAGCCAGGACTTGGGAGCCTCGGTCGCTATTGCTGGCCCTGCTACGGACTCAGGCTGCGCCCGTGGGCAGCTCGCGGTCCCTCCCTTCCAGCCCTCCGGCACGGCAGCGACACAAGGCTCGATTCGCTGGCCTTTGTTACGCGCCTGAGATACGTAAGCAAAAGGTGCTTTGGATTTATGAAGTCTGGGAGCAGCTCCTTTCCGCAGAGGTCACTCCAGCTTCGCCTTATCTTTGCAGTGAGGGACTCGGCTTCCTCCCCTCGCCGTGATTGCCATCACCGTCGTGCTGTGCATCCCCTGCGCCGCGCCGCGCCGCGCCACGGGGATGGCTTCTGGCAGAGGCCCTGGCTGGCTGCCGGGTGAGACCTCTCCGGCTTCGGGGGTCTCCTGGCTGACGGGCTGCTGTTATTATCGGTGGCAGTGGCAGCACGCGCGGGTTTTTCTAATTATGGTAACTTGGCCGCAGAGGTGACGGGTGGGAGTTTTGGGACGCCCGAAGCCCGGGCAGGTTTCACAGCCCCCGAGCAAGCATTTCAAGGCAAGCACCAGGCAGCTGGGGAGCCTGCCCGCCCCATCGGCCCGACTTGTCTCCGAATGGCTGGACAACGAGCGCACGTTGCTGGCAGGGGGCAGCTAGCGGGAAACTCGAGCAGATAAACACCTCGGGCTTGTTTTTCTCTCCTCCTTGACCTCCCCTTTCCTCCCTTTGCTTATTTTCCAAGGGTTGTGATGAGGGAGAGTCTCTGCCTCCATGCTTCTCCTCCCCAGGACCCCGAGAAAAGCAGCTGTGACCTTGGGATCGGCTGCTGCGGGCCTTTAATTGGGGACGTGACAGAATCCGACCCAGGCAGGGTCTTCCACGGCTTCGCGCCAACGCAGGCCAAAGGGAAAGTAGTTTTGGCCCCAGGCTGTGGATTGACTCTGTGGCTTGTAAAAACCAGCAGGTGTGGTGGGTGAAGCAGCTGTTTGGCTTCCCGAACAGAAATGTGAGGGCTGCTGCTTTGAGGCCTATCTGTACCTCCAGTCTCTGCCCACAGCATGGGGGGAATGGCTCACTGCCACAGCAAGCAACTCCAGGCTTACCTGTTTGCACGTTGAGGGCAAGTGTGTCCACGCCGTCCTCATACCCCCGCCCCGCGAAGTGCAGCATGATGGTGAAGGGCTGGCCCCTCCTCACCACGAGCCGCTGGCTACCCATCTCCTCCGTCCTGTGCATCGCCCCGTTGCTCTCCTGCTGCAGGTCGCATGTTTCCAGCACCAGATCTGCAAAACCAAGAGCACCTTCCATTGCACTCTGGAAAATCTGGCCCCCTCCCGAGCCCAGGGACCAGACCCCAAACCCCGGGGCCCTTGGTAGCAAGAGGGAGGGGGGTTCTCTCACTGGGGATCCTTCCCTGTGGCGTGACAGCCTTACCTGGGCTGGATCTCACTGTGCACACACACTCATTCACCGCCCTCTGTGCGCACATGCGACGCACGTGCAATTCACATGCCACATGCACATGCAATGCACACACCACGTGCACGCAGTGCACGTGCCCCTGCATTTGAGGGTGCCAGTGGCAGCGGTGAAACCTGTCTGAGCCCCTGGGTTTTCTCTCCCCGGTGAGCGAGCGTGCACAGGGGCTCCTTCCCTCGGGTGCTTTGTCTCCGCGGGGTCTCTTGTCTCAGCTCTCAGGAACGTAGCTCACAGCTGCCCGTTGTCAGCCCCCAGCTCCCATGTTCTCACTGGCACTAATTACTGGTGACTTTATCTTTGTAATTTAAATGGCCTGCTTGTCCGGGAGAGAGAAGTGGCTCTGCTCCAACCCCTCTCTTGGGTCTTCATTAAGGGAACGAGCTTGACAGCATCCTCCTAATGCAAGCGCAGCTCCCTGCCTCCCCTTCCCCTGAGGGGTGGTATCATCCAGTACAGCTGTCACTTGGGGTCTCCTCGGGTACCAGCTTTATCCAGCGTGTGTCGGGCAAAGGCTCTTGGACCAGGCCCGCGCAGAGGCAGCGAGAGGTAAAACGCTGGACCTGAGCCTGCAGGGCAGAGCTGGGCTCAGGACTGCGCTTTCTGTGCCAGGTCCTTGCACCACAGCCCTGCTCTCAGGACGCAGCGGCGTGAGTCGGTCAGGGCTCAAGCATGGGGGAGCTATGCTGCAAGGGAGCCTGCCTGCCTGCCTTTGGAAAGGTTTTGCTCCCCAGGTCCAGCAGGAAAGTCTTCCTCTCCCTTCTCCCAGTGCCTTTGAAATCCCCAGTTGTTTGCTAGGACTTTCCCCACTCCTCTACCAGGCAGGAGGGCTTACGTGCAGGCCGGCCGTTCCCTGGACGTGCTGATGAAGGGACGTGGGATGCAGGCCCGGAGCCAGCCGGCTCCTGTCTGACACTGATGGAAGCGGGGCCTGCGCCGTGCGAGCGCTCGGCGAGCCAGGTAATTGCAGATCCCTGTCCCTATTGTTCTAGCACGGTGCCCCCGGCACTACGCTCTCATTCATCATTGTTCAGGGCCGATGACCCTTGAATGCACCACAGTCAGACAGATTAGTTCCCAGAATAGGGGAAAGTATTAATGTAGGGGAACACATCGCTCGCTCAGCGCCAGGCTGATGGAGCATGGACTACAGGGCGGGATTTACAGTGACAGCCACCTCGCTGGGCTCCTCGGCTCCTGCCGCTCGGTTGCTTCCTCTCTCGGCCGCAGGGCGCCTGGGGCAGGGTGTCCAGGGCTGTCCGGCGGCACGGGGGAGCCCCTTTGAGAGCTGCTATAGGGACTGGTGATGCTTCTCACCCCCTCCGGCCTGTCCCGTGGATGCCAAACCCCCCACCACAAAGTCATCCCTGCTCCCTGCCCTCGAGGAAGGAAGCAAAAGAGGCGTCCCTGGCTTTCACCTGGTGGCGCAATGGGCTACAGAGGAGAAAACCCAGCATTTCTCCACAGCTGGGAGAGCTCAAAGGATCCACAGCTCAGGGCAAAGCAAAGCAATCCCTTGGCCAGCCAAGCCACGGGACCGTGGCCAAAGCATCATGCTCTGCAAGGAGACATCCAGTTCCCTCACAGCAGAGCTGTCGTGTGATCTCCTGCCTGGCTGCATGGCCAAGAAGTTTGAGACAAAGCAGATAAGGTGTTTGTGAGCGAGGAGATCTGCAAACTCTGTTCCCCTTGGGGTTTTCCCCCCGCCCTTGGCCGTGGCCATCTCTGAAGCAATACAAACTGGAAACTCTGCTGGAGTTGACTCCTGCCGGCCTCTCTGGGGCCCAGGACCCCGGGCCGGTCACAGCTCGATGACTGTAACGAGAACAACATGCCTCGGGCGACACGTCCGCCGTTCTCCGTCGGTCCCTCTGCCGCGTGCAGGGAGCAGTGCTTTGGAAGCGCTCATCATCAGGCTGCCCCGTGTTTGAAACAGCCTTCACCTCGTGCGGACACTGGTTCAGCAACTGCACTTGTGTCTGCCAGGCTTTTACCCACCGAAGTTATCACCAGCGCCTGCCGTCGCTGTCGTGGGAGAGATCTGGGGAAGCTGTGCTGCTCCCTCTTTTCCCCACTGTTTGCTGTGTGCCTTGGCGAGCTGGACTTCGGCTCCTGAACGTGGTCCCACAAGGGATAAAGGTGGCCGTGGCTGAAACCGTGTTTCAGCTTAACTTTCCCCATGCACCCGAGCTCAGACTCGCACTTCAGAGGCACGGATTGACTGTGCCCGAAGCCAGCTCGGCCCCACGTTTGGGAGGAGAGGTGGGAGATCTTGTTAGTGATGATTACTTCTTTTCTTAAATGCAGAGGAGATGCTTGGATGCTACCACGATGGGGGACATTTAGCCCCTCGGTGCCCCGTTCCTTCCTCATCCTAGGACCGCACAGAGGGACCCTTGCAGGCATCTCACGGGGCAACGCTCCCCGTAGGTAGCAGTGAGCTCAGCCGCATCCACCTTCCTGGAGTGACGCCTCCTTGCATCAGCAGATAATCTTCCCCCCGATCTTCCAAGCCGGGCACCCGAGCATCCCCAGGCCTCCCTACCCATGTCCTCCAGCTGCCCTGCGGCACGAGGGGTGAGAGGAGCTGGAGGACTGCTCTGCTGGCAATACAGCCCTCCAGCTCAGGGATCCTCAGCCTTTACAGACTCAAAGCCCCCTCCGAAAACACCAGTTCTGAGCTTTCCCTTGTTTTTTGATTGGCAGAAAAATGCTAAAGCAATTCTTCTGTTGCAGAGGACTCGGAGAGACGCGACTGGGCAGGATGTTTGCGATGCTGTGGATCTCTGCTTGAAATCTGGGTTTCTCGTGTGAGTCACATGTGGTGCTGCACACCTGACAGTGGTAATGTTGTGCGGCACCCCGCCGTGGCTTTCAAAGGCTCTCGTGTCCGCCCCCGCGTGCCACAGCTCCCCTGCTCTAGCTGCTTCTGGGGGAGCATGGCAGCAAGTGAACCCGCTTTCTTTAAGATGCCGCACCAACCCTTCTCTTTTGCCTCCCTTTCCTCTTATTTCGTCTCCAGAATACATTTAATAGCCCTGCTGTTGCTGCTGAGGTCACGGGGGGCTGAACTGACCCAATCTGTGTTTTTGCACCATTCTTCACCAGTTTGACACGGCTGCTGAGCGCGCACAGCTGTGCGATGCCCCGAGGCACCGGAGGATTTTACTGAGCCCGATAGCATGGGTCACACTGCTGGTTTCCGCACCCTGCGGGTTATGCCCAGCTCGCTCGGACACAAGCAACCTCATTTCTCAAGACCTAGAAAAGAAAAATCTCCCTTTTCCTGGGAAAAATAGCTTGGAGAAGCCCTCTATGTCCCAGGGGGATTTCCAGAAGCCGGGAAGGTTTATTTTTTTATGGCGTCTTCAGATAACCGTCTTAAAATAGAGCAAAACTTTAAGCAAATACTTTTATGGTGGTTGCATCTGACATGCCATCGAAAGGCAGCTTGCACTTTGCGATGTTATTTTACCATGTCACTCTTCGCAGCGCCATGTTATTACGACAAGAGAAGGTTATTGCCCTTGAAGTCTAGTAAAGCATTAACTTAAATATAGTTGTCTCCCGGTCCTCGCAATCTCCAATTTTCATCTTTCTCATTTCCTAGCACTCTGCACTAGCATCAAGACTTTGCAATTCAGTTTTAATAACCTGACCGTCGCATGAAGTTCCAGAAACAGAAACAAATGCAGCGGAGGGAAAGGAGCCGGCTCGCTGCTCTGGGGCGGGTTTGCTGAACGCGCTGCAATGCTCCCTTTAACTTTTCAAGTGGACTGCATGGCACACACAGCCGCACGTAGGGAAGCTAGTAGCCAGGCACGCCACTCTACATGCATGCTTGCAGAGCAACCCCGAGCCAGGCAAAACTTTTTTCCCTCTAGGAAAGCTTTATGAAGCAGTTGGCAAGGAAAGCAGCAGTGTACCCCCCCCTTCGGCTTTACCTTCAGCCATGGTGTCCCGGGCAGGAATCCTGTCAACTCTGCTTGGTCTCCTCTGGCTGTGACTGTAGCTGAGTAAAGGAGCTAATAGATCAGCTCCCTCCCCCCTAGCTAGCCCTTTATAAAGGCAGGCACAGCCCACACCCCTCGGCTGGGTGGATATCAGGCAAACTTAAGGCATGGGGGGCGGGGGGGAGAACGAGGCTGCTTCCAGGAAAAAATTAAGTCCACTTTTTTTGTTGTTTTTGAACTTAGAGCAGTGTTTGTAATAGGTCCTCTCCCCACACACAGGGGAAGAAACCGTATGACTAAGGGGCGTTGGGAGGAACTGGTGCACGGACACTTCTGTACAGATAAGCAGTCTCTCGCTGGCCCCGCACCGGGCTCCGGGAGAGGAGGGCAGGCTTTTCCCCACTGCTCCAGAGGTGGCTGGGTTTCCCCCTCAGCTGTTGGGTGTCGACAAGGGATGCTTGGAAAAGAAACCTGGTGCTGGAACCTCCGTCCCCCTCCCATAAATAATCCCTGGGAGCTTCTGCAGGGGAAAAAAAGCCCCACACACCGCCGGGGCCTGACGTCCATCCCTTGCCCTTGCCCTTGCCCTATGGCTGAGGGTGAGGGTGCCGGACGCGGCCTCCCCTCCCAGCCCCGGCGTCGTCTCCCCTGCTTTGCACCTGTTCCTGCGGCGGGACGGAGCAGCGTCGAGCGCCTCGGGAGAGCCAGTGGCCAGCGCCGAGCGCCCCTGCCCGCGTGCTGGCTCGGGGGGGGCGAAGGAGGCGCTGGCAGGTTTATGGGCTCGGGCGAGGTGGTGATGGTGAAACCACCAGCCGTGCCTGGAGGGGAGGTGCGCCCGCTCCAACAGCCACCTGCCCGTGGTCTCGGACGTCCAGACCCACCGGTGCCCTGGGACAGCTGCCCCCCGAGAGCAGGTAATTCGTACAAAACAGGCTCCCAAATGCTTTCCCTTTATTGACTCTGATCTGCCTCAGACCGGAGCTCCGGGAAACCGTGTCCTATCCCATACGTGGGCTTGTGGGGCCGGGACCTTTCGCCTCCCAGGAAAGGCAGCAGAGTCACTTTGGTCTGCCGGTGCTACTGACTCACACAGGGGTCTCACGGCTCCCGTTTTGCGAGAGAGCTGTGCAATGCGTGCTCTTGTCTTCAGCATCCAACCTTTGCATGCAGGGCAAAGGCAAGGCAGTGGGTTACCTAGGCAGAGATACCAGCGGTGGCGAGTTTCCACCCTGGCGCGTGGGCTTTCCCATTGCAACAAGAAAGACAGGAGATGTGCTGAGGCCCAGCCAGGCGAGCTGTGGCTGGGGGGAAAGCCCTCCCTGTGTAACTGCATGCTGGAAGATCAAGAGCTCTGGCCACAGGAATGACAGGTGAGGTCTTCACGCTGGGATGGGTCTTGCAGGAGGCACGGCGCTGTGCCACGTCGCACAGCAGAGGCCTCAGAAATCAGCTCTCTCGCAGTGCGTGAAATGGAGCAGGCAGGGCAGGGCGGCTGTCATGGGCTCGCAGCCCAGCTGTGGCCGGGAAGAGCCAGGTCATTCATAAGGCTTCGGAAGGGAGGCAGGGAACAAGGTTCAAATTGTGCAATAAATCCTGCTCGAGCAGAAGGCTTGGGACCAGCTGTGGTTAATTAGTCAGTCCGCCATGCTCTAATTGGCTTCCACGCACGTGCACGTCCCAGCCGCATCCTGAGATGCGTTGCTGGACCCGCGGAGGGGCTCACGGCTCGTGGTCTGCGCTATTCGCCCTGAAGAGCGTCAGTCGTCCTCCTCGAGAATCGACCCCTCGTGCCACAGTGGCGCTGGGCGGATGCAGAGCAATGATGCTGGATGGTCCAGGCTCTCCTCTCCACTGCATCCAACTCTACTGGCTGCTGTGAATTCCCCTTTATGCCAAAGCTGGCGTAAAGGACCCTGGGCCTAGTTGGAAATGCTTGGCATTCATTGGAAAATGCTGATGCATTGAACAGGAAATATTTCATTTCCCACACAAATGGGAAATATAGGTTTAGAGCTAAACCAGATCACCACCAGATTCCTCCCAAAGCAGATGCCCTGTTTCGGTCCTCTCCGCACCACATGTGTATGCTGTGATGAAGTCATTCGTGAGATGATCACAATCATTATTTCTCAATACTCCATTCTGGACCAACGACCTTTCTTGTCAGGACTCTTGATAAATGAGTTCCTTCAAAAAGTCTCTGTTTTTATAGTGAATATTTCCAGCAACACCATTTTGCTGGAAAGTGCCCAACCAGCTCTACTCCAAATGCGTGCTTAGCACAACTGGTGCAGTTAGCAACATAATGTGCACCAGTGAGAAACATGACTGCAAGTAGTTTTTCTGCCCAACAATTTTAAGAAAGGCCAAGGGGATATGCACAACCAGGGGTCTGTTGTAGGAGCTGGTCCTCTTGCCCTTGCTATTAGGGGAGCAGCCTAAGAATAGCATCCTACTTTTCAACAGTCGTTGCCTCTAGTTTAGGTGATGACTTTGCCTGTACAGCTTTGATGCGAGTCCCTGGAGGTTTGAAATGCCGTCGCATACATTTTCCCTCCTTGCAGTGGTTTCTCTTCCACTTCAGCTCTGAGTGGATATTCATACTCCTCTGGGCTCCCCGGGCACTTCCTGGGGGGGTCGGGCAGAGGGAGGAGGAAAGAGAAATACCCAAACCGGGTGTCTGGTGTGCTACAAGAAGCCCGGGCACCAATACAGCGCTGGTTATGACCCTTTATTACTCAGCTTTGGCCGTGCTCGTCCTTTGGAGATGCTGTCCTCTAGATGCACCTAGTTGCTGCCTGTAATTTATAATAAATAGGCCAGTAATGGCCTTGGCTTCTCTGCAAGGCAAATCTAAAACAGATTCTTCTCATTCTGCTTTCATTTTGCTCAGACAAACGAGCTATTTATTACCTAGCGATGGGGGTGCTTCTGTGCACGTCTGCTGGGGTGGAGACCGAACAGGCAGGATGGGATGGTGGGGGAGGCTGTTTAATGGTTCGGGTGGGTTTCACCCACATTTGGGTTCTCAGATCAGATGTCCGACGGGTGCTGCCGTCTGCCTGGCCGCGGCTCGGCTGGGCAAGCAGCCCTCCTGCCCCGTGGCTGCAGCATCACTGGGGATCGGCAGCTCTCGGGGCAGCAGCACATGTGAGCTCCCAGCGATGCCCACAGGCTCCCAGTAGGCCTTGGTGGGCCCGGGGCTCTGCCTTTTCCACCTGGCATGTCGTCCTGATAGTCCGATGTCCCGCAGCTGGGTGAGGCCGGAGCGTGGCCGGAGCTCCTGTGGGATGCTACTCGTCCTTGGCTGTGAGAGCCTCTGTGGCCAGTGTCTCGCACAAGGAGCGGCGCCCATCCATCTGGCAATCCTGTGCACGCCGTGGAGGCACTGGAAAGGCCCCAGATGCGGGCTGGGAATTACCCGGGCGTGTTATTTTTACTGTGCGTTGCAGACGGCGAGCTCAGAGGAGGAAGGTGTTTGCCTTGCGGGTGCCAGCAGTTTGCTCAAGGAGGTCAGCAGACTCTCGCAACTTCCCCTCCTGCTCATTTTTAAAACAAGACCCACTTCATGGCGTGCATCTCCCTGCACAGACAGGCCCGCGGCTGTTTGCTTCGCCGGGTGTGGGCGCGCTAGTGACCAAAGCTCGTGGGGCTGTGCTAGCAAATCCTGACTCGGCTGTTGATGCAGACGGGCGAGCAAGCCCCTGAGAGCAGACGGCATTAGTCATCTCTCTGTTTCTATCCGGAGGCTGCTTCACGTTACACGTAGGTGCCGCTGGATACGAGGGCCACCACCTTCACAGCCCGGGGTGGAGAGCTTCTCTCAGAAACCCCCGTGGATAAATGCGTCGTGTCACAGCGCCTGGATAGCCCCATGCAGCGGCCGAGCGAGTGGCTGGCGAGGGATCGGGCAGCCAGACCTTGGTAGAGTAGGTCGGGTCAGTGCGTGGGCTAGAAAGCTCGGAGGCACGTGGAGGGGCGGCAGGAGAGGGGCTGGTGATGCAGGAGGCGATGGGGTGGGTAGCCAGAGAGGCCTGTTCTGAGCGAGCTGAGATCGCTTTGCTTTGGCTGTCATGGGTGGGCAGAAGGCATCCACGCCTGACGTGCGCTGTCAGAGCCAGGACCCCCGAAACACATGTTCTGGGGCATGAGAGCCGGCTTTGGGGTATCAGCGGGCTGTGGCTCATCAAGCACAGTCTGCTTTGTAGGCATCCGTGAGGCTGTAGCGCCAAGCCTGTCCAAAGAAGAGCTGGCTTGTGCTGAGCCCACGAGAGGCTCCAGCGAGTGCTGTATGATGCATTTGATTAACTGGCAGGTGGTTGCTTGCTAATAGCCAGGCGCACGAGACACGGCGTTCAGGGCATGTTACACCGGGAGCAGCCCGAGGCATTTGTTTTCCATATTTGTAGGTCACTTAGTGCCACGGGGTCCGCATTGACAGCGGAGACCCCTCAGCCCCGCAGGCAAGTAATGGAGCAATGCCGATATCTAATCACAGTAATTCCCATAGCAAGGACAGACTCTCATTTTTTAAGTCTTCTCCCTATAGCCTGTATTTATTTCCTGTGATGCATTTCTCAGCAGGAAGGTTGCAGTAGCCAGCAGTGCAATGATTATACATGGCCGCACCTGAACCCTATTGTTCCCTGCACCCAGCCAGGCTCGGTGTGCGGGGTCTGTGGGGGCTGGGGGAGGAATCCTCCCCTTAGTTATAATTTGTGGGGCAGGGAGACGGGCGGGTGGAAAGGGCTACAGCAGAGACAGCGGCTCGGGTTGAAGGAGCCTGGGTCGCGCTGCCCCGGATCTGAGCGGCACGGCCAGGTGGCTTCCAGCCGGAGCCAGCGCACCGTAGAAACCAAACGCCAGGCAAGACCCAATTCCACATGAAAGAGCAGAGACAAAAACACCAACTCCGGGGCTGGCCTGCACGATGCACCGGACCCGGGGCGCTGAATAACCGCACAGCACCTTCCTGCAGGGGCTTCGTGGAGGCACAGAGACCCAGTCTGAAAGCAAGAGCAGCGCTGCAGACCTGCCTCCCAGGAGAGGTGACGCTGGTGCAAAAGCATTTCATGTCCTGGAGCCAGGGCCGGCCGGGAGGTTTGTGTCTGGCAGCAGGAAGCCTCGTCTCGCAGCCCCTGCCTCAGCTCCGGCTGCATTTCTTCTTCAGACTCTGGGACTGGCGGAGGACGGCGTCTGGCTGAGCGAGGAATGCAGCCCGGCATGGATCTGACAGCACACAGAGGCTTTCTTGGGGGAGCCCCAACTCTCCCCCTGGTCCCTGTATTTGACACCCCCACACTGTGAAGCAGCGAGGCGAAGTGAAGGTCCTGCAGCCATCTGGAGAGGACCGGGGCGGGAAGGGGACGCAGTCCCTCTTCCCATGAATGGCTCCAGGGACACGAGACGAGGGAGAGCGGGAGCTGGGGAGGGTGAATTCGGACCTGGCAGAGACAAGCCGTGCGGCGTGGAGGAGAAGGGCTAGGCGTGGCAGGCGGCAGGCGCTGCTCGTACTCATGCCGGGGCCGGGGCAGGGCAGCCTGCTTCCCCCGCACTGGGGCAGGGGTGTCCAGGGCTGGCAGCAAGGAGGGAGGCAGCTGCCAAGTGGGGTGTGAGGCTTGCTGTCCTGCCAGGCCCATATGAAAGGCAGCAGCCAAGTGCCTCGATATGCTCTGGTTTGCATCTGCACGCTCGTGCCTCTCCCCTGCCAAGTGGTTTCCTCTGCAGCAGACCCTTGGATGGCTGCTCCCTAATCCAGCCTCAGCTTGTGCTCGGGCCCACCCCTGCCCACGTGCTTTGCCCAGGACTTTGGCACGGGCACCGGCACCTGGTCTAGGTGCACATTACATTGCAGCCCCGTCAGGTGAATGACTGCCCCAGCGCGACCAGGCTGCTGGGCCCTTCTCCCTGCCTTGGGGCCAGGTCATCATTCCTCCTGCACCTCGGTGGCAGCCCTGCCAGCCGTCTGCCAGTGCACCGAGCGGGGCCGTCACTGTCCTGCTGGGCTTTAGTCTTGCAATGTGGAGCTGATGACACCCCACTTCTCTCCTCTGCCGGCTCCACGCAGGACAGAAATGCTGCCTCTCTGTTCCCATCTCCACCCCCCGTGTCCTTTGCAGCTGGGGAGTCGGCGTCAGGATTCAGTGGGGGTCGGACCCCACCCATCTTGGGTAGGTTTATAGCCTGGAGCACTGTCCATGCAGCCCCGGCTACACTGCTGGGAGCCAGCTTTGTCCTGCTCTCCCATCCCTGCAGCGGGGTTGCAAAGGGGTTGGAGCTGGACTGCTCTCAGTGGGGGCAGATGACAGCAAGGGCTCCACTGCAGCAAGGAAAGTTGAGGTTGGATATTAGGATAAATTTTCTCACTACGGGGGTGTTGAAGCACTGGAAGGGGTTACCCAGAGAGAGGGTGCAGTCTCCATCCTTGGAGGTGTTGAAGACCCGGGTAGACAAAGCCTTGGCTGGGATGATGCAGTTGGGGCTGGTCCTGCTTGGAGCAGGGGATTGCACTAGATGTGACCTCCCGAAGTCCCTTCCACCCTCATCATCTTTGATCCTGTGAGTTGGGGGAGCACCGGCGCGGATGGCAGGCCTAGGCACTCGCCCCTCAGGTACCTGCCCCCGGTGCAAGAGCAAAGGGAGGCAGCGTTCCTGTGCGATCGCTTCGCCTTGTGATGAACCAGGAGACGCGGTGATTGAATTCCCAGGGCAGAACATCCTGGACCTTGCTTTTCTAAAACAAAAAATGCACAAAGGAATTTATTATTTGAGCATTTTTGTTCTCTGGCCCAAAGCCCGTGGTTTTTATTTTAAAAGCATAAACACAAACCTAGCGAGTGGCTCTTGCTTTATGCATGATTTCAGAAATCCTGCAGACGCAGCGGGGGAGGCGAGGGTAACGGTTTCATCTGCAGGTTCGGTTTAGCGCCAGCTGTTGATTTGGTTTGGAGGCTGGGAGCGGGGCTGGGGGAAGGTCGGGCTGGCATCTTAGAAGAGCACAATGCTCGAGTCTCCTGGCAGAGGCTGCAGATGGTGGGAAATTGGTTTTAAAATTGCAAAAGCAGAGAGCGTGGCGGGCAGGCAGGTCAGCGTGCCGTGGAAAATGAGGGGTGTCTGGAGAATCCCGTCCCTGCCTGGCCTCTGGGGAGGAAAGCCATACAGGACACGGTGCCAGGTGCTGGCTGGGGCAACGTGCCGGGGTCGGTGCTGCTGCGGCGGTGAAGCTGGGCATCGTAGGAACGGCTCTGAGATTTTGGGGGCATTTGGTAGAGAAGTTAATCATTAACCCACGACTAGTCTGTGGGGCCACACTAATACCACTGCAGCCTCCATGTAGAGCTTATCTAGGCCCCCCAGACTAGGCTGAATGGCGTATCTCAGTGCTGATAGAAACCTGGCCCGGTCCCCGCGCTCCCTGCCCCCTCTTCCTCCACAGTGGCTGCGTTTCAGTGGCCACTAAAGAAATCCCTGCCTGGACATGCACTATTTGGTTTGCATTTGAGATGCTCCAGCTCTGGGGTCCTTTTATTGCCCATCAACTTGCTAATCTGCCACATTTGGCCCAAGGCAATGCGTCTCCCGGGGGTCAGCGTGGTTGAGCGAGTCTGCTGCTGCTCAACCCCGATGTCGGGCTGTCGCCACAGAGTTGGCTTCAATGTAGGAGAGGATGAGGGATGAGGCACTGGGCCCAGTGGCAACTTCTAGCTCTTGTTTAATGCTAGATAAGGAGCCGAGGGCAATGCCAGCCTTTGTTGGCCCTTGCAATGTTCAGCTTTGACCGTAGGCTGCATCCCTTCAATAAGGAGGGCATGCTCCCTTCCAAAAGCCTAGCCACGCAGCCCTGTGCCAGGCCAGGGAGCCTGTTCTCCAGTCTGCCATTTGCATGAGACGCCGGGGGAAACAAAGACCGCAGAGCCGGACAAACCGGCGACAGGACAAGTTATAGCACGGGCCCTAGGCAGATTGCAACGCATAAATCTGGCTTAAGTCAAATTCCAGCCTCCCCGGCTACTGCTTCCAACACCACTGGGGGCAGGAGGGACGCGCGGGAAGGAGTCTCGCTCCGTTCTGGTTGGGCTGCGTGCCGTGGAAGGGGTCTGTCCCTTGTCTCTGCGACCCCGGGCTGTCCGCCTCAGAAATGCACCAGCCAAGTGTGCTGGTCGCGCTGCTTTGTGCTTTCTCACCTGTCCTCGCGGAGCCCCGGGTGCTTTGCAAACATGGAGCCACTGCGGCGGGACCACAGGTGGGATGGGAGCAGTACTATTCCCGTTTTTCAGGTGGCTTAACAGAAACAGAGAGGGGAAGAAACGTCCCCTCTTCCTGCAGGGCTTCGGGCTTCAGACAATGCCTCCAAACAGCTGCCTTTGTGCTTTCCAGCAAGGTGCCCGGTGTCATAATGGGAACGCTCACATTTTCCAACAGCCTCCAGAGGCAGGGTCAGCTGGGTTAGTGGAAAACCCAGACCTCCCCTTCCTCCCCTCCCCGAGGTCGGACTGGGTTGGATGTGGAGCCGGTGACCCCTCATCTGTTTTCTCTGTTATTCTAACAAATTCCTTTGCATTTCCCAGAGCGCCGTTATCTCTGTCGGCTGCCTGCCGGAGGGGAAGGGCATGGCTCGAGGTTTGTTCCTCCTGATGGAAAGGAGCTGCTAACAAAGTCGGCTCCGTTGCCAGGGGCCTGGTCTCTGCTTGTAATTAAAACAAATGGCTCGCGAAGCAGAGCTGAATGCTGTTGGAGGCCGCGTCAGGTCGCTGCCCGCTCTGCCGAGAGCTCTTCGTGCCCATTCACCTGCCCGAGCCAAACCCACGGATATGAGCGCCGCCGATCTCTGGGGTCACGGGCCCTCGTCTGACCATGGATCGGGGGCCCCTGAAACCCCCGTCCAAACCCCACGTGCTGTCTTCTCAGCAGAAAGGGGAAGCGCAGGGTCTGTGCCCGGGGGGAAGAACCGGAGAGCTCCCGCGTCTCCTCCGGCCTGCGGCATCCTCAGGCGTGTTTCTTTCCATCTCGCCCCCGTCACCGTGGGGGTGATGCCCTCACCACCGTGCTGTGGGCCCTGCCAGTCTCTGAAAGGTCAGAGCAGACGCGTTTGGAGAACCGGGAGCCTGCAAGAAAACAGAGAAGAGGAACAGCCACGGTGACCTGGGGCTGACACCAGCCGCTTTCTGCTCCACGCACCAGTTCAAACTGGGGGCAACTCTCCTTGTGCCTTCTCTGCGATCTGGTCCCCCTCGCTCTATAGCTTTCTATAGAAACACCCCCCCCAGATTCACATGCTTCGTGCCCTGTCTCCTTCTCCCCAGCCACCCCCTCCTCTGCCCTCCAGCGCCCTGATGTGCAGCCACATCTGGAGCAGCGTTCACTTCTGCAGGGGATTTGGAGAAGAGCCGCACACATGACTAAGGACGGGCAGGAAGGGATGTAGGAGGAAAAGGAATAAGTGACCCAAACATCTACGGCGTGGCTAAGCAACCATCGCAGCCTGCGCGTTGTCTGCGGGGTGGGAAACTCCAAGGTGGGAGAGGAGCCATCCAGGGAGGGGATTACTGTGGAGCGATACAGGCTGGATATGAAGCCATGCTAATACTTCTACTGTGGCCTGGCTGCAAGATGTATCTGGCCAGGGGGACGTCTCCCAGGGGAAAGGGGTGCAATCCCACTTCTGGGGCCAAGCTGAAGGCTGCATTCACAAACCGAATAGGTGGGAGTGAGTCTGCGTTGGCCAAGGGATGAGCCGTGGCTCAGGAGCCCTTCCTCCACTTCCTCCTCTGCCACCGCTGCAGACTGAAGCAGAAAGCCTCCCCGCGCTGCGTGGGCTGGGGGCATATTTGTCTCAGCGACGGTAGTTATTAGTGCTGCCCTGACTCACTTCCTCCATTATGTTGTGTGTTTTTAGCTCACGTCTCCCCCATGCATCTCTCTTGCTTTGGGAGCTTTCTGGTCTCCAGGCGGCCCCCGGGCACCCGTCAGGGCACGGCACTTTCTGTGGTGCCAGACTTCTGCGGCGGGTTTTGGTGCCTCTGGGCACCCGCAGAAAAAACTCCTCCGAGATGAGCCCCTCCAGGCACTGAGACCATCTTCCATGCCATGCCCCAGAGGAGTCGGGAAGCAACCTCAGCATTGCCCCTCACTTGCTTCCACGGGTCTGATACCGAGGCTCTGACTCGGGCTAACCAGTGCATCCACGTTAGGCAGGTGCGCGTGGTCCTCTCCCTCCACTGCCTGCTGCTGGGGGCAGCTGTGCAGAGGGTCCCGCGGCCGTGCCAGGCTTTCTAGTAACGCGGCATGGTTTGATGAGAAACCCTTTCCCACGCCCGGCTTCCCTGACTCCCAGAGCAGATTCCCACGAGGAAGACGGCAACAGAGCTGACCTCGGACGCAGCCCATCTCAGGCTTCATACGAGACCCAGCACACACCGGGGCACCTTTGGGGGGACGTCCTAGCTGGGTGCGCGACGGGAGAGCGTCACGATCTTCCACCAGCAGGACGTATGGTTTGGGCAGGGCTCGCTGCAAGGTGCAATCGCTCCTGCTGCTGCTCTGCTTCTGAGCTGGGGCGACAGCACGCGGGGCTGTGCTGGAGGGTCGGGGACAGCAGCTCGGGCAAGGAGCTGGGAGGTTTTCTCCAAGTGTCTCTGGAGCCGCGATGAGTCCGTGCTGCTTGGCAAGGTGCAGGCCCGTGCAGCTGTTCGTTTCCTGGGGATGCCGTGCAACAGGCTGCAAGTTTGGGCAGTCCGAGCTCACGCCGGGGTCTCTGTTTTCCATGTGAGAAGCTTTGGGGTGGCCGGAGCCGGGGGGCACGTGCAAAGGTGCATGCAGGTTTCCTGGGGCGTGTGCACGCTCCATGCCCCGCTCCCCGCAAGCTCAGACCCCTGACCCAGCAAGAGGTGCCTGTTGCAGGCATCCCTGCACCCCTGATGTGGATCTGCCACTATTAGTGTCTCGCCCTAGTTTTAGGTGGTTGGTTTTTATCAGCCACTTCTCTCTGAGTTTGCTTCAGAGATTTATTAGCTTTTCCCTTTCCGAAGAGGGATTATTTTCTCAACGCCTTCAGGGAATGACCGGTCTTTGGACTGCAAATAAACCCAGCGTGGCTTGAAATAATTGTTCACGTGAAACCTGCTCGGAGCCACTTCCCCTCGTGTTTGATCGGTCTCTGCGGCGCAGCCGGGGAGCGGGGAGGCCGGCCACCACCGAGGCCTCCCACCAAAGCCCTTGACAAATGATTTTGCCATTTCGTGGATGGGGAAGAGACAATCATTAACTCCCACACTTGGCTTCTGGAAAGGTTACAGCTTAATTGGTCGGATCGCCAGCCATAAATCAAGCAATTGAAGGGTCAAGATAGACACGGAGAAGTCCTTACGAGGCAGCTGGAAGGCTTTCCTTGGGAAGACCCATCCAAACGAGCCCATGGGAACTCGGGGAAGGGACGGGAAGGGGGGACCTGAGCTCTTTAGAGCAAACCTGTGTCTCTCCGGGCTGTGGAAGTGCTGGGCTCGCATCCTGCCAGGAGTTGCAATGCACATTGTGGAAAGAAATGCAGGATTCAGCGGTGTTTGTTCCAAGAGAGGCGATGAATTGAGGGGTTCGTCTACTGGACTCAGCGTGCGCACCTCTCCTCCCTTCCCCTGGACAAGGGGCAAGGAGTTAATAGGAGAGGATGTCTCTTCCCGCTGGATTTTCCTTGGTAGAGGAACAAACTCCCAGCAAAAAAGACAGATTTACTTTCACCAGACAAATGTCAGCTAAGTTTCTATTCAACTCAGCGCACACCCAAGAAGGAAGAGGATTGTGCATGACTGGCCCTTTGCCCCGCACCTGTGACGGGAGCTTCAGGCCCCGTCCAGACGTGACACGCACGAGGGGCACCTCCCCTCCGGCCACGTGCAGCCTGGCAGCTCTGCAGGGCTGGACTGAATCCTCTTGCGTGTCTGGACAGCACTGCCTCGTGGCAGCTCCGTGACGGAGGAGATGAGATGAGTCTTGAGTGGGCTCAAGACTGCACGGCAATTAGCTGTTAGCGAGGGGGTGATGTTGATGTCGCCTGTCTCTGACCGCTGACTGCGCCCCGTGCGGTGAGCGGCCAGCTGTGGTCGTCCAGAGGAGAGCCCGGTCTGAGCGGCTGGGCACCCAGCCCGGGGCCGGCCTTCCAAGCGCAGCCGCATCTGGTCTTAATTAAGTGCACCTTCCCATGCCCGTGCTCCACAGGTAGGTGTGCCTGATCCTGGCCGCCATCACCCGCTCTAACCCCGCTGCGCGTGTTAGCCAGAGGCTGTGGTCCAGGCGGGACCATGCACACGTTGCGCGTTGTGTGCATCTAGAAACGCCGGCGCAGGCTGCAGTGGGCAGGTGCTAGGGAGCAAAGGAAATTCACTACAAAAGAGGTTTAGGGTATTTCAAAACCTTTTGTGGCTAATTTAGACACAAGACCATGAGATGGCAGGACTGTGGCAGGCCAGAGCCAGGGCTGAAATGGGCAGGGACTCCATCGCCTTTCTCTCTGCAAGCTGAGTCCTCATCACCAGCAGAGCCAGCTCCACAGTTTGCTCTGCTTTGGGTTTCTTTCCATCCCTTTCTTTAAGAGCCATTTTTAAACTCAGGGCAGCTTATGAATGACCATCGAGAGACTTCCACTTTGTGAGTCAAAACCTTGCCATAGTTTCAGAATGCTTCCCCCAGTTTTTCTCCCTAACAGCTGCAATTACTGGCCACGTTGAACCCAGACTCCCCAGTGGGTTCAGTTCCTTCTTCCAGATTTGCCATTTGTGATGAAATTATTATTCAGAAAAAGGCAACTCACCCTGCTCTGGTCCTGGGCTCCCCCTTGGCCTGGAGATGACGCACTCAGAAGGCAGCACCCGCTGGGTGCTTGCATCGTCTAGGGGGCTGAGTCACCCAGCGGCTTGCTCAATCCCTGGATCCGACAGCACCAGCATCAGTCAGTGAGTGCTAGAGACGGGCCCCGGCCTTGGGCTGAACTTCCCTAGAAGTCAGTGAACTCCCCACTTCCTCCAAGGACTGAGCAGCAGAACATCTTGCTGCTTGGGAAATCAAGAAATGAATGAGATCGGGGACGGCCAGGTATATCTACATGTGTGGACCCATCTTGTGCAGTAGATATGGCGACTTGCACTGACTTGCATCAGGCAGGTATCGAATTTACACCTGATTATTTACTGCACAGCAATGCACGTGTAGATGCATTATTGCACATTAACACTGTGTGTGTGTGGGGACTGACTTGGGATTCATTTTACTCCCAAATTAGCTCACCCACAACATTAATGCACTTTAACACCTGCACATTCCCGCTTACTGTGCAGCAAATTGAAGCCGGCATCAATGCACATGTAGACATGCCCAGTTAGAGCATTCCCAAGCAGGCCGACCTTTAAACACCAGTAGACCCAATTCTCTCTTGCACGTGGGCCCGTACACTCTTCTGACTGTGCAGAGAAGCACGGAGGGGCAGAACCAGGCCATGCTTTCATCGGGGAAGCACAAACTGCCGAGGGTGTGAGAGAGCAGGAGGCTAGCGCAGGCTGGCCTGCCCTGGGGATTGCAGCTGCTCTGGACATGCCAGCCCTGGGATGTTTGAGCACGTCTTCCCACAGAGCACAAGGGCTGGAAGTAAGGCAAACACCACATACAGACCTCTGCGGCTGCATGCCAGGCATCACCAGAAGCCTATGCCCCTTCCTAGTGCCCTTTACCGAACGTGTCTGGATGCCAGGACCCGTCCCCCAAGGGTCAGGACCGTGCCGATCTCAGGGTTGCCTTTGGGGTTTGCCTCTAACTGGAAGCTGCTTTCGGCGAGCGATTCCCCAGTACGCTGAAACCAGGTGGGTGGAGGCCCCGCGCAGCTCACGGTGCTAGGAAGGGGCAGGGATTTCACACCCTCTCCCTTGGCGCTGGGCTCAAATGCAGCCACGGTGCTGATGCTAACAGAAAGGTGGTGCTTGAAGTCTGACCCGTGCTACAGTTCGCTCGTCTGGGAGATGAAAGGGTGAGCGGGCCATGCCCGGGCAGCAATGTGTCTCCCTCGAACAGCCTGGTTGTCCGCCATCAGGGGAGAGGGCAGGGAAAACTGCACCCCTGGTCTGTCACTACGCCAAAGGGATCACTTCTCAGTCCTGAAAACCTTCCACAAGTGCCTCCTTGGCCCAAACCTGGGCCGCTGCAGATACCGGCTCAGACGTTTTGCCAGCTGGCTTGTACTAGACTGTGCGAAATCAGGCTTTGGCTGACATTGAGCAGACCCCAGCTCATTGGTGTGGGATGCCTCTCAGCTACTCAAGTGCTTTAGAAACCTCATAAAGCCCAGCAAGCCTTTTACTATGCAGCGTGCTTTCAAGGGCACTGCCACAACCTTGCTGTTGTTGGCACGCTCTGCCAGGGACACAGGCCCTGCGGCAAGCAGCGAGCACAACACGACCTGCAGAAATGCAAGGAGAGAAATGAGTGACAGCATCCGGCCGACAAATGGAGCAAGCCAGCGTCGCCCTGCCTTGGAAAGCCAGATCCCAGGGCTCGTGACCCTGCGGGAGCCGGTATTGCAAACCTGGGATTGAGACGGCACAGGGGATGCCAGGGCCCTGAGGTGAAACAGCACAGCGGGTAGCAGAGACAAGCACACGTGTATGTGGATTATAGCAGTGCAGTCACTGTAGATTATATTGGTGCGGTCCATCGCACAGTGCACAAGGACACACTGACTTAGGGCTGGGTTGGCTGACAGCAGGTACCTTGTACTCCCAGTAGCAAGAGCGGGGCCTGGGCTCCTTACCCCAAATGACCTCCTTTCCATTAGGACAGCTGGCAGCGAGGGCTCTTGTCCCTTGCAAGGTGCTGGGATCCTGGACCTGGCGCTCGCTGCTCGGGGACATCCAGGTCTGCAGCCAGGTGGGTGCTCTGTGGCTCGTGTGTTTGCAAGTGGGAAAACGTGGATTCACGTTTATTTTTTTATTTGTAGTGTGTGTGTGAGCGTGCACATGCGTGTTTGTGTGTGTGTGTGCACACACAGGCTTTCCTTCTCCTTCATAAGCCTCATTTCTCTGACTGCAGATCCCTTCCGTCCTGCAGTCCTGATGGCTCGTAGCCTCCATACGGATCAGCGCTTGGCCAGGCTGCTCGCCGTTCTCTTGGGCTTCCTCGGCAGCAGTTTTTCGAGGTGGGCCCAAGCAGTAGAGCTCCGATCCAGACCACACTATACAGCAAGGGGTGAATGCCAGGGTTTGGGGGCAGGCAGTATAATTAGGACCCACCAAAGTGTCAAAGGGGTAGTTAGATACAGCAGTGTGCTTAGATCAGTATATAATGGGGGCATGCAGTCCCTTTTGCAAAGGAGTTTCAGAAAACTGCACACTTACAACCCAGGTAAAGCCAGTCAACCTGGGCAGGCACCCTTTTGCATTCAGGGGCTGGGATGGATTCAGCTTGCCCCGTAAAGTAAGAAGGCGACGTCATAAGGGCAACCAGAACCGGGCTCTGCCCTCCAGGCCATCCCAGGTGGTGTATGCAGGCCGCACGCGCACCCCACCCAGCCACGGGAAACACCAGGAAAAAGCAAAGCCCAAGAAAAATCTTCTTGGAGCACTGTTGTTATTATTCTTATAAACAAGGAAAGTACTTTAAAATCAATACGGAATTTCACTCGTAGCCTCTAGAGAGATTTCATCTCCTGAATTACATGATCGGATAAACTGGCCCCCAGTCCACCTGCCATCTCTGGTATCAGCGGCTATCTCTTCAAAGCCAGGCTAAAAGACCTGCAGAATTAATTAGAATAATCAATCCTAAAAATGACAGAAGTATTGATTAGCACGTTCGTCCCTTCCCTGCTGAGCAGTGCTGGGAGTCTGGCAGGTTTATCAAGGTGATAAAAAGCAAATGGCTAGAGATGGAAGATGCTTATCCAATGACACAGTGTGACAGCCTGACATCCAGCAGCTTTTATATTCAGAGAGGGTCTTGTTCTAACACTTTTATATTATGTTATTTTCAGGAATCATCATAGCCTTCCTCTTGCTCTGATTTATTTTATGCATCAGCTAGTTTTTAATGCTTGTTGATGCCTTAGTTTTCGGAAAGAGAAGTATATGGGTGGGTGGGTGGATGGGTGAATATTTGATTCAGGTGTGAAAGAAGTCACTTGTGCACAAGTCCCTTGCACCCCGTCTGTTTGATCAAGACAGTTACACCAGGATTCAAAATCTTCCCTCCTCCCCGGCAGCCCGCTCCAAACATCCTCACTGAGCATCCGAACCATTTGCTTGGCGTGCAAGGACACTGTTTCCCTGGGAAGGTCCCACTGGCGGGCCTGAAATGTCCTTTTCACCACTGGCCTTCACACACAAGCATGCAGATGCTTTGCGCGTGCAACAGGCATCGATGACCCGGGGCTCACTGTCCACATAAGTATGTTCAAAACTGGCCAGCTACCCCACTCTTCAAATTTTGGCTCTGGCATAAGCTGAACTGCAAATCTACCTGGGATGGCTAAGCGGCCAAACCTTGTGTCCTGCAGTGACACCAATGGCAAGGCCAGCTGATGCAAAGTCGCAGGCCTGGACTCTGCACCTGGACAGGATGGGATTTATCTGACTACAGTGAGGGACTGTACATTGGAGCATGAGCTCGCCTCGCCTCCAGTTAGGAAATGGCCTAACACGCGGGAGGTCTGTAGTATCCAGAACAAATGATCACGGAGAACCAGGGTCCAGTAAGAAATTAATACACCTATTCTGTCTTAATTGCAGTGGCCAGTGTGCAACTGGGGGGGTAACGAGGTGGAGGAAGGAAATAGAGGAGCAGAATTGTTTAAGGCCGATGTCAGGATTTGGTGATAGGATGCGAACAAGACTGCCAGGCTGCAAGATGAACCCAGCACACCGCAGGCCGCCGTTCCCATCGCCAGCCAGGCTGCCACGAGCTCGAGCCAACTGGGGCCTGCTTGCCTCCTGAAGTCAGCCGCAGCATCGCTCACATCTGCTGAGAATCCCAGACAGAGCCCGCTTGCCGCGGCTCATGAAAAATTCAGAGCCCGTTGACTGTGGCCGAGGACGGCGCCTTCTCCCCATCCGTCTCTTTCTCTCTCACTCGCTCTCCGCGTTTGCGAGCGTGTCTGAGACGTCTGCAGACATGGCCGCACGCGCCCGCCTAGACAGAGCAAATCACGCTCGCTCCTTCCAAGGCCTCCGCGGGGACCAGGAGCGCAGCTGCGGCGCAGCTCGGCGGTGACTGGCACGCCGGGAGTGCCCCGGGGGGGCCTGATACATTTTTCCGCACCTTCCTCATGGCCAGGGACTGCCCAGGGGCCCTGCAGCTAGCTCCCAGAGCCAGGGAGGCTGGCCTGCCATTGCTGTGGTCTCTGCTAGATGGAACGGCATCCGCCCTACAGAGACACAGGCAGGCAGGGCTGCACCTGGCTGCCTGCAAACATTGGCTGGCTGCCCGGAGACCCCCAGGTCTAAGGTAGCAAGGGAATACATTGGTTTGAGGATGGAGCTGTTCATGCCCTTGCAAGGGACTCTGTGATGAGGAGCAGCAAGGGACCTGGGGAGCAGCCCCAGGGCCTTGGAGCAGGTGCACCCCTACCCTGGGCAGATGGCTGCAGCAGGGGCATAGCTGGGAGGAGAGGTAGGTGGAAGGTGGATCAGGGCTGGGTTTGGGGTTCCCGGGGATTTATTCCCATGGGATTTCTGTTTGGCAGCCATCAGACCCGGCCTGACATCGGCAAAGCTGCCCCGCCGTGCTACGCACCGACCCCTCGGAGAGCTCTGCTTTGGGGTTTATTATGGTGAATAAAGCTAGTCCTGTACAAACTAAGTCAGAACATGGTCGGCACCACCGAGCCAGCGCAGCACCATCGGCTGGGGAGGGGAGGGGGGAAGATATGGGAACAGGGGACAAGGGGGTCTTGGAGGAGGCGGGATGGGTTCGTGGCGGCACGGGGGGCTCGGCGAGGGTGTGCTGGAGCTAGGCCGGTGGGGGCAGGCTCAGCACGGCCCTCTGCTCCCGGAGGGGAGCACGGACCCAGTGGAGGATGTCACGGGCCGGCTGGCCCAGGTGGCAGCGAGGGGACGGGCCCTTTTTCTGCTCTTCTGAAGGCCGCTAACGACCCAGGAGCAGTGTCATGTGCACGTGTGTAGCAAAATGCTCTTCCCGCCGGGACCACAAAGCCCATGCAGCCTCGCAGCACCCCGCGAGGTGGGGGAGGGTGGCTACCCCCGGGCGGGTCACGCAGGCGCGCAGAGAAGGAGCGGCGTGCCCCAGGGCAGGCGACGAGCCCGCGGCCTCGGCAGGGCTGGCTCTACTCGGCGCCGGCTTGTGCTGGGCTGTTGGCGTGGGGCTTCTCCAGATACAGGATCCCCGCGGACTCCCCCTGGGGACAGGCCAGTCGAGGGCTCGGGTCCCTGGACAAAGCGGCGCTGGCTGCGGGCAAGTCTTCGGCTGAGTGCTGCGAATCGGTGTCTTCAGAGGAAAAGCTGCTGTGTCTGGACACCTGGAAGTACTGGGCTGCTTCTGGCCTCTTACCCGCGCGCCGGCCGTCACGCACGGGGTGGCTTGCGCTGCCCTCCAGACGCTGCCCGGTGTCTGAGCAGCACGTCAGTGGAGGCTCCTGCGTGGGTGCGTCCCGAGCCAGCGCCCCTGCCCCAGGCAGGGCAGCTCCCAGGACCCCCTCGGGGCTGCAGCCCTGGGGCTGCTGCACATGGCTCGGCCCAGTGCAGGGGTCTGGGGGCGCGTCGTCCGCACCCCCGCTCTCTGCCTCACACCTCTTGCTGCCTGCCGCGGCTGCACCTTGCTGCTCATGTGCGGGGGGCGCCGGGTCGGGGTCGGATGGGGCTTGGCAGGTGTGAGGCTCGCCCCCTGCGGCACCCGGGCCCGATCCTGCAGGAGCTGAGCCACACGTGCCCCCTGTCCCGCTACAAGCTCCTTCAGGGCCTTGCGCCTCCTCGGCCTTACCCAGCATCTCAGCCAGGGCCTGCCGGGTCTCGCGGTACCTCCCCCAGGCCTTGTGCCAGAGCCCCAGCCCCCAGCAGTGGCGCAGGGCGCAGGCCTGTGCCTTCATCGCCTGGAGCCGCGGTGCCGGGAACTCAGCCGACAGCTTCTGCAGCGAGCCCGCGAGGCGCCGCACGGCCTTCGGGCTGCCCGCCCGGCTCTGCCCCAGCTGCGCCCAGGCCACCGTGTGCTTGCAGTCCAGGCTCAGCCACATGACCTAGAAAACAGGGCAAGGGGGGCATTTATTGTGTGCTTCCTCTTGCTCTGCGATCGCCTGCCGCCCTCCCGGCCATCGCCGACGCAGCACCGTCGGCCAACTGGAACGGCCAGAAACGCGAGCTCTCCCAAGTCACGCTCTTCTCGTTCCCTCTCTCCTCGCGTAGGTCTTTGGCTGCTCTTTCTCTTTCGCTGCTGTCTTCAGTATGAAGCAAACAGTGACTTTTACAGCATCCAGAAATCCCGCTCATGCAAACAGTCGTGCAGTTGCAGCGCAAGAAAGGGCAAAAAATGTGGCGCGTACAAACGCCGACGGAGAGCACTTCATCTCCCACGATAACGAGGGGGGTCGCGATCCGTGCTGGCTTTCTCGTGCTGCCTCCTTGGCTGAACGCAGCACGCCCTAGTCAGGGATGCCCCTGCCCTAATGGAAAGCAGCTCCTTGTTCTCCCACCCAGCCCCATCGCCCTGGTCATGGCCGTGTGGCCGTGGTCTGAGCATATTCACCTTGTCGTAGAACCGGTAGAGGTTCAGCAGAGTCTCCAGCTCCGCTTGCTGCCTCTCCACATCGGCGTAGAAACTCGTCAGCCTTGCCTGGAAGTCCCCTCTGGCTGCCTCCAAGGCTTCTGCCTCCGGGCCCGCGAAGCCGGCCGCTTCCTTGCACAGCACCAGGCCTTGGTTGTAACGGGCCTAAAGGAAGATAAAAGGGAAATAAATCTCTGCTCCTAAACGAGCTCTGATGCATTTTGCACTGGGGACCTGTTTGGTGAGGGCCAGATGTTCTGCAGCTGTGAAATCCCAGAGGGATGCTTTCTGTTCGGGAACAAACTCTGTTCTGGGCAGCAGTGCAGAGACGGAAGGGGCGAGGAACTTCCCCCCGTGGGCACTTCTTGCTCCGCACCCTGCCCTGGTCCCGACTGCTCCTGGCGCAGCCACAGCACAGCGCTCAGGGGCTGCCTGTGTGGGGCTGTGTAGGCTCAAGTCTCGGCAGCTGCAGAAAGGCCCTTTCTTCAGCGCGCCTGCCTAGGGAGAGCCGTGTGCAGGCAGCCGGAGGGGAGACCGGGAGGGTAGGGCACCCAGATTTCAGCCCCAACATACATATCCCAGAGATGCAGGAATGGTCTCATCGGGGCCAAGGCTGTGCAAACCTGGGAAAGCTCCTTGCAAAAGGCAGGTGAGGACCTGGAACAAGCTCCTTCTTGCTCAGAAATGGTTCCCCAAGCAACCCCCAGCAGCGTTTTGGGGAGGTTTTCAGTGCAACCAGGCTGCTGACTGCCAAAGCGCAGTGAGAGCTGAGACGCTGTAGCTCTGCAGGGCCTGGGGGTCATTCTGGATAGCCGCCCAGCCCCGGAGCCGGCCCCGCATTGCAGAGACGGGAGAGACACATCCAGGATAGCCCGCAAGGACCTACTGTCGCCTGGATGAAGAACTCCTTGAACCGCCGGTAGGATTTCTCTGGGCTGTCCGCGCCCCACTCCGCCGTGCTCAGCTCGCGCAGCCGCGACTCGCCTTCTTCATCCATCCAGCCGCTGAGCTGTCGGAAGCAGCGAAGGACCCACGTGAGCCACGAGGTTTGCGTGGGAGGTCGGTTATTCACCGCTGCCTGGGCCGGGCCTGCCCCTCTGGACGGTGACACAGGATTTGCCCAGTGACTAGCTCAGCCATTCAAATGCAGGCTGCAAGACAACTCTCCTCTCCTCCGCGCGGCACCCCCGGGTGTCAGGGGGGACGTCCATGCCGCCCCGGTGCTGAGCCAGAGCAGACTTCAGTCCGAGGTGTAGTGACAAGGGCCTGAGGACCCCCCACAGCCCCCGCGACACCAGCCCTCACCTTGCCGAACTCGGCTTCCAGCTCCCTGATCTTCTGGACGTGCTCCAGGCGCTCCAGGCACTGGTTGGACTTGGCCACCAAGGTGTGGACTTCCTCCTCCACCCGGTTGTAGAGACCCAGGGCTGCATCCATGTGGCTCCTGTAGACCGAGGGAGCCCTGGATGGTCAGGCCTTACGCCCTGCTACGGCCACGGCCTGGTCTGAGCCAGGAGCAATGCATGTGCCTGCAAAGCCCCTGCTCTTGCCCCTCGCAGGGAGCCAGAAGTGCCGAGGGGCAGCCGGGAGCTGACCATGCCAGCCCTGACTTCGGGCAGTGGCACCAAGGGACATGGGATTCGCACCCGTGCCAGCCTCCCCTTGTATCGTCTCCTCCTGCCCGCTGGCCGAGTCCCGGGTGCAGCAGTGGCGCCAGGCTACCGCGCCCCCGGGAGCCTGCACCGGCCCAGCGGGTTGGGGCACCGCGGGGGGGTGGCACCGGCCAGAAGGGCTGCCTGTCCCCTCGTGCTGTCGCAGCAGGAGCCGGGGGAAGAACGCGCCGGAGTGGGACCAGTTTCGCATCCCTGGGGCCTGGTGCCATCTAGCGGCCCTTCGGACAGCGAGCCGGAGTGTGATGGGGCCAAGGCTGCCCCGGGCCTGGGGTGCCGCTCGACGGGCCGTCCGGGCCACCACGGGCCCGCGGCGGCGAGGGGAGCTGGCCGGGCGGTGGGACCCCCGGGTGGGAACAGACCGGGCGAAGCAGCTGCCCGAGGGTGCGGAGACGGACGGGCCGGCCTGTCTGCAGTACCTGACGTCGGGAGAGGAGCTGAGCCGCGTCGCCTCCTTGCTCAGCCTGGCCAGCGTGGCCCCCGCGTCCCTCTGCAAAGTGACCAGCTGGGGGTCGCGCAGCACCGTCCGCATCAGCTCCCGGTACCGCTCCGTGCGCTCGGTCGCTTCCTGCAGGAGGATCAGACACCCGGGCAGCACTGCCCCGCTCACCCACCCGCCCCGCGGTCCATCCCGTCCCACCCCTTCGGAGCCCCTGTCCTTGCTGTGGCATGTGCTGGGCTACGTGGCCCCACTGGGGTGGCAGGGGGCTGTCCCCACCAGGCTCCTTCATCAGGATCTTTGGGAACTTCTCTGACCCTGCCCAAAGGTTTTGACCAGAGTGCCCCTCCGGTGCAGCTGCCTCTGGGGTGGAGCATGGCGGGGTTTGGGGCCAAGGAAAGCGCTGCACCGTGCAGCGCGGCGGGTACCTGCAGGCCCTCCGGCGAGGCGCCTCTCTCCAGCTCCCCGATGGCGCGCCGCAGCAGCTCCGACACCGCCGTGAGATCTGCGACGAAGGGGTGCAGCTTCTGCAGGGGGAAGCGCCCGCGGTCAGCGTCTTGAGGCCGGGCAGGGCCGGCAGAGGGGCCGAAAGATGGGCCCAAGGGCAGGGAGCAGGGAAGGGATGGGGCAGAGCCTCGGGCTGTCGAAACCAGTCGGCACGGGGTAAGAGGTGGTGGCTGCAGCAGGTGGGAAGCCAGGCAGTTAATGAGCGGGGGGGCTGGGGTGAGTAGCCGTGTGCTCCCCCTGTTCTTCACCTTCTGCTGAGCTCTCGGCCTCACGCGGGAGCCGTGGCGTGTCCCAGGACCCCCCATGCACGTGTGCCGTGTTGTTATGACACTGTGGCACCACCCGCTGGGTGGCCACGAGGCGGGCCCCCACGCCCTTGCCGCAGGGCACCGGCTTCCCCACATGCAGCTTGCCAGGACCGTGCCCCGGCCTTTCCGCGGGAGCGGTGCCGGTAGGAAGCAGGCGGGTGGCGGAGGAAAGGGGGAGAGCTGAAGGCCATGACCGTAGACACCTGGAAGAAGGGCACCCACTCGCTGTGGCAGTAAGGGAAGGTGCCGTCCAGGTCCCGGGTCAGCTGGCTGGGGTCCACATAGCGGCCCAGGTCGTCCAGCGATGCCAGCGCCTCCACCTGCGGGGGACAGCCGAACGGGGAGAGCTGGAGCGCGCGGTGGGGGCAGCACTGCCAGGCTGGACACTCCCCCCGGCTCGGCCTTGCCCCAGCCCCGTCTGTGCACAGGGCCGCCGTGGTGCGGGGCTGCTCCGTGCCCAGGAGACAGCAGACATGCTAATAATCTGCTAGGGCAGCCGGCGGGGTAATGGAGCTCATTAATATTTCACATTAGATTAATTAAACGGAGCCGCATTAGCAGAACAATAAACCCTTTCCAGCTCTGAGTTATTATCCCGCTGCCTGTGTCCGGCGGGTGGAGGTAATTGCTAGAGCGCTCGTGCCCCGGGCAGCCGCGGCCATTAGCGCTGCCTGGCCGCGCTGCCTGGGCGAGGCGGGGGCAGGCGGTCCTTTGTGATGGGGAGAAGGGCCCCTGAGCCCAGCCTGCCCCTGGGGGGTTTCAGGCTGCCGGGGTCTGGGTGCACCGGCAGGACGCGCGGAGGGCCGCGGGGCACTGGGGCAGAGACGTGGGCCGTGCTGGTCCTGCCCTCACCTGTGCGCCAGGTACCTTCTCCAGGAGTGCGGCTGCCTCCTTCTCCGCCAGCAGCAGCAGGCTGCGGATGGCGCCGGGGCACGAGCGCTGCCGGGAGAGCAGAGGGGAGGTCAGCGGTGGCTGCACCGAGCCCTTCTCGGCCAGCCCAGCCCCTCGGGCCCTGCGCGGTGAAGGCGAGCGAAGCCGAGGACAAGCTCCCAGCCAGGACGGACTATGAATCGCTTCTCCCTCGTGCACTTGTATACGCCAGGCCCCCGTTTGCACACCCCCATCCCCATCCCACGGGCAGTCCCCCAGGCTCCTGCCGGGCCTGGCTCCTGGCTGGTCCCTGCCTGGGGCGGGGGCATCAGCTCAAGGGCTCGGCCGTCTGTCTGCTAAGGCGCCAGCGAGTCTTTGTACTTCTGGGACTCCACACAGCCGTGTCCCTCCGTGGCCTGGCCTGCCGACGATGGTAGGTGTGTAAGCACCAGTGCACGAGCTGTGCAAGCACCAGCGTGCATCCATCTCCCACAGAGCGCAGGACCAGGTGCCAGGAGGCATTTGGTGGCGGGGAACGGAAAGGTCTCCAGGGTAGCAGCAGGGGGAGGCTTGATGTTTCCTAGATCAATGCATCGTGCTGCAACAGGAGGCAGCTGGGACCAGGCTGAATAAATCATCACGGTGACGCCTGTAGGCAAAGCCAGGGAGGAGATCAAAGACGTGGCCGCTGGGCAGAGCAGGCAAAGGGCCTGTCGAGCGGAGGTGGAAGCCCCGAGAGCCACGCAGGTGCCGGCAGCGTTGGGGTGCAGGGTGGCGATTAGGAAGATCTCTTGCTCCGAGGGCGGCTGGAGCAGAAGCTGCAGGGAGGCTGGGGAGCCTCCGTCCCTGGAAGTCTGCAAGTGCCTTGTCTGGGGTGTTGCAGAGGCCTGGCCCTGCCCTGTGCAGGGGCGGATGTTAAGAGGAGCCCTCCGCAGAGCCTCGCCGGCCCCGCTTTGCTCCTATAATGCGACAGTCTCCAGGCAGAGCTTGAGAGGGGCCTCGCAGGACAACAGTGATGGGCAGCACATGCCATTTCTCCATCTGGGCAAACCCCACGATGGCCAGAGCAGCTGAGAAGAGGCCTCTTGTCTACAGAAACCTCCCTGCTATGATGCCCCCCGCCTACCTGGACCGACGTGAACGCTGCGTTCAGGGCAGGGGAGGGAGGCTGCCGTCTAGCGTCCACCACGACGGTCAGTCCCAGGCCTCTTGCCTTCCTCCTAGGGGTGGAGCAAAACAGGGTGATGCCACACGCCAGGAAGACCCTGCATTAGTTACCGATGGCAGGCAACGGGCAGTCCTGACCCCTCGGCTACTGCCCTTCCTCGGGGACCTCGACCTGCTCATCGGAGGATTCGGCACCGAGGACTGGAGGCAGATTGGAGAGGGGCAGGTTTTTTTCCCCCGGGTAATTGTGCAGTTCTGGGACACCCAAAGCAGGGTGGGATTTAACAGTGTCTTGCAGGCCCATGCTCTGCCTGGTGATTGCACGTATTTCTCGCACACACCCTGTCTGTGCAACAAGGGGATCGCACAGTTCGTACTCGGATAGGTGGCCGTGGTGAACACCGCAGCCGGCCCAGCCGTGCGAGCAGGAAAGCCAAGACATTGACCCGTTCGCACGAGAGTCGCCCCCGGGCAAGCGACCCGTGTCCCCCCTTACCTGGGGATGGAGCAGAGGTAGAGGAGGAGCCGGGCGACCTCTCTCGCCGAGCACCAAGAGGCTTCCCATGCTCTGCTGCTCGTGCTCACCTGGATCAGGGCCCGGCCAAGCTTGTCCGTGCTCCCTGCAGCCGGGGGAGAGCAAACCGTGGGTCTCTGCCCTGCAACACCACCGAGCCCGGTCTCAAACCACCAGAGCCAGGTCCCCGCGTCGTGAGACCGGCCGACAGCTCCTTTGCCCTGTGCTCTTTTATCTCTACTTCTCAGAGTCACGCCTGCACCCTCTTCTCCCTTTGCAGCCAGGAGAGCTGCAGACCAACTGGGTTTTTTTGTTTTTAAAATAAAAACAGCAGACGCCCTGCCTTGTTCGCGTGACTCCAGAAGCTGGGGTTTGGAGGGAGGTGTCGTGCACAGTGGTGCATGCTGGTGATGCTGCGTTCACTGGTTAACTGGAGACTACAAACTACCCCAGCACGCTCTGCCGCGTGCTCCCTGAGATGCACGGCTCCCACACTTCCCTTGCCCAGCCTGGAGCGACGGCCCGGGCACCACGCAGCAGCTCCGCTCCATTTTCCCCGGGGACCGCGCGGGAGCCCTGCATCGGATGCTGAGGCTCCAGCCCGAGCTCGCTCTCAGGGCAGGTCACGGCCCAGAAAGGAGAAGCTGTGGCATGGAGCTGGGAGCTATGACCCCTACATTTTCAGTTTCCAGGAACCCAAACTTGAACAACCTTGTAAAAAAAAATAACATCAATTAACGTTTTTGTCTCCCTGTTTTAGGGTTGTTGGTTGTAGCTGTGTTGGCCCAAGGACATAGGTTCTTTGGGTAGATGCAATCTCTTTTATGAGACCAACTAAATAGTTGGAAAAATAGTTGGAGAAAGTGTTTGTGCCTGAAAGCTCGCAAAGACCAATTTTTCCAACTATTTAGTTGGTCTCATAAAAGAGATTGCATCTACCCAAAGAACCTTGTCTGCCTTCGTTCCTTCGGTTCCTGAAAGCAGAAACATTCCCACTGGCCAGGTCGGGCGAAAAGCTCGTCGCAGTGAAGATGCTTTCCCAGCCAGCAGGTTTTTGGGCTTTCTCCGTTTAGAAGCTTTAGGTTTTGCAGCCGAGTCTCAGCCAGCCCTGAGCAAACCCTCCCGCTCCGGCCACGAAGCCGCCTCTCGTTGCAAGGACATTTCAGGTGAAAGCCCCGAGCAGGTACCTGGCAGGCACGCTACCCCTGAGAGCAGGAGCTGGGTGCTGAGGTCCTGCCACCGGGGCAGCTGCGGGGCACTGCCGTCTGCAGGGAGAGGGTCTGGGGCCGCGGCGGGAGCACAGGGCCCGTTCCCGCAGCCGGTGCCGGGGGGAGAGCCGACGTGCAGCAGAGCGGCCTCCGCCTGGTCAGCACCTGCCGGGCAAACACACCGAGAGTGAGGCACAAGCAGGGAGGGGGCCAAGGGCTGTGGGGGACAGGCCTGGTGTGCTGCAGTGGCACTTTGCACCCGTGTGCAGGTGCAGAGCTGGGGGTGCCCTGGGGCACATGCAGCCCCTTGGACTCCCGCCCCAACCCCGCATTTGGACCCCCGCGTGGCAGCGACAGCAGCGTTTCTAGCCAGGAGTCACTTGACTTCATGGCTCTGTCCTGTACCGGACCCTGCTCAACTCTTCATCCCACCAGGGTTCACAACCCGCTTTGCGTCTAAACGGTCTCGACATCCCACCGGCCAAGCCCCCGCTCTGCTCCTGGCCATGTCACCCCTACTTCACAGCCCTGCAGACTCCTTCAATGAAGCGGTCTTGGTTTTTGCTTCAATCTTACACTGCCCCAGGCCCCTCGCATGTTAGCACAGCTTCTAGCATCTTTTTAACCGGAGAAAAATGCATGTTGATTTATATGGGGCGATGCAGCTCACCCCCTGCACCCCCTTTTCACGGTCCTAGATCCGCCCGTGCCCGCGCGTGTACACGGCCGAGCGGGCTGTTACCTTTCCCTGCCGGCTTGGCTCTGCTCATCCTGGGAGAGTAAAGGACCGACATCATCCTCCGAGACCCCCCGTGCCGGCCGGCGGAGGTCTCGGCGGGGGCCGCCGGCTGCCGCGGGCCCTTTGAGAAGGGGAATTTGTGGCTGGCAGCGGGAGGCTCGGACCGAGAAGGGTTTCTCCCTGCACCCGCCGGAGACTTGCGCAGCTTGAGGTATCCCTGCGTGGTCGCCTCCTCGGCTTTCGCTTCCTGGCTGGCCGCCCGGGGAGGGCAGCCGGAGCGGGGGGATCGGTGCCCGTCTGGGGGCTTCACGGCGGGAGGGGGGTCATGGCTGGGCCCCTCGCACTCTTCCTGGATGGCAGCCATGGGCCCGGCGCCGCAGCCGATGGGGCTCTGGACAGCGGCCGCGTAGGACTCGCGGTACCAGCACCTCGGCCCGGGGCACTGGGGGTCTCTGCTTCGCCTCCTCCTCAGACACGGCGTGCAGGGACCCTCTCCTGCGCTCGGCCCTCTCCCGCAGGCCCACTTCTCCGCGGCCGGCCTGCCGTTAGCGCGCAGGAGCCCCGGCTCGCTCTCGGACGACGGCTCTGCTTCTCCCGGAGGCGCCGGCTGCTCCGACCCGGGGGGCACGCCAGAGCCCCCGTCCGCAGAGAGCTCCAGCAGGTCCACGTACTCGCCCTCCAGGTCCCCGCTGAGGACGTCGCACAGGCTGGGCGCGACAGACCCCCGGGCGCCCGGCTCCCAGGGGCCTGCCTGCTCCACCTTGATGAGCCCCGGGTACTTGCTCGGGGGCACGGCTTTGCGCTCCCGCACCGTCCCTGCCGCGTGCCCGCCGGAGCCTGGCACCGGAGCCGCTGCTGCACCAGGGCACTCCAAGCTGCCCCGGTCCCGCGCGGCAGTCAGCGGGGCGGCTGCAGCCTGGGCCAGGCTTGGCGCGACCTTGGGCTTCTCGATGAACTCCGGCGTGGCGATCTTGCTCCAAGGCATGGGCATGACCCCATTTTCTGTGGCCACCAGGCAGGTGCGCAGTGGCGCCCGGTCCAGACCGCGGTTGACTTCCTCCAGCCACTCGTTGGTGAAGAGCAGCGAGTAGGAAGGCTGGGGGACGGGGATCTCCTCCACCGCGCGCAGGTCCCGGGAGAGGCACTTGAGGACGATGCCGGCCGCCTGGTCCTGGCAGGGCTCTGCCTGCAGGTAGAAGTCGCCCGGGCGCAGGAGGAGCAGGTTGAGGGGCGCGAGGTGAATGACGACCTTCTCGTGGAGGCACAGGGGCCAGCCCTCGTGCAGGAAGAGGCAGTTGCAATAAGGCGCCTACGAGAGGGGAAGACACGCTCGTTAGTGAATCCGGCCCGTCTCTGCAACAGTCACTGATCCCCCAGGCCTTCTGCCCTGCGCGTTTTTGCTACCTCCCCGTGTGATAGAGGAGCACTCTCATGCCCATCTCGCAATGGGGACTGAGGCACTAAGTGAGTTGCCCAAGGCGGCATACAGAGCTGTGGCGGAGAAGCACCTGAGTCCCAGGCCAGGCTTTGACCCAGCAGCTAGATGAGTCCCAGCCCATCCCAGGAGCCCTGTCCGCGGTGGGGGAATGCCAGAGAGGGGCACGGACCTGCCTGCTGCAGGTGCTGCGAGTCCTGCCCCATTTGGGCTGGCACCGGGTGAGCGGGTAAGCTCCCCTGGCCAGCTCAGCCCCGCTGACCGGAGGGTCCCGCCTGTGCATCGCAGCGTGTCTCTAGGGCTCTGGCGGCAGGAGGCGTTGCTGTTGTGTGAAATCAGGGCTTGCCTCCCGGGCCGGAGAGCCAGGGCACGGGCAGCGTGGACGTGATGACCCACGGACTTACACAGGCCGCCTGCCGCACGTGCTCGAAGAGGCGCTTGGCAGGGATCAGGAAGTCCAGGAGGCAGCAGAGCCCGTCCCCGTGGTAGTCGGCCTCCAGCAGGCGGAAGACCTGGCCGAGGACCGTGGGGGCCGTGGCGCTGAAGGGAGGGTACAAGGCCTGGAGGGCGCTCTGCACCGCGGCATCCAGGGACCGCGGGTCCTGCGGGGGAAAGCACAACACACGGGTCTGTTGGTTCCCCCGTGGGAGCCCCCCGTCTCCCCATGCTTCAGGGCCATCGCTAGAGACCCCTACTCAGGAGCAGCCTGCAACCCCCCGGGAGGAAAGCCACCCAGAGCAGCAGTCCAGCCGAGCTGGCGGCATTGCTCGGGGACTCACGCGCTTTCGGTGTTGGGAAATACCTACCTGTGTGCACGTGGCGCGGAGGGGTGGCCAAGCTCCCAGACACCCTCTGAACATGCAGCCCAGGGGGCTTTGGATTTACGCTGCCTGCGGCCTCCACGGAGCTTCGACAGACCTGGGACTCGGAGATCAGCCCTGGGGCCAAACCCCAAACCCCTCGAGGCTTCGGAGCACTCCTGCAGGGTGCACAGGCTCGGGTCCACACTCCCCTGGAGTTTGGAGAGGCTCAGATTTAAGCCTGTAGAAAACGGAGGGGCTGGATGGATAAGCAGATGAAGGACAAATGGAGGCGAGGGGGGGTCTCGTCCAGTCCCAGTCCCTGGAGAAGCCAGTATGAATCCACTGCAGGGTTTGGGGTCTGCTGCACTGCGGCGCAAGCCCCCGCACCCTGAACCCACAGCCGCGGCTGCAGCAAGACGCACAGCGCGCTCTTCCCAGCTCGCCCTCCTGGCTCTGCATGAGATCCTCGCGCGCTTCTCGCTTTCAGGGCCGCTGATGTAGCCGGGGCACAAAAGGGAGCAATCGGGTTGAGCCCAGATTTGATTTCAGCGGCGTTAGGGAACGTCGAGGGGGAAATAAAACGATTGGAGAACCCGGCGCTGGTCGGAGGCTGTCGGCTTTTGGCCCCACACTGAGGCAGCATGCAATCTGGCTCCCCGCTCCTGCGTGGGCTGAGCCAACAGCGAGTTGACGGGAAACATGAGCTGGTTTCTCAGCGTGGGCTTGCTGCAGATCTGGGAGCACCGCGCTGTCTCACGCAGGTCCTGGTGCTGGCTGCTTGCATCGTCTTAATTCAGCTGTTGGGGATGCAGAGCTGCATCTCCGGCCGTCCGGCCTCAGCTGCGGGCCGGGGGAGGAGAGTCAGCACCCCGGTGTAGCTGTGCTGGACATGGATGGATTCCCAGCTCAGAGCAGGCCTTCACGCAGAGAGGCGGCTTGGTTAGCACCAAGACCTCATTTCTTGCAGCGGGTGAGTTGCACTGGCGGTGGCTTCATGGTACTTGGGAGCTGCATGGACTCTGCCTGGCAAGTGTGGGGCCGGGAGGTGCATCTCCATGGGGACATCCCAGAAAGTAAAGAGGAATTAGCCAAACATCCAAGTATGAAGGGCTGAACCCCGTGCACATGCCCCACTTCGGGAGCAACGGAGCCTTGGACCCAGTCAGGGCTGGGATCCTCAGTGTGCTTTATGTCCTGTGCTTTGCAGTGAGTGCCACAAGCCTTCCTGGAGTGAGGCTCCAGGGCCCCGTCTCCCAGCATCTGTGGCGTGGGAAGGTGCTCGGACGCTGCCTCCACGTGCCCTCACCCTGAGCTGGGCAGGAGAGAGGACCTGCTTCCTCCCAGGCCTCTGGCTCTGCGCAGCTCCGGACTGGAGATGCAGGACCACTGGTTTTCTCACCCCAGTTTTGCAGCAAACTGGACGCCAGGCTGCAGCAGGGCTCTTGCAGATGCTCTGGCTCTGGCAAGTTTCATAGTTTCATAGTTTCTAGGGTCGGAAGGGACCCGAGCAGATCATCGAGTCCGACCCCCTGCCATGGCAGGGAAGAGTACTGGGGTCACACGACCCCAGCAAGGTGTGCATCTAACCTCCTCTTAAACACCCCCAGGGCAGGAGCCAGCACCACTTCTCTTGGAAGTTGGTCCCAGACCCTAGCCGCCCTGACCGTGAAGTCGCGCCTCCTGATGTCTAGCCCAAACCTGCCCTCTGCCAGCTTGTGACCGCTATTCCTGGTCACTCCTGGCGGTGCTCGGGGAACAGGGACCCCCCAGTGCCTGCTGGTCCCCCCCGACTAGTCTGTAACAGGCCACAAGATCCCCCTCGGCCTTCTCTTGTGGAGGCCGAACAGGTGCGGTTCCCCGCTGCCTCGCGCCTCTTCCAGTGCTGCTGCCTGCGAGCGCGGCCTCAGGAGCAGCCGCCGTCGCTCCCAAATCTCCACGTCTTGCCTGGGCGAGGGAAGGACTCCAGTGCACGTCCCACTGTCGCCCTGCGGTGCAGCCCGCAGCACTGGGGCATCAAGGGACCAGGCCAGCTCCTCCTGTGGCCATTAGCAGGAGTCTGACCCCAAGACCAGCCTCAAATCGCCTCCTCCCTTCCTGGTCGTGGCCTGGGTGAATGCTGCCAGGCTCAGCCCCTGCTCGGCACTGCTGGGTCTGGGGACAGATGTGGGGGCTTGGAAAGTTAAGGTGCCAGATGTGCCCTCCCCAGATGTTGCAAGTGCGGGTTGGGGCCACGTCTGACGGTGCCTCGCTGGCGGTCTGCCAGCCCGGGTGACCCTCCCGCGTCCGCCGACGCGCTCCAAGACTGGCTCTTTGTGCCGCCAAACTGAGCTCCTCCCGGCTGAGCACATCTGGAGCTGAGAGAAGGGAAAAGGAAGCCCCTTCTGGTGACAGGGCCCGGCTCGGCCCCCGCCCAGGACGGACACTGCCGCGTTGTTCCTGCCGGGGCCGAGGAGCTCTGGACCGCGGCTCCCATTCAGCCCCGCGCGCTCCGCAGCCGGCTCTCGTGGCTCGCCCGCCGCCTCCGTGCTGATGAAAAGGGGACGTCCCCTTGGCGGGGCAGAGGCCGCGCCGGGCGGTTGTGCAAGAATGCTTCTCAGCACCGAGCGCCCGGTCGTGCCTCCATCACGGCCTCTGGAGAAAGCTCCGGTGGCATCAGTGCCGGCAGGATCCGGCCCCCGCTGCCTCCCCACCTTCAGCCCACAGTGGGAAAATGCTGCATACCCCCCAGCGCCCAAGGCGCGCGCAGCGCACGGGCATCTGCACGAGGAGTCGGGCCTGGCTGTGGCCGGGAGGAAGGTGGTGGGGCTTGGGAGGACGCCCGGCGATTCGGCCCGTTCGCTGGCTGCACAGTCGCGCTCCCCCGAGCATCCGTGCCCGAAGTCACCACTGACCCGCTGGTGGCCCGCTGAAGCCGGGCAGACCCGAGCCACGCCGGTGGGGTCTGGCATGAAATGTTGGTGGACGCGTGCCTGTCCTTACCCAGCAGGTTTGGCCTCGCAGCCCTTGTCTTTGCTCCGTGAGGTTTCCCTGAGCTCAGTTATCCCTGTCTGCAAGCAGCGGTTTGCTCTCCAGCCCGGTCGGCCGTGCAGCCTGCAGGCCCTACCCCGTGCCACGCAACCCCCGCAAACGTTGCAGTGACCAAAACGTGACAATTCAAACTCAGCCCTTTGCCTGCTGGTCAAGCGCCCCAGGGCCCCCGGTGCAAGGGGCTGCCGGGGAGCGCGACCCGTGCCTCGGTTGCACTCACCGACTGCGCCGTCGGAAACTTGTCACGGGAACAAGCCGGGGAGCAGGACGCGGTGCACGTGCGCCGGGAGCAGGGAGGACGGCTTTGCCGGGGGGGCCAGGGCAGCCCCCAGCACCCGGGGAAAGGAGCAACTGGGCTGAAGAAGAGAGATCCCCGAGACAAAGCCCCCAGGGAAGCTGGCTCGCAGGAAATGGCCCGGCCGCACACGCACACGCACGCTCGGCGCGTAGCGTGCAAAGGCATCGTCCATCATCGAACAGCAGGCCCCTCTCAAACCCGTGTCAGGGGAAGAGAGGCAGCTGGACCAAGCCTCACATGTCGATCTGCTGTAAAAAGGGGTGTGGGGACAGGGAGAAAATGGGGCTTTTCAGAGACGTCCGGAGCCAAAGGTACCCTGGCTGGGACCTCCCTCGGCTCTGCCGCACCAAGGAGGACGTGCTTTTGGCCCGGGGCGACTCAGGACGTGGTCCTGCGACGTTTGCCACCCTCACCCCTCTGCGGGCGGGGGTCTTGGTGGTCCTGTAAATGCAGGATCGCGTCAAACCCGAAGGGAGCCAGGCCCCGCGGCTCTTCTCTGGCTCAAGCGAAAGGCAAAGAGGAAACAAAGGCACTGAGAGCAGAAAGAGATGCAGGCACTGAAAGAGGTTTCTCTGCTGGCCGCCCCGGGGCTGCTAAGGCTCTTTCTCCCCTAAGAGCCACGGCTTTACAGGCTGGGGAATGAAGGTGGCTCGGGGAGGGACCGGAGCCCTTGAGCCTTTCTGAGCTCGCCCGGAGGAACGCGACTGTGAGTCACGGCGCCGCGGCCCCCTTTTCTAGGCGCAAAAAAGAGACGGGAATAGGGTTTAAAAGCTCCAACTGGCAGAGAACAACTGTTCCCTCTCCCCCTCCTGCAGCTCTTCCCTCGATGGGAGCGTTGCCAGCGTGAGGCTTGCCGGATCCAAACTTTTAAGTGTAGCCAGGCCGTGAGGGATGTCGAGAGCAGCATTCGGGATAGCGGCCGGAGCGAGCCGGTGGTGGCCAGGAGCCCGGGGCGGCGACCGGGGACCCTTCCCCTGCGCGGGGCACGCTTTCCGGGTCTTCCTCCTGCGCCCGAAAGAAGACGGCGGGGAGGACGGAGCGGCAGTCGCTCGCCGTCTCACGCTTCGCTCCAAACAGCTGCTAGTGATCTCTGCTCGTCCTTCACAGCGGTGCCAAAGCTTTGCTCAGCCTCCCGGGACGCGCGCTCGGCCTGGGAAGGGAGCGCTGCCCGCCACCCCGCCAGGCAGGCTCTGCCGCAGGGACCCCTCCACCTCCCCACCCAGCCAGGAGCGGCCTCACACCTGCGCTGTTGCCAGCGCCCAGGGCCCGCCAGGTGTGCTCGGTGCTGTACAAAGGGTCGCGGGAGTGCTCCGCCACCGACGGCTCGGCGCGGGCCGGGGACAGGTGACAGGGGAGGAGCGGACGTGGGGAGGGGGCGAGGAAAGTGGCCGGAGAGACAAAAGCAGAAGGCATTACCATGGTGGCAGAGGGGCTGGGGGCAGCGGGCAACGACTCCGCCGCTCCTCGTCCTTCCTGGATGCCAGCGCGTCTCCCTATTGCCTCCAGCTGCCCCGGCCACGCGACCCTCCTCCACGCGGTCCACGGACAGTCCCGACGGGGCCGGGGCAGCCCCGACTTCACTGCCCCGGCGCCTGCATCCCAGCGTCGGGATTGCTCCCGTCCTCCAGGAGCGAGGGAGGGCGAGGGGAGGGGAAGGGGGTGGAGGGAGGGGGCTGTCTGGGAGAGAGGCCTTAAACTCCGTCTCGCTCGCGGCCGCGCTCCTCTGACTGCAAAACACCCCCGTGCAGCGCCGCGCCTGGGAACAGCGGCTCCCATTGTGCCCACGGACACAGGCCGCGCTTCGTGCCCAGCCGGCGGTGGCACTGGGAACGGGCCTCGCAAGCCCGGGCCAGCCCTGGCGTCGTGCGCGCATCCAGCGCGGCCCCCAGGGCTGAGCGTGGCCCGCGGCGCCTGCCAAGAGGAGCTCAGGACGCCCACACAGGCTTGTTTTTCTAACCATTTCTGCTTCCTCCCAAAGAGGTTTCTTCCTTTCTCCCTCAAAGGGGCCTGCCAGCCAGCGCCGCGGAGTCTTCTCTCCTGCTGCTGCGCCGCTTAATTAGCCGCTCATTTCCTTTTGTCTTGTGGCAAAATCCACGTCCCAGCTGGGGCAGCCGTGGGGGGAGGAAGGAGCCCGCGAAAGGGACGCTGCGGAGGAGGAGGCCGGGAGGCCCCTGCGGCGAGCCAGCTCTCCACCTCTGCAGAAGCCGACGGGGAAATGGCCCTGGGAAGAAACCGCTGGAGCAAACCCTGCGGTAGCGCAGCATCGGGGCACGCCGCAGGGCTGCGACGGTGTCGTGCGCGTGTAAGGAGCGGGCACGTGGCTGCCCCGGGGTAGCGGCCTGCCGTAGACGCCGTCAGCGCGCGAGGCCGGTCTGCACGGAGCCGGCCGCTACCCCGGGCGATGGGCGCGGCCCGCGCAGGGCACTTCTCCGAGCGGGAACAGGGGGACCCGGCCTGGCAGGAGGCTGCCCATCCGTGGGAGAGGCACACACCAGCTCCGGGACTGGACGGGGTAAGCCCTGCTGCTCCCGGGTGCCGACTGTCCGCCCTGCCCCAGAGCAGCGTGGGCCTGCTGGGAAGGGGCCGCGGCGGGTCGGCAGCATCAGAGCGCCGGGACCCTGGACGAGCCGGTGAGGAGGCAGCTGCAATAACAAGCCGGCGGCCAGGGATCAGGCCACGGCTGCACAAAGCGCTCGGCAAACAAGCGGAGCGGGGGAGGTCCGGCAAGGGGGAGCGTGGCGCTGCTGCCACGTGGACTCTGGCCTGGGGACCACTTCTCCCCCCGTCCGCGCGGGCCGGACGTCCAGGCGGCGCTTCGGGAAGAGCTGGTTCCAGCTTCGGCCCCGAAGCCACTGAGCGGAGGCTGCTGCATCCCGGAGGAGACAAGGGGACATCCTCGTTGCAACGCGGCCTGGCCCCAACCTCACCCCCGCAGCCACGAGCCTCCCCGCAGTTAACCAGTGCCTTCAGCCCAGGCTCCCGGGCTTCAAACCACTTCCCCTCCAGCCCATGCTGAGAGTCCTCCAGCACCTTCCCACAATGCCCCCCACCCCTGGCCTGTGCCAAAAAGGACAGGTAAGTTCTCCCACAATGCACTGGGAGAGTGTCCTGGAGATGCTCAGCTCGGCGAGGGAGGGGTGCGGCGCTCCCGAGGGCGCAGGCGCGCCGCCGGCCAGGCTCGGTTAGCTGAGCTGCTAAGCTAACCCTGGTGCCGGTTCCCCAGGTCTCTTTGCAGCAAGGGCGCAGCTTGCACTGGCAGTCCCAAGGCTGCTGGGCAATGGGACGCAAATGCTGACTTCTGCGCCGGATGTGTCCAGGGAGGAGGCAGGCTGAGCATGAAATGGTTCCCCGAGGATACCCCTTCCAGCAGGTGAGAGCACGTCCCAGCTGGGCTCAAGCCCCCGGCCGTGCCCGGATGTCTGGGCACTGCATGACGCCAGGCAGAGCTCCTGGGGACAGCCGTGCAGAGCTGACCGGGGCAGACGACACCCCCACTCCCCCTCCTCTGCCTCGCTGGGCTCCAGCAGCTGTGCGGGCAGCTGGATACAGCTCTTCTGTCTGGCTCTTCCCGGCACAGAGGCCCATTCAGAGGCCGGGTGGCCTGGGGTCTCTGCGGGGTCACTGCTCCTGCGCCCGGAGCCAGATTTCTGCAGCAGCATCGTCCCCGCGGCTCTGTGTTGTTATTGTCTCCCACGAGGCTCCCAGACGTGGTGTCACAGAGAGGGGAGCGCGGCTTTCTGGGGATGATGTCACCGCCTTGGAGGCTTGCTGGGTGTCACAGCAATGCCGCTAAGGGCTGGGGCCAAGGGGCGCGAAGCCCGACCCCTCTGCGGCCAGCGGCTGGGGATGCAACTACCGGCCGCCTCTTGTGCTGGGAACCCAGGGGCACCCCAGCTCTGCACCCCGCGGCCTAGGGCTGCGTGCACAGCACGGGACCCCTGCGGGCTCCTGCAGAGGGTCCCCCTGAGCTCTGGCACAGCTGCCCCCCACACCGTGACCTGTCGCTAGGCATCAACTTGGAGTTGCTGGGGTGGGGAGCAAAGAGATCTGGCCTCCAAACTGCCCATTCTGTAGCTCGGGTGGGTGGGGGGGTCTAGCGTGCTGGAAAGCCTGGTGCTAAGCAGTCCCCTCTGGGTCCAGGCGCGGCGTGTCGAGGAGCACGCGCAAGGCACGCAGAGGTCAGTGCACCGGGGCCCGGGCAGGTGGCACGTTTGCACTGAGATCCAAGTGAGCAGGTGCGAGCCCCCGGGGCTTCCCTGGCAGGGGGAGCAGGGGAGCGCCTGCGTGCAGGGAGCCCCTGGCCACGGGGGAGGGCCGCAGGCAGAGCACAGCGCTTGGCTCCAGCTGCTGCCCAGTTACTGATAAGGTTGCTTCCTGGCGCATCTCCCAAGTGTCCGGGGCGGGTCATAGATTATAGATGTTGCGGTCGCAGGTAAGATAACCCCAGCCAGGTGCTTGGGTGAGCGGAGCAGCTCCCGGTGCCAGATCAGCAGCTGGCGGAGCTGCCACGAGAGCTCTCCTTGCACTATTTCCGGCTGCAGCGGGGAAGCTGCCCCGCCGCCCCCAAGCCTGGCCCCGACCCGCAGTGCCGCAGCCTGGGCCGACTGCGTGGGGTGCCCCGAGCGGTACCACACGCTGCTGCAGGCGAGCAGGTTAGTTAGGCGTGATCTACCTGCCACAAATCCACGCTGGCTTCCCTGCTGCATTGTTTTTCCCGCTGTACTCCCACAGATATGATCCTTCATAACCTTTTCAAAGACCTTTGCAAAGATGGAGGTGAGAGAGACTGGCCTATAATTACCCAGATCCTCCTTCCTCCCCCCCTTGAAAACAGGGACCACAGTGGGCCTTTTCCAGTCCTCTGGGACCTGCCCCGAGCGCCAGGAGCTCGAGCAGCCGTGCCTGCGGTTCTGCTATGACACCGGCCGACTCCTTCAGGGCCCGCGGATGCAGCTCGCCCAGGCCTGCCGACTCGGACGCCCCCGTCCAGCCGCCTGACTCCGCACCGGGTCAGCGTGACGGCTGGTGTCCCTCTGATGCCCATCTAAGAGCCCGTTAGGAGACTCATCTTGCCCCTGTTCAGGAACACCGAGGCAAAAACCTCATTGAAGAGCTCAGCCTCGTCCCCCCTCTCTGTCACTAATTGCGCCTCCTTGTTCAGTAGGGGTCCTATGCTGCCCCGCGCCTTCCTTTTACTCCCTACATACCTAAAAAAAGTCTTTTTATCTTTAATTTGTGTTGCCAGCCTCAGCTCTGTAGTTGCTTTCGCCTTTCTCACCGCCTCCCTGCAAGCGCGGGCCAAGTAGGTGTACTCCTCCTTGGTAGCTTCCCCCTGCTTCCACTGCCTGTGTGCCTCCTCTTTTGCCCTTAGGCTCCCCTGGATTTCCCTGTTTAGCCAAGGACATTTTTTGGCTCCTAAAAGCCCCTAACCATACGAGTGGCCCTTCTCTGGACCCTCTCCAGGTCCCTCTTGAAGTGTGGAGCCCAAAACTGCCAACAAACTCCTCAGGGGAGATCATAGATTTCATAGACACTGGGGCTGGAAGGGACCTCGGGAGATCATCGAGTCCAGCCCCCTGCCCCAGGGGCAGGAAGTCAGCTGGGGTCATAGGATCCCAGCAAGATAAGCATCCAATTTGCTCTTGAAGGTGTTCAGTGTAGATCAACAGCAGATAGGCAGAGCCCTTTTCTCCCCAGCACCACCTGGGGTGACAGGAGCAATGGTAATAAGCTGATGGAGAATAGGTTTAGCTTGGAGATCAGAAGGCAATATTTTACAGTTCGGGTGGACAAAACCTGGAACCAACTACCCAGGGAAGTGGTCCTCGCCCCTACCTTGGGCAAATTCAAGAGGAGGTTGGATGATCCCCTGTCTGGGGTCTTGCGAGCCCAGCATTCGCTCCTGCCTGCGGCCGGGGGTCAGGCAAGATGACCTGTTCAGGTCCCTCCTGACCCGAGCTACTATGAAACTATGAAAACTGGACGCAGTATCCAGCTGTGGTCTGACCAGCGCCCAACAGAGGGGAAGTATCACCTCCCTGGTGTTGTTGGTCAAGCATCTGCTGCTGCACGATAAAGTGCCGTTAGCTTTGCTGATGACCTCGTCACACTGACGACTCGTGTTCATCTTGGAGCCCACGGGGGCTCGGAGATCCCTGTCTGCTTCCGTGCTGCCGAGCGGTCGTTTCCCAGGCAGTAGGTGTGCTGGACATTTTTCCTCCCTATGTGCAGTGCTTTGCATTTCTCCTTGTTAAATCGCATCCTATTGTTTTCTGCCCATTTGTCCAACCTGTCCAGGTCTGCCTGTAGTCGTTCCCTGCCCTCCGGTGTGTCCACTTCTCCCTGCAGTTTTGTATCATCTGCAGACTTGGACAGAGTACACGTCACTCCCTCGTCCAAGTTGCTGATGAAGACATTGAAGAGTATCGGTCCAAGGACCGAGCCCTGCGGGACCCCACTGCCCACGTCCTTCCAGGTCGACACTGACCCATCCACCACCGCTCTCTGGGTACAACCCTCGAGCCAATTTGCCACCCACCAGGCTGTGCAATCATCCAAGTCCCAGCCTCTTAACTTGTTCACCAGTACGGGGTGGGATACTGTCTCAAAGGCCTTCCTGAAGTCTAAGTAAAGGATATCCACCCCTACTCCCGCATCGAGGTGTTTTGTAACCTGGTCATAAAGAGACTAGATCAGTCAGGCACGATCTACCCGCTACGAACCCGAGCTGCTTTCCCCTCGGTGTAATTTTTTGTGCTGGGCTCTCACATATATGAGCCTTAATAATCTTTTCAAAGACTTGGCCAAGGATGGAGGTGAGGCTGACTGGCCTGTAGTTGCCTGGATCCTCCTTCCTCCCCTTCTTGAAAATAGGGACCGCACTGGCCCTTTTCCAGTCCTCCAGGACCTGGCCCGTGCACCATGAGCGCTCAAATATCCTTGCCAGTGGCTGTGCAGTGACGTCCGCCAGCGCCTGTAGCACCCTCGGCTGCAGCTCGTCCGGCCTGCCGACTCCAACGCATCCAGCCCTCCCAAGTGACTCTGCACCATCTCAGGGTCAATGCTTGGTGGTCTGGTGCCCAGCTGTTGTCTCTCTACGAACCCATTACGAGACTTGTCTTGCCCCGCGTTTAGGAAGACTGAGGCAAGGAACTCATCGAGGAGTTTAGCCTCGTCCACCCTGTCTGTCCCCATTTGCTTTTGCCCGTTCAGTAGTGGTCCTATACCGCCTGGGCCTTCCTTTTATTCCCTACATATCTGAAAAACATTGCCATAACTCATGGCCCCCCAGAACATGATGATTTGGTGTGGCTGGGATGTTGCAGTCGGAGACGGTCCTGCTTTGAGCAGGGGGTCGGACTGGATGTGACCTTTCTAACCCTAACTTTCTATGTTTCTCTGATGCCGTGCAGGACTGTGCAGATGATTGCTCCTCTGCACACGTTGTGCAATAGTCGTGCCCAGCCCGGCACCACCGTTCACCCTGCGCACGCACAGCTACCGGCTCTTGAGCAATTGCTTTGTTACACAAATGTCTTCCCCCAGGGCAGCTGTACTCCGGCTGCTGGCTGGGATGCCAGGAAGGCGGCAGTGTGCGTTCACCTGGGCAGCCCTGGGGGCACGCGTGGCCCGGTGGGGACCCTGGCCCCGTCCAAGTCCCTGCAGCATTTTCTGAAGTGCTGAGCTCTGCCCGGGGAGCAACGTCTGCGCGTTGCAGAAAGGAAACGGTCGCAGCCACTGCTGCTTGAGCAACTTTCTGCTTCCTCCCCGCCCAGCCCACCTCAGTTTCCCTTTTGAAACAGACTGGAAATGCCTGGGTTGTGCCACGAGGGCTGGAGGGCCGGGGACCCCTCAGACCGCTCGGCACGGCTCCGGAGCGGCGGGGCGCCTCCTCGCGCCCGTCGGGATGGCGGTGCAGAGCCTGGCGCTGGCTGCCCTCCTGCTGGCGGTCTCCACCGCGCTAGCCAGGGCCACCAACCCCGGGCTCGTGGCTAGAATCACCGGTCCGGGCCTGGCCTACGGTAGGTTCCCAGTCAGTCTTTCTGTCTCTGTCCTTAATGCACCCGGGGGTCGAGCTGCAAAGTCACCTTCCCCCGGCTGCCGCTGGACCCCCGGCTTCTTGCCCCCCCGGCCTCCCCACCCGACTACCTCACCCGCCACGCCTTCGTGCTACAATGTGACTAGGGTGGGCAAGCTGAGCAGCTGACCGGCCAAATCTTGTCAATTGACCAAGCTCTACTTGACCGGTCAAATAGCCAACCCCAAATGGGGCAGGGAGGCTGCCCCTAGACGGCAAAGGGTCTCTGTCTGGGCTTCAGCCCATTTTACCGAGCAGGGTCCTCACGCCCGAGGTTCGCTGCACCAGGACCCGAGGCCGTGCGGACCGGCCGTGGCGTCCAGCGACAGGATTGCCACCAAGCAGCCCCGGGCCCATTGCGAGGGCCAGGCGGTGAGCTGCCCTTTCCGCCCCCGCAGCCTGTCAGGAGGGCATCGCTGCCCTGGAGAAGAAGCTGGCCAAGATGAAGCTGCCGGACATGTCGGGGTCCCAAGGGACACCCGTAGGAGACGTGTACTACGAACTCTCCCGGTGAGACGGCTGCTGGCTTCCCCTGGGGGGGCTGGAGGAGGTTTGGGAGGGAGGCAGAGCAGGGCGGGCATGGCGAGAGGAAGACGCGTGTCCCGAGAGCTGGACGAAGCCCTCCAGAGACAAGCGGGCGATGGCGGGAGGCAGCGCGGGCAGGGAGGGGTGGCGCGCAAGCAGGGCCCGGACAGGCGGTGCTGGTGGTGGGGGGACGAGGATGCCGGTCCACCCAGGCCCAGCCCCGGGCTCCGGCTGACAGCGCCGCGCTCCTTTGCAGCTTGAACCTCCTCCGCTTCTGGCTGCCGAGCTCCCAGATCACCCCCATCCCCAACGTGGGCGTCCAGGTGTCCGTCTCCAATGCCTTCGCCCAGCTGACGGGGAACTGGAAGTGGAAGAAAGGGATCTTGTGAGTGCCCCGGGGCTCCTGCGCGCCCTCGCCCTGGTGCAAACCGCTTTGCCGCCTGGAAGGCGCTCGGGCCTTCGCCTCGGCCGGCTCTGCAGCTCGGCTCCTCCCGGCCACGCGGGCTGCAGGGCGACGCTTTTGCTGCAGTCCCTCCTGCCTCTGCCCGAGCGGCTGCGGGGGGTAGCGAGCGGCACAGCGTGCAGCCTGAAGCGATGGGGGACAGTGCACGCAGGGCCGGTCCCTCCACACCCCCCGTCCAGGGCCCGGCGGTGGGGACTGTCAGGGTTATCTCCCAATCCTCCACTCCTCCGGTCACAAAGGAAGGGGGAGAAAAGGTGGCTTGCTGTGACGAAGCCTCCTGGATGCGCCCCCACCGTAGGGACGCCAAGCGAGCCGGAGCAACCCGCACCGGGGGGGAGGGAGCGCGCCGGCCGTCTCCATCGCGGGGTCTTAGGGGCACACCTGACTCTCCTGTCCCCTCCTCCCGTTAGTGGGGACCGCGGCTCGTTTAACCTGATGGTCACTGGTCTCCGCATCTCTGTCGGGCTGAAGCTGGGGAGCGACGCCTCTGGGACCCCCACCGTGACCACCTCTGCCTGCACCACCTCCATTTCGGATGTCGAGGTGCGTGCTGGGTACGTAACTCCCCTTCCGTGGCCAGGACCGGGGGCCGCGCATTGGAGCCCGTCCCCCCAGGACAGATCAGCCGCTTGCTGCCTCCTCCTCCTGGACCGGATCCCGCTGGCCCACCCCGTGCTGCTTCCCTTGGAAAGGCTGGAGGGGGACGTGGATCCAGCAGCCCTGTCCTGTGCCCTTATATTGGCCCTAAGGCGTTATCGCTGCTATCCCCTGATGTCCCTGGGGAGATGGGCTGGTCGGGGCAGAGCTGGTGTAAGAGGAGGCGGTTGCACATTCCTGCGCTGTGTTGGAGTTTGGCCTGCGGCGTGGCCTGTTCGAGGGGGTGCTTTCCGTGCGGGGGCACCGCTCTGACCAGGCCGGCTCTTTGCCGATGCAACATTTAAGACGAAATGGGGCAGCCCAGCTTTGCCCGCAGGCCGATCTGGAGAAGCGTGCCTTTGTCGGCGGGAGGACACCGCCCTGCGGCTGGAGAAAGGTGACTCTCTCGTGCTCTCTCCTTAGCTGGATTTACGAGCTGATCGTCAAGATATTTAAGTCGCGCATCAGGGCAGTGATGCAAAGCAAGGTATGGTGCGCTGGGGACGGGGGCCCTTGCCCTTCCCCGTCACTCACGTGCTCGGTGTGCTGCGGTTTGATGGCAGCCGCCGTACGGCTGCTCGTTGCAGTGGTGACGAGCGGGTGGGACACCGGATGAACACGCGTGCGCTAACTGCACTCACCTCGGCCTTGCAGCAGGTCACATCGAAGGCTAAATCCGCCGTGTTTGCGAGCGCCTGCCGTAACCGGTTCCCAATTAACAAAGCCTTCTCCTTCCATGCAATCAGCTAATTAGAGCGCGCACCTGAGCCAAAAGCACAGCAACCCCAAAGACCAGCCAGCAGCCTGCCACTTGTATTGATTTTTGGGGAGGGGGCAGCTCTGGGTACAAACGCTCGCGTCTGGCTTCTCAGGCGCTTGCTGCCTTGTCTTAATGGGGCCCGTCAGGGAAACCCTCGTACCTATGGCACCGCACAAAAGCCTACATGCAGGAGACCTGCAACAGGACATGGAAACAAGCTGTTAGCAATAATTGCTACAAGGCAAACTGGCACGAGCTGCAGCCTCTCTGGATGCGCGCGCGGCCTGTGCAGGAAGGCGGCGGTCGGCGAGCGCAGATGGAAAACGCGGGGCCGGCGGCATCGCGCTACGGCTGGTGCCATCTAGTGGCTTTCCCGGGGCCACCGGGACCCCCGGAGCCGACGTGCCGGCCCCGGGGCGGCTCAGGGCAGCGCCCGCCTCCCGGGGGGACGAGGCCGCAGTGTCCAGCCCGCGCCTGTCCGTCCCGGGAAGGGCCTTGAGCCGCCTTTTCCCTCCTGGGCTCTCCCGCTGCACCCAGGAGCAAGGCCGTCCGTGCATCTTGTCGAGGCCTCCCTCCTTCCCGTCGCGCTGGGCCGCCCTCCGCTCAGCCCCCCTCCCCGCGCCCCTCTCTGCAGGGCTGGTCGTCACCGTTATCCCCCTCCCCTGGGGCAGTGCTGTCACAAGCCCCGTGCCCGATCTGCGCAGCCCTCGGGCAGCTTGCCGGACCGCCGGGTGACATGCCCAAGGAGAGCCGCTTGCTGCAACCGATAGTTACTGCAAAGCAAACCGGCGCGAGCTGCAGCCTCCCTGGATGCGAGGCCGGGGGTCTCCACGTTGTTTCCCGCAGGTCTGCAGAGAGCTGAGGAGCTTCGTCAGCACCCAGCTGCAGCCTTACCTCCACACGCTGCCAGGTACCGCGCGGGTGCTCCCCCCGGCCACGTCGTGGGGGGCAGGAACCCAGCCCGAGCTCCCCGGAGCACCCCACGGATGTAGCCCGGGAGGTTTCCCAAGCACGAAGGGCTCGGGGGACTAGGGTCGGCTGGGACCTAGAGACCCCCTGGCTTTCTTCTGCCGCCGCGGGCCCACTGGGAACAGCCGCTGCAAAGCTGCAGCCCCTGCCCCGTGCTGGGACACGGCACTTCCACGTGGGCCGTGGCGTGAGCGCTGGGCGCCGGGGCCGCGTAGCCGGGAGCAGGTTGGTGTCCCCTCCGGGGCGCCGGGAGGGGCCCAGTTCCCTGCAGGACCTGTTGTCTCCCCTGTTTCCCAGTCACAGCAGCGATAGACACGGTGGCCAGCATCGACTACTCCCTGGTGGGCCCCCCCGTGGTGACGGCCCAGTACCTGGATGTGAATCTGAAGGTGCGAGGTGCCCGGGGGGACAGGCAGGGTTGCCTCACCCCAGACCCCGCAGCTGCCCAGGCCGGGAGGACGGGGGCAAGATCCCGCGCAAACCCCGGGCCCGAGGCCACCCCACAAGTGCCAGCGCCTGGCAAGAGTCGCTCTTCGCTCTCGTCTTCCCTAGGGCGAGGTCTTCTCCCGGGCTCACCGCGCGCCGGCCCCCTTCTCTGCCCCCGCGCTGGCCTTGCCGACGGAGCGTGGCCGCATGGTTTACCTGGGGGTCTCCAGCTACTTCTTCAACACCGCCGGCGTCGTCTACCAGGCTGCCGGGCTCCTGGTCTTCAACATCACCAACGACATGGTGCGGGCACGAGACCTGCTGGGCCACGGTGTCTGCACCGTGCCTCGGCTGGCGACACTTCCCTCCTGTCCCGGGCTGCACGAGCCCCGTGGCTGGGCGGGAGGTGCCGTGGCTGCGCCCCGTGCTGTTCCTGCAGTGAACTGAAGCTTTCTCCTGCTGCAGTTTCCCAAAGAGGGCTTTTTCCACCTGAACACCTCCGCCTTCTCCCACTTCATCCCCCAGGTAAGTGGGCTGCTGCCCGCACCCCTGAGCCTGGGAGTCCGCAGCCCACGCGGCTGCGGTGGGCGCAGGGGAGGGCACAGCCGCCCGGGCGGGGGGGGGGATGCCTCGGGCTCCATCCCCATCACCGCCGCCTGACCTGCGCCCCGGCTCTGCCCCCAGCTGCAGCAGCGGTACCCCGACCGGCTCATGGAGCTGCGGCTCACGACCCCCTCGGCGCCGTTCCTGACCGTCGCGCCCAGAGGCCTGGAGCTGGCGCTGGTCATGGACATCCAAGCCTACGCCAGCCTGCCCAGCGCCAGCCTCGCTCCGCTCTTCCTCCTCCGCCTGGTCAGCCCACGCTCGGCTCCGGGAGGGGGATGGAGTCCAGCTCGGAGCCCTCCCCGCATCCCGACGTCTCCCTGGCCACGGCACGGCCGCAAGCTGGGGGTGCGCTGGGTGCCCCGACGGCACGAGCTGACGCGGCTTCTCCTTCTGTCCCCAGTCGAGCAACATTTCTGCCAGCGTCACCGTGAGCGCTGACCGGCTCTACGGGACCTTGGCATCTGGCAGGTGAGCGGCAGAGGGAGTCGAGGCCTGACCCTCCGGCTCCAGGCAGCTCCCAGGCCAGAGGAAACCTGCAAAGACGTCCCCAGGCTGGTCGGGGATGCTCGCTGGCTCCGTAGCCACAGGGCTCGGAGATGATCCAGATACAGCCGGCAGCAGAATTAGCTCCAGGGCCAGAAACTGTGATGACCGTTAGCCAACACGTGGCGGGGGGGGTGCTGACATGTGTCTGTCCCCGCACAGGCTGGAGCTGTCACTGAAGCACTCGGACATCGGCCCCTTCTCGGTGAGTTGCCCTCACGGGCCCTCGGCTGCACTGGCCCTGCCTGGAAGACCTGGTGGGCTGGGGTCATCCCCGTGCACCCTGCAGCCAGGGGAGGGCAGGGAGCGGCACGGCTGCCACCCTGCCAGGGCGGCTTGCAACACCAGCCAGGCCCCCTCGGACCCGTTACCTGCTGGCCGCACCTGCTCTGCCCTTCAGCACCCGGCTCCGGCCTCCCCTGCCCCGGCCCGAGCATCGTGGAGGGGATGCTCTCCTCCACCCTGCACCCCAGGCCGCTGGACCTGCCCGCGGGCTCAGCTTTGCTGCTTGCCGGACAGCCTCCGCGTGTACTGGGTTCAGTCTCGTCCCCCAGCGCGTGGCCCCTGCAGCCCCCGCTCCCCGCTTTCCTCTGCTTCCTCCAGCTGATGGGCTTTTCCTCCCCTTCATCTTCCCCAGGTGGAAGGGCTGCAGCAGTTCATGAACTTCTGTGCCTCCCACATCCTGCTGCCCTTGGCGAATGGTGAGCATCTGGCAGGGGCCAGGGGTGCACGGCAGGCCTGGGAGCTGGGGTCAGTCAAGGGCCCTGCCCATAGTCAGCTCTGGAGCATGGCTCAAAGCTACCGCGAGCCAAGGAGCCCTGGGCGGTGGGAAAGCAGTGCAGAAGCACAGCCGGCGTGCATGGGGCTGCAGGAGGAAGGTGGCTCAGCAGAGGCGTCTCCGGGCCGCGACTCCGGGGTTGAAGCAAATGCAATGGAAAGAATGAGCCGGGCATGCGGCTTAATGGCTTCCAGACCCCCGCTCCCCGCACGTGGAGCAGCAGAGCCGCTGGGGGACGGCTCGCACGCAGGGCAGCAGGGCCAGGCAGCACGCACGAAGCCCCCCAGCCCTGTGCAGCCGCTGGGGGAGCTCCCCTGCCCCCACCCCAAAGGGTCTGGAGCCTGGGGCATCCGGTTCTCCTGCCCCCGACCTCGGGCTGTCACCTGCTGTGTTTTTCAGACCGGCTGAAGAAGGGCTTCTCCCTCCCGCTGCCCAAACACGTCCAGCTCTCCGGCTGCAGCCTGCAGCCACGCCAGGTCAGTGACACCGGCTGGGGGGCACGCACGCCGTCAGGGCTGGGGGGGCTCAGAGGATCCTTCCCATCACCGGTGGAGGGAGAGAGTCCACTGGAGCGGACCCGGTGTTTGTAAAGCTTTTGGGGTCCGTCTCGGGGATGCTAAATACACGCAACCTATTAGTTAGCACATCCGAGCCCTGGGGCTGGCCTGGAGCACGGCCCAGCCCGTCCCCAGGGGAGATGAGCTGCAGAGGGATGCTCCGCACAGCTGGCACAGCTCGCTGAGCACAGGCGAGGCTGGGAAACGAGAGCTGGCGTCGGCCCCAGCCCCTCTGATGCGCAGCCAGCTCGCGTTCCCGGCGCTGAGCCGTGCACGTGCTGCGCGGCTGCTGGCTGCAGTGCACCGAGTGCCTGGGCCCAGGGGAAACCGCCCCTTCCCCGCGGCAAGCCGGGGGGTTGTGCCACACCTGACGGCATCGTGGCCTCTCGCCTAGGACTTCCTGCTGCTGGGAGCAGACGTGCGATACGGGTGCTGAGGACGAAGGCGGTCTCCCCCTGCATTGCACCTGGCCTTGCACCCAGGCCCTTCTACCCGGCCCCAGGCTGACGGCACCGATTCTCCCCCGCGGGTCTCTTCTCCCTGCCACGCACCCGTGCTGTGATGCCAGCGGGGTCTGATGCTCCCTTGCCCTGCCAGCCTGTGTTCCCAGAGCCCCGTATCTGGCAGCTGAAAGCCGCAGCCGCATCTGGCATCTTGGGCCCCGGGTGCAGGGAACACACATGCAAGTATTAAAAAGAAATTGCAAAAGGCAAAGCCGTGCCTGGATCTCCCTTTGTCCCGCAGCCTTCGGGGCCCGGCCGGGCCAAGTGGAGAGCAGTGCGGTGGGACCGCCGCAGGCCAAGGATGCGGAGAAGGGCTCCGTGTCCAGCTGTGCAAGAGACCAGGTGGGCGTGGAGAGCGGGGCCCGGCTCTGCCAGAGCTGGCGTCCACCCTCCGGGCCCCTGCCAGGCTGCAGCGGGCTGGACTTTCTCTTCCCTAAATGCTCTGGAAGGTGGAAAGATGCCCTGGACATCTGCATGTGGCCTGGCTGCCCACCCACTCCTGCTGCCAACTCAGCCCTGGGGCAGCGATAGCAATGCCCCTCGTGTCCCCTCAGTGGGTGGTAGCAGCTAAAGGCAAGAGGTCTCCTTGCAGACCCACCTGGGACCCTGCGCCCAGCCTGTTCTTGCACCTTCCTAGCCAAAAAAGGCCTGGATGGAGGGGGCGGTGGAGCTGCAGGTCCTGTGAAGTGAGGGTCCCTGCTGCCTTCCTCCCCCAAACCATCCCCTCTGCAGCTCGCCTCGACGGGGAGGGTGTTAGCAAGTTTTAGAGCCCGTTTTAGTGGGTTACTGGAAAGCAGCCCAGGATGATCAGGGCTACGGGGTTTGGAATTGCCGGCGCTGTAAGTGGAGCGGGATTTTTGGGTGGAGGAAATATCTGAAATAACAACACACTGACACAGCCTTGCAGACGCGGCTGCAGCGTCGGCATGCGGTGAACCGGCTCATGGAGGTCGATGGGAAATCGTCCACCGCCTTCGGTGAGCTCTGCCGCAGCCCCGGCCTGTCTGCTCCAAGAGTTTCCCAGCTCCATTGCAAACACTAATGACTAGAGCCACTTACGGTCTTTCCATCACAATGGTTTTTTTTTTTTTCCAAGTGAAAAACAGCATTTGACACAAAGGGAAGTTTTGCAAACATGTTTTTGCTGGGGAGCCAAGAATATGGAAACCAAATGTTTTTAAGCAACCCAAACAATGCATTTCTTTTTTTCTAGGTTTAAAGTAAAAATGTGTGAGCTGGGTTTTTCCAAGTAAATGTGAAAAAACTCAAGAATTTTCCATGTGACTAAAACAAAAACAATCTTTTTTCTTCCCCAGCAGTTTTCCCGGGTGCTGGGGAATCATTTTCTGAGCAGCATGGCTAATTTAATAAGGCCAGCAGTGGAAGCACCCATTTCACAGGTGGGAAAAGTGAGGCCTAGCAGAGCAGTTCAGTGATTAGTGTTAAGGCAGAGGCAGGAATAGAAGCCAGGAGTCCTATCAGCAGCTCTCGATGCACGGGGAAGGACAGACTAACCCTCTGTCCTGGGCACTGGGTCCTCTCTCCCCTGAGCAAGAGTGGGGAGGGCAGAGGGTGGCATCGCTCCCCTGGGAGCAGGGGCTGGCTGCAGTCCTGGTGACCCCCACTGCAGCAATGGGCACCCTCAGGGCTTGGCCGAGCCCGTGCCTTTTCAGCCAGGTGGGATGTTTCTAATTAATGATCGTACAGCGGAGCTGCCAGACCTCGCCCGGGCGTGCTGCTCAGGGCTCCAGCCCCCAGACGCAGCCGGAGGAAGGAGGCTGAGCTGGCCTGCGAGCTGCAACCCAACGCCTGCGGTGCAAGCCCCCTCCCTGCAGAACCAGGAGCCAGAGCCTACGGCCCTTTGCTTTTCCTGCTGATGGCATGCTTTGCACCCTGGGCCTTCTGGCTTTGGCATGCCCCCAGCCTCTCCCCACAGTCATGCATGCTGCAAATGGACAGCAGAGGTTCACACTTCATCACAGGCCTCCAGGAGCTGAGGCTTTACTTGGAGTGGGGGAAGAAAGGAGCATCACTGGAGTGGTAGATGTAGCACAGCACGGGACAGTCAAGGGGTAGGAAGGAACGGTAGTGCCAGGGCCCAAGCTTGCAGGGGAGCTGCATGCCCAGCGCAGGGCTGGGCTGGGGCAGCTCCATGCTGGCTGGGCAGCGGCTGCAGGCTGCAGCAGGGCTGGGCTGGGCTGGGCGCATGCACTGCCTCCTCCTCTTGCAAGGGAGCCCCCGTGCCGTGGGACCTGGCACAGCTCCCTCTGTCCCCCTGAAGATACCGCAGGCCCTGCTGCAACGGGAGCACTGGGTTTGCTCTCTGGATGGTCTCTGCTCAGGCGTGGGGCAGGGAGAGCTTCCCTCCCAGACGCCCTGGCAGCCCCTGGCTGGGCTCCCGGACTTGCAGCTGGAGTCTGGGTCCAGGAGGGAGCTGACTGTGGGGTGGCAGAGGTGATATCTTTTATTAGACCAACTAGATATTTGCAGAAAAAAATTCTTCATTTGCAAGCTTTCAGGCTTAGGCACCCTTCATCGGGCATAGGAGATTGCAAGGAGAACTTTCACAATCTTTGCAATCTCCTATGCCTGATGAAGGGTGCCTGTGCCCAAAAGCTTGCAAATAAAGCGATTTTTTTGCAAATCTCTTTTTTAGCTCATTACACCCTCCCCTGACTCACCCCAAACACACACACACACACACGTAATTTCCTGCTGCAGTCACTTGCCTGGATGACATCGGTACACGCTGCATGCCCTGGCTGTGTGCCCACCCCCATAGTACACGCGGAAGCCCAGGGCAGAGAAGGCATCCCCCCTCCCCAGGCGGGCTCGCGGTCTCCTCTGGAAGCTGGCCAGCCCCAGGCATCTGAGAGCAATAAAGAGCCAGGAGCTGATGGTGCCATATTAGCCCCGACACGCAACATTGTACAGTAATTTTCCACCGTGATCACTGATCGTTTGCTTCTCGTTATCCAGCTTTAATCGGCTTTAGGCTTGTTGTTATTCTGTGCACATGTCCACACCGCTTAGTCTCTACCGAAGCCAGGAGCGCTCCCCTCTCAGCCCGGTGCCCCCAGACAGGATCCCAGGCGGCTTGGCAGAGATGGGGCAGCTCACCAAGGCCTATTTCAAGTGGATTCAGGAGATCTGCTCCACTCCGTGTCCGCCCAGCACTGCCATACCAGGGCACTAGTGAGGGTGTCTGCTGTGCTGGTGGACAGCCCCAAGTGCAGCGGTCCAGGCTCCTGAATCCTCATCTCCCTCAGCCTTGGCCATCACCCCCGCTCTGGTCTCCCCTCCAGCGCTGCACATCCACACATGGAGAAGGAGAAGCAAAACCTGAGCGTGGACCCAGCTCTCGGGCCCGGGAGCCCGCCTTGCACCTGCAGCATTGTTTTCACATGGGAGATGCTCAACATGGCAAGCAAGAGCTAACTGCCCCGTCACCGTGGCTCCCAAAAGGTGCAGAGCCAGGCGCGCTCAGAAACTATTTGCCATTGCCAGGCACAAGCCCTCCAGATTGAGGGACCCTACTATGCTGCCAGGGCATCCAGCGTGCCCCATACCACACTAAACTCACTGCTCGCTACTCCAGAGATAGCCTTGACCACACTAGGCATGGCCCAGCGTGTGCCACCCCACCGGCTACTGCCGGGTTCAGGCTCAGCACTCGCCATGCCTGGCAGGAGCTGGACGTGGCGGTAGCCGGCATGGGGAGGCTGGGGACAGCACCAACCGTGCCAGACACGCCGAGCCAAACCCTCCTGGCACAGCACATTCACCTACAGGTGCAGCACTTACCCCGCCAGGTGCCACGTGCCCACCCAGAGGCACCACGTGCCCTGTTCAGGTACAGGATTTAGCACGCCAGGCCAGGGCTGCCACACCGGGTGTGAACCAGGCACCGTGCTGCCCACAACTCGGCAGAGCTTTCACCCCCGGAGGTACCAGACCCCCTGCTCCAGGGGCAGCAAACAGCATCAGTGAGTTCCCACCTCATGCCCCTGCACCGGTCGCCGGAGACCTGCTGCCGTGGGGTTTTCGGGAATATCAGGACCGCAGTCATATCCCACGAGTGCAGGTGACAACGGTGCTTCTCTGCTGCAATCTGAGCACAAATCACGGTAGAGAGAGAGAGACTCATGGACAATGGGGGCTGGAAGAGACCTTAGGGGGTCACATTCAGTCTGACCCCCTGCTCTAAGCAGGACCAGCCCAACTTCATCATCCCATCCAGGGCATTGTCTACATGGGTCTTAAACACCTCCAAGGATGGAGAGTCCACCACTGCTCTGGGAAGCCTGGTCCAGTGCTTCACCACCCTCCTGGTGAGGAAGTTTTTCCTGATATTCAAACTAAACCTGCCTTGCTGCAGCTTGAGCCCATTGCTCCTTGTCCTGGCATCTGCCCCCACTGAGACCATCCTCTCTGCAGCCCCCCTGCAGGGAGGTGAAGGCTGCTAGTCAATCCCCCTCGGTCTCCTCTTCTGCAGACTCAATCAGCCCAGCTCCCTAAGTCCTGTGCTCCAGCCCCCAAACCATTTTCATCGCCCTCCACTGGACTCTCTCCAAGGCATCCGCATCCTTTCCTGCTGCTCATTCTGCTGGTCCACAATTACAACGGATTAGCCCCCGCATCCAGCCAAATCCCCAAGTTTCCAAGCACCTTCCCCCTCTCCCCGAGCCCTTCTCCATATTCTAATTGACAAAAGATGCCTGGAAACACGCTGTAATATCTTCCCAGTGGCCCAGTTGTGGCAGGAGACCTGCCGTTTACATTTCTGATTGTCTACATGCTCCTTCCATTAAATTGTCTCTTCCTAATAGCGTCTGTTCTCGCCGCGTGTCTCTCGCGGGGCTGGGAGTTGGATGGCATTCGCGAAGCCGGGGATATTCAGCAGCCCATTGTATTTCTCGGGCTCTGTGGAGCAACAATCTGAAAGGCTTATGGATTCCATGTGCCTGTCTTTGATAGCAGCTCCCTCGGCTGCGGTAATAAATGGCAGTCACTGGGAGTTTTACATCCTTTCTAGCTTCCCAGTGAGAAATTTATCTGCTTTATTGGAGGAGGCTATTGAACGTGCTGCATTTGGAAGGAGGAGTACTTGGGCGTCCTCCGAGGCCTCTGATTTAACCCGTGCTTTGTGTTATTTATAGCTAACGCCATCTCCCCGAGGCAGTGTTATTTCATACCAGTTTTCTGATTGATTTATTCGTATCCCCTGAGCCTTCAAGTGCTTTTTTCTCCCTCAGTTCGGCAACCTGCTCAGTGCTCTGCACACCAAGAACTGGAGTCTGATGGGCCGGCTGTCTCTACACAAATCTATGCGTAGCTTTAAGCCTCCTTTGCATTTAATGAACCTTGCACATGGGCGCGTCTATATATGCGCTTTAATGCGCATTAGCACATTTTAATGTGCATTAAAGCCTCACGTAAAAAAAAATGCTTCATAATGCTCATTAAAATAGGCTAATTAGCATTAAGCATCACTTAAAAAGTGTGCTCTTTAGGTAATGTGCATTAAGCCAGGTTAACGCACATTTTCCTAGTACCTCACAATGGAGGTACTCGATTTAATGCATATTAACTAAAGCGCATTAATGCACATGTAGACGCACCCACTGGTTCCTGGAGAATCCGGTCCATCTGCAATGTAGCACAGACATCCTAAGCCAGTTTTATACTAGCCACGGCAGCACAGAGCTCACCTCCACCCACCTAACACCAGAGCAATTAGCCTGGGCCAAGCCCTGCAATGCAGCTACACTACTAACAGCAGCCATGCTCGGGTCTTATGTCACGTAGGTAGTTTCCAACTAACTCAGGTACTTCCATATGACACTGCTCTGACCACAGCACAGACAGACTTCCCCGAGACCAGAATCGCAGCCACTGGATCCATTGCTGCATTCCTGTCATCAGAGACTTCGGCTGCAAACCCGGATCTAAACACTTCTGGAACGTTACGGGTGCCCAAATTAGGCTCATCAATAGGACAGGGGGTCGGTGTGAAGCCAGACGTGGAATTTTGTCAAAGCTCGGAGGAGTTAGGACCCCGAGTCTGGAGTCCGGCACCCTCATCCTCATCATCCTCATGCATTTGGAACTTGGGAAGCTTTGGAAAAGAAAATAATGAGAGCAATGCAGAGAGAAAAGATGGTTTATTGAAGGAAAAATGCTGTACTGTCATCATGATTTCACAGCAATCGCAAAGGTTGAGGGCCACGAGGGAATTTTACTTAGAAAAGTCCAAGGAGCAACAGTTAGCTTCAAAGGAGAAAGAAGGGGGTTTTTGTCTTCAAGACCTATCATCTGTGTCTTAACCAAGCCCCAGGAGCACCAGCATGAACTCAGTGTCGGGGCAAAAAGAAGAGCATAGCCCAGCAGCTTGCCATCCCGTTGGCCTTGCCGCGTGCCTCGGTGCAAAGCTCAGACCTCAGGGAGAGGCAGCAGGAGCCGGTTCTGCAAGACAGCGAGCAACCCCGGGCGTTTTGTACGCTGGAAACACTTGGACCTTGCCTGTGCTGCAAGGAGGGGATTCAGACACGTGCATTTTTCACCAAGAAAAAAGTAGACGCCCCCAACAAGGGACAAACGACAGCATTGCCGAGAAGCGGTACCATTACCTGCTGAGGCATAATCGTGACTTCCTCAGACGAATGCCCTCAGCGAGCGGCCATGGGATCCCTTGGATGAGGAGCTCTGCAATAAACAGACACAGCTCACACTCCTGCGCCAGGGCACGAAGCCGGTTCCACGGTTTTGTGTCCCCGACGGGCCTTTCCCCACCATGTCGCTTCAAGCTTGCACAGGGCCCGGGACCTCCAGAGCAGACCCCGTTTCCCAGTGCATGGGCTGAGGCGAGGCAGCGATCCTAGGACAGGACTGCCAGACCCTTACATCGGCCTCAGGGGCCAGACTGAGCATACACCAGGACTCTGCACCGACGGCGAGTGCGTGTTTTAATGCAAGGGAGGTGCTACGTGGCGGCACTGCAGGGAATTACCCATCCCATCAGCCAAGAGCTCCACATTACAGGCTTGTACAGGACCGACGCACGCCCCGTGACAGTGCGCTACACGCCACCAGCGCCACGCGGTCTTGCTGCTCTCCTTTAGCAGCAGCATCGCATTCAAGACGCGTTCGAGACATCTAAACGTTCATTCCACAGATGTCCGCCCTGCAAGAGATGCGAGCAAAGCCATGGCGCGTCCTGCTAAGCGCTCCCGTCGAGACACCCCGGCACGGATCCTGCTGATAAAGCACAGCTCTCGGGCTGCTTTGTTTTATCGAAGCACCGCCTGTCAAAAACAGCTGGGATCCGCTCCCTCTGTTTCCATCACCGCAAAGGGAAAAATTGAAGCCATTATTATGCTGGGAATATCTATTAAGCGGCTCTGTCAGGAAATGAAAGGGCTCAGGTTGTATCTATTGAGCGGAGCCTGGGACGAGGGAATATTTGTAACAGCCGTTCACTTGCACGCGATATCAAGCAGGAAGAAAATCAGGCGCTCGTATCTCCAGAGTCCAGGGGAGAGACTAAGCTGGGCAGAAGGGAGCACAAACGGCTCGTTAGAGGTTATTTTATCAAGCGGTCCCCATCCCCCTTGTAGCCCACACGGAGACAGGGTGATTTCCAGGCATCCGACACGTCTTATGGGGGCCTAGCCCTGCGGCCCCTGCCTACCCAGCCGTGCTCCTGTGGCCTCATAAGGGCCATAACATGGCCCTGCTCTTTCCCCCTTGCACTGCAAAGAACGGGACAACTCACTGCACCAGCTTCCTTTCCAGGCCCGACTTGAAGCTTGGGGCGCGAATGAGACAGAGGAGGAGGTCCGGGAGTCGGCGCTGGGCTCCCCCAGACAGGGCGAGTGCTAAGCAGGTGTCACGCGTCTCTCCTCGCTTGCAGCTTCTCTGCCAAGGAGCGGGCTGATGGAGCCCAAGTCCTGGGCACTGACCACGTGCTCCACCACTGCTTCGTTTCCCTGCCCGTGGGAGGCCGTGGGAGGTGGGGAACGGTTACCCTTAGCACCACATCTGTCTGCAGAGGATCAGGTCCCCAAGACACGGATCTGCCTGCACATCTCCTTGCTGCTGCCTTGCACGAAAGAGCCCGAGGCACGCTGCTGCCCACAGGACAGCGCCAGCCGCCCGCCCTGCAGCAGGGTTTGCACACCAAGTCACAGGCGCTGCGCGGCTCTGGGAGTCCAAAGCCAGAGGGATATTGCTTTCCCTGCCCGTGCATCTATGCAGATGCCAAACACCACGACAGGAGCCTGCTGGGGATCGGGGACGAGATGTTTTCCCATCAAAACATGCTGGATCGTGGAAGCCAACACTGTTTGCCTGGCTGGGTGACCTGCCCTGACTCAGAGCGCTGGAAGATTTCCCACAATGACATTTTTCAATGAACAAAAAAACCAGGCTGACTTCCCAGGTCAAATCAACGGCTCTGTTTTGCCGGGTTACGCTTCAGGAAAGAAAAAGCAGTGGGGAGCGAAAGGAAATCCTTGAAACAATCTGTCGCCATTAACCCCAAACCCATTTGTACCCATTTCTTCATCTGCCATTTGGCTTCCTTCTTCCTGGGCGAGCCAGGAAAGCTCTGGGGCACCCCAAAGATTTTCCTGGTCCCTGCCCAGCTCCCACAACAGCAGAGCCTCGTCCCCAGCAGGTCCTGGGCGTGCTGCTAGCCGACGTGGGGACACGGCAAAGCCCTGACCTCCGGCAGTTTTATGGAGGCCCGACAGCATGACCTAGCAATGGCGCGTTGAGCAAGAGCAAACATCGCTCCTTTGACAGCAACGTCGCGGCTTCCCAGCACCGAAATTCCCCGCGAACGCTGCAGAACCGGGACCGCACAATACGCACAGATCAGCTCGGGAGAGGGGCCAGTCCTGGTGCGTCCCAGCTCCCAGGGAAGACAAATCATTAATGCACAAAGGAGGCCTGGACGCTGGCGGCCCCCCGCCTTTCTGCAGCCAGGAATAAACGGCAGGAGCGCGCACAGCAACGGGTGCGATTTGACGTGCGGGGAGCACGCTGCCTGTCACGTGGACTCTGCACGCCGCGCTCCCCGGGCCTTTCCCCCGTGAACCCTCCCATGACAAAGGACCGGGAATGACGTTTGCGATCCTGGATGGAGCCCAGCCAAGGCACCCCCTCATCTCCCCCCACGTCCCCACCGTCTCACCAAAGGGCGCGAAGCCTTTTGTTCTTCCACCTTTACGACCCATCGGCTGTGGACGTCGAGTGCAAGTTGCTAAAGCCACAGGGACATCAGCATGCATTATATACGGTAGCCGCAGGATCGAACAAAGAGCTCTTTCTCCGACCTGCCAGCTCACAGTGGCCGTTCTTCAAATCCCTTTGCCTCCGGTGCTGGTGTTGGCAGTCGGTGCGTTCGTGCCATAAGCAAGTAACTCGAGCGGAGCAGGACGAGCAGCTGCAGTGGCCGTAAGGAGCCTTCTGACACGTCTGGTCTTTCAAACCTTATTTACAAATCCAATGCTTTCTGTCTAAGCGGGACACCTGAAGGAAAGGGACAAGGAGAAGCACTCAGGGCCAGAGCCGGGGGTGCTCAGCACCTGGCCTCTGGACCAGATCCAGCTTGCAGAGCCACGTCATCCAGCCCGTGGAGTCCTCCGTGGGGCAGCAATAGCAATCAACACTGCGGCTGCTCCCCCGCCACCAAATTTCCAAGCCCTGGATTCACCCCAGTTGGACCAGCACCACATACTGGACTGGGCCCAGGGACTGAATCCAGCTCACGGCGTAAGCTGACGCTCACTAACGTTGATGGCAAGACTCCCGTTGCAGATTTTACTGGGTGCATGCAGAGGCAAGAGACCCGGGTGGGCACGGAAAGAAAGATGGACTGTGTTGCTCACGGCCAGTCCCATCTGGCCTCCCATATCGGTCAGGGAAGCCTTCTGGCTCGTGTTTGTTCCTGTTTGGCTCTGATCTGATCTTTCAGGGCAGCATCCAGCCAGGCTTTAAACACGTCCAGCCTCCTCCTGGGAGCCAGTGGCCTGTGCATGCTGAGCTCCTGCCCTGACAGCTCCCAGTACTCCAGGCTTCCCCAAACCTTCACCAGCTCAGCTCTCCAGCCCACGTTGCCCACATGTACCAACATTAGCCAAAACAGGATGCCTAAAGCCAACACCAAAGGATATCCTGCACTTCCTAGCTGATGTGGCACCCCTGATATCAGAAGAAAGGTAGCAAGCTAAAAAGGAGGATCACGGCAGATGGAAGACCCCAGGTATTCACTCTATGGTCACACAGAAGTAACTAAATGGCTTAAAATGCAGAAGAGGTTTGCATTTTAAAATAGCGCTTGGACATGCCAGCTGATGGGACGGCTGAGATTACGGAAGAAAAGGCTACGTGCAGTCGGGTGCTGTGGCCAAACATCTCATTTATGACAAGGACGCAAGAAGACGATGGACAGGGAGCTCCTCAGAGGGCAAATGCAAGCTCATTCCCTTGGCGAGGGTGCACCGTTTGGCACGGAGGCAAGGGAAGGCAATCCAAGCCGAAGGTAGCTGGGCACGGAGCGGAGAGATGCCAGGGGTCAGACCCAGCTGCATGCCAAGGCAAGGGGCACCGCACTGCCAAGGTGAAGCCAAATGCACAAATGTAACAAGCTTCTCAGGACGTGGATGCCCTGCACTGCCCCCGGGAACCTCTGCCCACCCCACTTTCCAGCTGGCTTTGTCATTTGGCCTTTTGGTGCAAGCATGTGAATTTGGGGTGGGAGGGAGCTCCCCTCCAACCTGGCCCCATCGCCCCAGCTCTCAGCCTCCTGGCACCTAGCAAGGTTATTTGCTGTTCCCTCCTCCTTCACACGAAGCAGAAGGGGCACGGAGGGACCCTGAGCTTGCCTTGCTTCCAGCTTTGGCAGCAGCAAGCTGCCTTGCACAGGGTCTTCTGGGCGCAAGAAGCACGCTTTTGCCTTCAACGCTTTGTCGGCTGAAAGGATCTTTCCTCTGCTGCTTTCCCCCAAATAACTCTAGAAGAGCGGGATTGATCCGTGTGCTTATGACAGCATCTGCTCAGCTTTGCTCCCTCCTCCTGCTACAGCCTGGTCGTCAGCCTTGCTCTGACAGATGGCAAGCGATGCGTGCCGGGGTCTCCGTGCACGCTCTGCCGCTGTCAGACATGGCTCGTATCATCTTTGCCATGTCAGAATAAACACAGAGTCCCCCAAAGATAAGAAACACCAGGCAATAAACTGACAGGACTCATTAAACTCTGCCCTGGAACAAGCTGGGAAGCCAGAAGTGGCAAAACTCAGGGCCCTCGTTTATGGAAATCACTGAGCGCAGGGTACGCAAGGGGCTTTTGGCCTTGTCAGGCGCTAGCAGGAGCCAAGGGTCACTTGCACCCATACCAGCGGCCTCAGGCAGAACATGTTTCTCCAGCAAGAAGGTTGTATAACAAATAACCATCAGACTGGTGCGGCAACCCCGTGGTGGACAGCGGGAAAGAGAAGTGGCACAGCTGTGCCCCGCGTACGGGCAGGGTGCCAGGAGCCGGGCCTCGGCTCTCCAGCTCCTAGGAAGTGCCTGCCCAAGATGGAAAGCCCTGGGCAGCTGCTACAGACAGCCTCACGGTCCCGGTGGCCCCCTGCAAATCACTTTGTAACTCAACAGAGCATCATTAAGCAGCGGAGAGCAGCTTCCTTCCTCCCTGACACAGGCCTCGCTTGGCTTGGCAACGCAGACGCTGGCTGGGAGGAGAACGGCCGTCTGCAAAGCAGTTGATGCCGCGTGCTAACTCTGCACAGACTGTCGAAGGTGGCATTAGCTGGCAAAGACGCCAGGCACCATCAGCCTGGGATGCATCCCAGTGCCCCTGCCCTGAGCCAGCTACGTCCCTGGCATGCAACACAGGCACCTGATCTATAAAGACAAGACTTCTATGCAAGATGTTCATCCCTTAAATCCAAATCAGCAAAACTCCGAGTTTTGCCCTCGCATCTAATGCTGCTGGTCCAACTTTTCAGAAAGGCGTTTGCTCACAAAGAGCTCTTGGTTCAATATTATCATTTATTGTTAGCATGTATTCTTCCCCACCTGCTCTGTGGCTCTTGTGTATCCTTGGCTGGCCCAAATGTACCCAAAGCCTGCTGTAGGATGAGACCAACACAGCGGCGAGAGCAAAGGGCCTTGTTTCCGACATATTGTTCTCCTATTTGTAGTTGTTGTCCCCCAGAATAAATCATTGGGAATCAATATGAAAAGTGCATGGCCCATCCAAAGGTAGCGTCTGAGCAGGCTCTGCTACTCGGGATACCTGCCCTGTCCTGGAAGGAAGCCTCGAGCCTCCAGCACGCTCCTGAAAAGCATCAGGCTGCTGGTCAGCGCAGTTGTGAACGCGGTGCGCAAGCCTGAGAAGCGCATCCAGCCAGCCAGGTTTTCCTCTGCCTGGCTCAATAGGGGCCGAATCCAGATGCACTGTGCTGCCCCAAAGAGATGGCGAGTCGCAGCCCGTCCTCTGCCCACCCCAGATGGACTGAGGCGCTGCCCGCCGGCTTTGTGCCCATCAGCACTTGCACCCGACCTGCGTTAGGGAGATGTGTTCAGGATCTTGCTCAAGCCCCGAGGTTCGCGCGGCGGAGCCTGCAGGGTTTGACTTGATGGTGCAGGGGAAGAGTCACAGGAAGGACCTTGCTGATGTAATTGCCTTTTACACAAGTGTGATAGAATCACCTTCGACGCGGAGCGGTGTCGAAAGCCTTCTTAGAAGCACAGGCATTTTATCTACAGCCGGTCCTATCACCAGCACTTCCTCAAAGCACTCAATTAGTGCAGTATCTCTTGGCCTTTAATCAGGCTGTCCACATAGGGTTTATCGAAGAACTTACCTTTTGTCAATAAAAAGCAAAATAGATTGACTAAGCATCATGACATTCAGAACAGCGGGTTTGTCTCCGAGTAGCACAGACAATGTGTAATCTTTCGGGATTGCTAATTTAATTAGGCTAATCACTGATACTGCAGCTTTTCTCAATAATGCCATAAGTGCCACTCGTTTCCCAGGTCCTCCCATGGTTGTTCATGCTGCTGCTGGTCGGGAGCGGAGGTCTGGGCTCATATCAGCTTTTCCTGGTGTCTTGCACATTAAAATAGGCTAATGCATATTAAAATAGACTAATGCGCATTAAAGCACATGTGTAAGCGTGCCCTGAGGTACTAAATTTAATGCACATTAGCAAAAGCGCATTAATGAACATGTAGATGCACTGTTTTGAGAGCCAAATGATGTTAGCAGCTTGACAAGCACAGACTTCCCTGATAGCTCTTTAATAAGAGCTGCAGGACACATTGTGCCAGCCTTATGCAGGCAAAGCAGTTGCCGCGTACACCGAGATTTTGGTCTGCAGAAATTGTTCCCTTCTCGTGTTTGTCGACAAATTGTTCAGCAGCAGGAAAACAGCCTTGTTATTCTCACCCTTTGTTCCCATCCAGAAGTAAGCTGTAATTGGGCACAATTTGCTGCTTTCGGCTGTATTGCCTCAAGAAGCACTTTGGGTGCCACGTGGCTGGAATACAAGCAGTCGAGGCTTAGGGCTGAGGGAGCCAGGGGGACAGATGGCCTATGGTGCTCGGGAGGGAATTACTGCCGAAATGCTGCAGGTGCTCCAAATCCTTCGGCTACAGGACCAGCCCGGGGTCAGAGGGCTGTGGGCGTCAATAGGGGCTCAGACTAGCACTGCCCGCGTGGTGAGAAAGCTTCCTTCACACTCCTCTGCATTTCTTCTCCTCTCACCAGGCTGGGGCTATGTGGCTGCCGGCTGTGGAAGAGGCACCGGATCTCCATGGCTGAAGTGGTGGGGAGCTTGGGGGTGGGTGATGGAGAGGAGACATGGGAACGGGGCCAGTGAACCTGCCATTTTTCCCGGAGGGAGAGCTGCGGGTCCAAGTGAGAGAGAGATGACTGCAGTAGGGGGGTCACTGAGCCGCCCTGCTGTGTGGCCCTGTGCAAAGACCCCCCCTTCTTGCAACAAGGCTGGGCAACTAAAGAGCAGCCCCTGCGATATCAGCACCCAGCTCTCTGGGAAAGGAGAAGCAAATAAGAAAAGTAAATGAACCAGAAGACTCAAGAACAAGGGCAGCATAAATCTGCATAAACACAACTCGGGGAAATGTTCATTCTTCATCTCCAGTTTCATTTTTGCAGCTACTTTAAATTGCAAGAGGTCTGCCGCCTTCAGGGTCGGGCAGGATTTAGATTCCAGTCCAGGCCGGGATCTCATTGCAGCGCCACGCTTCCCCGATGGGCTTATGTATTCAATATTCGTTGGACATCAGAATAACTTCTGGAGCAGAAAGGAGAAATGAATAGCAAAACCCTCGCAAATGCTAAAATCCTTTGCCCATTTGGAAGAGAAAATAACCTCAGAGGCAGAAGGCAGATGATGAAGAATCTTTTACTGGAAAGAGAAACGCAAGAGATGCAAAACACCCAACCCGCAATTGAATGCTCATCCAAAGCCAGGTGGAGATTATTTACTGGGGTAACATTGATTCTGATCGTTGCAAGGTGTAAATGCTTGCCCACATGCTTGCTACCTGTGCATTTGGATTATGCTTGTTTGGTTTTGAACTCAAATCGCCAGAAACAGCACGACATCTTCTGCATGCAGCCAAGCACTGGAAATGCTGGTGGCAAGGAAAAGACTTCAAGTGCAGGCTCCTTCGGTCTCGCTCTTCTCCCCCTCCATCATGTGGGATGCTTCCAAGGGGTGCAAGTTTCTTCCAGCAGCAGGATTTCCCAGAGTGGTCAGATGCCAGGAGAAAGCCCTGTCCGAAAGAAAAGCTTTATTTGCTCTGGTGCCAGGGCCCAATACACTGGCCTCAGCCCATGCAAAGCTGCTGCTGAAGTCCAGGAGGGTTTTGCACGAAGGAGCGTTTCAGGTGCTGGTCCGTATCCTTTAACAAGACCTACTGATGCAAGTGGGTTTTATGGCAACCGATTCAAAGAGTGTTACGATCAGGAGGTCACCAGGATGTGACAAGCTAGAGAGGAGCACCGACCGGGCATACAGCAAGTGATATTGGGTACTGGGCACTAAAACAGATGCTCTGGAGATGTTGCTCATCCTCAGAAGTGCTTGAAAGCAGATTAGACAGACATGCGATGAGACAGTTTAAAAATACCCCTTGGAAGAGTTTATTTGCTGCTAGTGTTCATGGGCTGTGCTTGACAAGCTCTGTTCATCTTTCCGCGGGAGGAAAAGCATTTATCGATGTAAATGTCTTATTTTATTTCTGTATAACTGCCGCGCGGCACTCTCACATTTATGTAACCTTGTAGTTTTGGCTTCTAATCAAAAGGAAAGCTTTATATTTTCCCACGCTTGTATTAAGCTGCACATGCGTATTTTGTAAGTTTCATTTCTTATCTATAAGTGTCATTCCTGCAGAAACAAACTTATGTAGAAAATCTACCTAGTAACTATTATGTAAAAGAAAACTATCCTATCCCTGTATGCTTAGCTTATATCATAGTTAGTGTCATAGAGGCAGTCCAACCAATATCTATAAAGAGGCATAGAGGCAAGAAGTAGCAGAGATGACGACTGAACGACCCTTCAGGCTTGATCACCCTGTAGCCAGTCCTCAGCCTCCCCACCTGGGTGTATCCCAGCAAAAACCAAGGCCGCGAAAATCCAACAATCGACAACGAGTCACCATGTTACAGTTTTGTTATCCACCATCCCGTTCATGAGCTGTTGACCAGCCCTAGGACTAACTAGTGAGTAGCTGCACCTATCCCACAAGGGGTGAAAAGCAAGGGCTCACTGGTGAACCCTGTGGGCCAACAGACCCCCATTGTATCCGGCATACTGTAACTGAAGAAACATCGGAGACTCCACCTCTTGAGTGCCTCTCTTCGTAGCTTAGACAGCATATCTACGCTTTCTATACTTATATTTACTGCAACTCCGTTCCAGCCGGTCTCCCCTCTTATTCGTAAGGGGGTGAGGCCAGGTAAGTGAATAAAACACATTTTTACTTTATCTTATATTTACTCCGTAATAACTTCTACCACTAACACCCTATCTCAATGAGCTGTTGACCAGTTCTGGGACTTAAGGAGTTGGCAGCCGCACCTAGCCCATCGGGTTAGAAGGCAAGGGCTTACTCCCGAACCCCGTGAACCAACAGACATCCTACAAACTTATTATAGAAAACTAACAACTTAGTCTAAGTCGTCTACTTGCGCCAACTCGGCGAACCTCGAATGCGGCCATAAAGCTACCTCCAATCCCGCCCCACAAGCCGCGCGCTCGCCCGCTCCGTAAAGCCCGCGGCTCCCCGAGCGGTGCCGGAACCGCTAGCCCGGCATCCCGCCACAGTGGAGAGTTCTGCTGATCAGCAAGTACTCTGAAAAGGTTCAGAGATATGGGTCAATGATCATTGCTGTAGATGGGGGTGATCTTCTTGCACTAGCCCCGCACAAGGCCACAGACGGTGCAGCGTTACATTCCCACGTGTGATCACGCGAGCATCGTTCACAACGCAGATGCACTTTGCTAGCAGCAAGGTTCCCGTGCGCAGGGCACGGGCCAGCTTCTAACCTGGCAGCAACGCAGCAGCGGGCGGGCACGCGGCGCTTCACCCAGGCTAGTCTGCAGGTAGCACTGCATGCACATGCTTACCCGTCCGTGGGCTCGAAGCAGCCTGCAGGGTGCTCTAACCCTATTGTGTGGACGTGACAGGGGAGCTCTGCATTTGGGGCTGCCAAACCATTCGCCACCTGGTCCAGCCATCCTTACCCTGGGTTGCCTGCTGGGGTCTGGCGGGGAGGAGGTCACTGGCTGAGCACTCTGGGATTGACACCTGCGGCTGGGAGAGATTCAAGCAAACGTGCATGTTATGAGAACTTCCCCTCCCATGTTTTGCCGTCTCTGGCTCTCCGACCCCAGCTGCAGGCCTTTCTCATCAGCTCAGATGCTCCAAGGGTGGCTTCCCCTGAGATAACTACCTACCGGCTTCTAGACAAGTAGACAAAAGTAACCAAGATTCAACCACCCTCTTCCCTAGGCTCACGCGGTCTCCGAGGAGAGAGCCGTGCTGGACGCAAACTTACCCTGAAGGAGCCAGTTGATGAAGGCACTCGGGAAAGGTGTATCCTACAGAAAGAGCCCAGAGCTGTGCATTAAAACCTAATGAATGCCAGGGACCACCCAGCTGATAGGGAGGCATGCAGGCAGGACCGTGAGCGGGGCAGAGGGTGTTTGAAGTCCCTGTGGTCCGTGGCTGGGTCCTGAGGCCGTTAAGTGGGAAGGGGCAGGCCTTTCATTTTGGGGGGAACAACTCGAGCACCTCTGCGAGGGGAGCCACACAGAGCCCACCTCCCGACACCCCTTCCCGCAGGCCAGGGAGATGGGCTAAGAGGGGCAGGGGTCCGGGACAAAACATCCCCAAGCCCCAGCAGTCGATGGGTGTGAAGCACAGCCTCAGAGATGACGGGTGAAGACAAGCCAGTACCTGCAAGTCCACTTCAAAGAACTGCCCTGTGGACACGGGCAGGGCGGAGAGGGCGGCGTGGATTTTGCCCAGGAGCCCAAAGGAGACGTTGCCTGCGCAGAGGAAGGAAGCCCGTTAGGAGGAGAGATGCAATGCAGCAAACGCCATCCGGTTTGCACCTCGGAGACCACGCACATCCCCGTGCTCTGCCGCTTCTGGGGCGCCGGAGCCCGCGGTCAGCTCCTGAGATGAACAGAACGGGCGGCCCGAGACCCCCAAGCATCAGCAGAGGAAAGAAAACCCGCGCCAGACACTTACTGTCAAGGAAGTGCAGCTGCATGTTGATGATGTTGGTCCAAACATTGACTAAGGGGCACAGCTGCAACAAGCAGAAAAGCCTCGGTGAGGGAGTCACAGGCAGACGGACAAGTTGCGCTAGCACAACCGGCCACCTCCATTTCGGGGCCTTGGAAGCAAGTTGGAGGCAGCTTTCTCCATGGAGTAAAGCCATACAAATTGCTTAGCCCCCTTTGCCGAATGGCACAGATTCTATTTAACAGAATAAAAGATTTTTCTAACAAGTGGCTTGTTACTAAGTGATCCTGTCACTTCTGTTTACCGTGCCTTCTCCGGACTAACAGGCATTTCAGAAAGCAATTGCTTACAAATTATCCCGTAACGTTGCATGATGGAATTTGAATTACCTTTAAGAAATAAATCCTGGCTCCAAGAAAGATCAAGGAAGTATGCACAATTCAATTATGGTTTTTTGTCTGTGACTATATATACGTCTACACGGATCGGTCTATTTTTTTTAAAAACCTGCCAGGCTATTTTGAACATAAAGCACCTCTGGTCAAGCCACAGCTTCCCGCTTGGCTCGCAGACTTACCACCGTCGGCAAGAGGGTGCGAAGAGTGCTGTTCAGCAAACTGCTTGCCAGACTGCCGAGCAGACTAGGAAGGAAGAAACAAAGAAGTTCAAGATAATGTCAATGTGCTTCTCAAAACAGGAGCCCCCAAGTCCCGAATGCTTTGCAGGTCTGGATCCGGGACGAGCCCAGCATCCCAATGCGTGCTGGGTGCGAAAGGCACCGAACATCCGCCATCCCCAGGGGCTCGGGCAGGAGCGGCGGGCATCCAGCGCCTTCGAAAAACCCTCTTATTAGCGCGTCTGTCCAGGCAGGAGCACTTCTCTCTTACACACATGCAGAGAGCTGTCCTTAGGTCTGCGTGCTATTTTAAACACGGCTGTTTGTGCAACAGAGGTACGTGGCTCCCACGCTCGTCTATGGAGAAAGCTGCTTTTCTAGTGGCCCCTTCTGCTCCCTGTGCAATGAACCGGCCGTGCACCTCTGAATTACTCTCCTCTCTGCCACACCGAGTTCTGGAAATCAGTGCACGGCCACTCTGGGGTGGTCACGGGGGGCGAATCCTGCATCCCGGCTGAAACGCAGGACTGGAGAGGCGGCCACTGTGCAGATCACCAAGCGAGTCCCGCTCGGGGCATCCAGGCAGGACTCAGTGTCCAACCCTTCTTCGCAAAGCACATGGGATGAAAAGCTCTCAGAAATGCAGAATCGTTTGTGCCCAAGAAACGAAGCCCCTGAGTGCAGCAATTTGTGATGCAGGATTGCCCGAGCGCGCGACTCTTCCCAGCACTCACCCCTTGCTCAGGTTGACTTTAATGCCACCAAAAAGGCCCTGGCAGTCCTTAACAACCAGCTTGAGGTCACCGGGCACCTCCTGTGTGATCCCGATGTGCGACGTGAAGTTCGCTTCCAACGAGGCTCCTCTCAGGAGCGAGAACAGGCTGGAACAGAAGCCCAGACAGGTCGTGCATTTGGGAAGGGGGCCAAGCTAACCTGGGAAAGCAGCCTGCGCCATCCAGTCCTGTGTCTAAGCCATGCTGTCGCTGGGTTTTATGTGGTGGCAAAGCCATCACTGGCTTGGCCCCAGGGGCTTGGATGAACGGGTCACCAACAAGGGCCGAACCGAGGGGTGGTTGCGTTTGGCACAATGCCCGTGTCTGCCTCTCCGCTGCATCTGCATCTGCTTTACAGACTGGCAGCTGCTCGACGGGCAGCTCAGGATGAAATCCTGATGCTACTAAAGCCAATGCAATTTTGCCCGTCACTTCAGGAGCTGGGACATCACCCTCGAGACCCTGTACGTGCCAGCAGAAACAAACACGTGCACGAGGCAACAGGAGCTCTCGTGCTGGGCACTGAGGCTGGTACCTCACACCGATGCTTTCAATCTTTCTTCTTCAAGCTTACAAGCTTGGAGAGCCTCCCTTTAATTTGATGAAAGCTGGACACTGAGTGGTTAAATGGGATGGGAAATGTTGGGGTATGCCATTAGCTACCAAGCTGCCTTTTAACTTTCGTTATCATATTATTACAGGGCTGGCTCGTGCCGCAGCACTCCGGTTTCTCGGCACAGGCCTGGCAGCGGCCGTGCTTGCTAACCCCGCTGTCGCCTCCTCACCCCGGCAGGTTCAGGGTTAGCTTGGACTGCAGGTTCAGCAGTAACTCGGTTCCTTGGAGGACTTTCCACGACACGCGGATCTTCTCCAGGTTCAGCATATTTAACCTGCGGGGCAGACACAAAAGCAGAAGGACGGGAGTGGGTTGGCCCTGCCGTATTTCCCAGGACACCCCAGCCCTCGGTCTCCCTGCCTGGCATTGCTAGTCTTGCCCATAAGTCAGCCTGGTCTTCTGCCCACCCCAGCAGCCAGGTACTCCCCGGCACAGTCATACGGGGATGCCAGCATGGCATTTGTGCGAGTGATGTCTCTCCAGGAGGAGCAAAAAAAGGAGCTGAGGAAGCAAGGGGCCACTGGGGTTTGTGAAAATCCACCGCTGGGGGCCCCTGGGCAAGTACAGGTACTTCTCATGTGCTTAAGGCTGGGATTTTCGACAGGGCTTCAGAAAGTTGCATCGAAGTCTTTTGGACCCGGCTCCTTAGGGTTCCTTCGAAACTCCCAGACTCAAGGAACTAGTGCCCATGGTCTCTGCTCCTATGCCAGGCACGTGAAGGCATAGAGTTAAAAGGCAGAAGGGGAGGCAACGGGACCTGCTGTCAGCATCACCCAGCCAGATGCAGAACAAGCTGCCGGCTGCATCGAAGGGCCTGCCGCGCCTGCCCGCAGCGGGGAGGAACGTACTTCCACAGCCATCCCACGTAACCCCCTTCACTGCTGTGCTACCGCCTCTCCACACTGTTAGATCAAAGTGGTGACACCGGCGCAAGCCAGAAACCGGCAGCAGTGAATCAGACCCACCGACTGCATGTGCTTTAGCAAGAGGCAGGGGGTAATGGGCCCACATTCGTGGTGGAGTCAGTGGAGCTGTGGCAATTCGTGACACCCGAGGCTTTGGCCCCTCGTTGGTAACAGAACTAATAATGCCACTGAACGTCGTTGCATGTTCACTCACAATGTGAAGTCTGGCACGGGCCCCTGAGGGCCTCCTTCGCCCAGAAGACCTTGTGCTCCCAGCAGGTTACCCAGGCCAAGCAGATTTCCATTGTCGAGAAGACCGTTGCCAAGAGGACCTTCACCGCCAAGAAGGCCTTTGCTGCCTAGAAGACCTTCACCTCCTAGAAGACCTTCACCGCCAAGAAGACCCTTGTTGCCTAGAAGACCTTTGCCGCCAAGAAGACCTTTGCTGCCTAGAAGATGTGTCAAGCAGACCACCTTTGCCAGACTGACTTCCAGCATCAAGTAGGCTTCCATTACGTGGTTGGCTTCCCCTACTCTGGGAACCTCTGTTAGCAAGAAGACCCATACCAAGCAGCTCACCTTCTCCAAGCTGACCCGTACTGCTTACACCACCTTTGTTGCTGAGAATACCTGTACCTGCCAGACCTCCTTCACCAGGAAGACCCATACCAAGCAGCCCACCTTCTCCAAGCTGACCCATACCGAGCACACCGTCTCCGCCACCTTCATTGCTGAGAATACCGGCACTCGCCAGACCTTCTTTGCCAAGCTCACCCGTGCCAAGCACACCTCCTGCAGCAAATAAACTTTCATTACTCACTTGACTCTCAGTGCAGGGAAGAACTTCATGGCTGAGACCGCTTCATTTAGGCACAGAAAGACCAGAGCCATGTACACCTTCCTGGCCATGGGGGGCTGTGCTAGATGTATTTTCATGGTCTAGAAGACACATGCTAGACACATTGCCATGACTCGTGAGACCCAAAGCAGGCATAGCTTCATTGCCGAGGAGATCTATGCTATGTGCACATGCCAGGCCTGTGTCCATGAGTGGGAAGGTCTGTGCAAGACCCATTTTCCTGGCCTAGTAAATCAGTGAAAGATGCATTTGTGTAGCCAGGAAGTCTTGTGCTGGGCATGTCTTGATGGCCAGGAAGATCTCTGCTCCGAGAGTCTTCAGAAAGCCCCATGCTAGAGGCATTTCGGTGTCATTGCCTAGTGGGCCTGTGCAGGGAACAGAGCCCTCCCCTAGTAATGCACCTTTGGCAAGCAGACCTCCTGAGCTGGGGAGACCACGCGCACACCTTTGCCTAGCCCACCTCCACTGTCAGGCAGGCCTGGAGAGCCACAGCTTCATGGCCAAGACCTGCGAGGGGCATGCCTTCTTTACCAAGACCCGTACCAGCCACCTATCTATTACCAGGCACATTTCTATTGCCAAGAAGCCCTGTGCCGAGGAAACCTCCAGCACTGAGCAGGCCGGTACCCAGCAGACCTCCTTCACCAGCCCGTGGGATGGTGGGCTGCAGCACACTGCTCACCAGCCCACCCTCCTGCAGCAAATCCACAACGGCTAACAAGAAATCGCAACGGGTCACCTGCACTCCAGCTAAACCAGCCTTGCGTCCCTCAGACCGCAGGGATCCTGCAGCCTTTGAAGTCAATGGCAGTTTTGCCACTCATTTTACGGAAGCCCGGCAAGGTCCAAGTCCTTTAGCCTTCCCATTAATCTATTCTGGGCAAACGTGCCCTTAGCAAGGGGTCTTTTGTGTCATGCCCGAGGAGCTGATTTCCTATTTTCCTGGGTACTGAACAGCAGGAGAGGAAAGCTCACAGCACGGTCTTGCAAAACTGAACGTGCAGCTGGGCTTCCTGATGGAGCCGGGGCAGCGACAGGTGAAGAGCGGAGGTACAGAGAGGGACTCTGAGAATTGAGAGTAAGGTGATATTTGCCTCGCTAAAAATGCAAGCTGGTCTGCTACGACGGGAAGCTCAGAGAAACACAAGGGAACAGGCTAGCTCACCATTTCCAGACTTGTCTTTCCCTAAACCAAGGAGCCCTTCCAGGCTGAAGAGGCCTCGAGCCGGGGTCAGCAAAGCACAGCAGAGGACGATGCACCAGGCCGCCGACATCCTCAGTCCCGATGCCTGCTGAGAAAACCGTATCAGCACAGGTGCAAACCCAGTTCAGCAGGATGCAGGCACTGGTCCTGCTCGCCGGGATCCCAGCTTCTGCGTAGAAGTGGCCTGGGAACAAGGAGGGTGGAAGGAACCCCCCAGATGGGATATTGCAGGTATTAAAACAATGCCCGTCTCTGCGTTACCAACAACCCCTCAAATCATGCTCAAGATCTAATTCATTTTTCCCTCTGCAAGTAGCTTGCTTTTCATGGGGGGGATTTCACTCAACTCAGACAACAAAAACAGTCAATTTTATATGTCTATATTTTCACCTAATTTAGTTCTAATCAAAACCAAGTCCCCTTTCAATTCCCATAATGTAGCACCACGTTATACTTTTGGATTGCGAGCGCTGTTCCAGAATATCTCTTTATGCAAATAAATCTGCTTGCCTTGAAATTAAAAAAAAAAAGCAATCAAAGAAACATTTCTCCAGGTCTTCAGCTTAATGGAAACAGATGCTTACCAAATCTAAATGACAGGCCAAATTGAACCCACCCTTGTCCCTTTAATGAAAGGCACTGTGCAATCTGCATATTGCTGAGTTTCAGCACAGAGAAATAACATTATTTAGGTCACACTGAACAACTTCTTTATCTGTTCAAGATACTTTTTTAAATCCCTTTATGACAGTTCTTGGCACAATTAAATTAGACTTTAATTCGCTGGAATGTCTCTTACATTTTCCCTTTGATCAGCACATAATGATTCTCAGCTCCTGTAGCAGTGATTATTGAACAGAAGAGAAAGACAGAGGCTCAAGCAGCTTCGATTGAAAATCACGTCAAATAAAATCAGTGGGATTTGTTGGAGGGTCTCCAGAAGACGTGCCCGGCATTGGAATAGGTTGCAGGGATGGTTTCCAGAGGAAATGCACATAGTGCCGTTGATGGAGATCTGTGCATCTCAGTCACGATCTGGAGTTTTTGTTCATTTTTAGTCGCTTAGAAAAATAGATGAGCCAGAGCCTCAGCAGATGCAAATCTGCGTACAGCTTTCCAGATGCCAGCTAACAGCCAGGCCCAATATTTCCAAACAGCGGGTCAAAGAAATCCTCCACTGGGGTTAACTGCTGCAGCCGTGGCCACTTTGCTGCCCACGCCAGCGGAGGAGCTGGCCCGTGGCTACCAAATCGTGCTGAGTTTTGCCTCCCCTGCCCAGAGCACCTTCTAAATGATCCCAGCTATACATGCTCACTGAGGCATCATCACAAATTTAGCACCGCCACAAGCAAGCGCTGCGGATTTGGCATGCCAGATCTTCTCTCCCCGCTTTAAAAATTAATTTTCATAAATGATTAAGGAGGTTGCTACAGCAATCAAAGGAAACATCATTAGACTCCCTTGCTCGGCTACAGCTGGGCTCCACTTTGCAGTCGATCCTTTCATGGGGGAGTGCTGCAGAGATGGGAACTTTCTGGCTCTTACCTGCCTCCTTTGAAGTTCACGCGCAGTTGCCTGGAGCTCTCTTCCGTGGTGCTGACACGGAGCAGCTCTTATATAGCTGAGCAGACGGCAGGAAGCCACCTTGAGTTTCTCCCCAAATCTCTGCTTGGTGACAATGTGATGAGGATGGGCCCAGCAGAGGAGACACACCTTTACCCTCTCTCTTTAGGTAACCTGAGCTGGCTCCAGTCCTAAGGGAGGGGGAAAGCCTGGTCTCTCTGCCTGCGTGACTGGTATCACCTACCTGGGTGAGGGGCATCTACCTGGGGGCTGGAGTCTGCCCGGCAACTAGTGGTGTATTTCAAATTGGTTGGATGACAGCCACCAGGTGCTGGCCTCCATTGGACCAGGTGAATGAGGTCACAGGGGCTGTATAAGTTAAGACGGGTGCATCTGCGCAGTGAGGATAAGCATGCTCCTCTCCATCACAAACGGCTGGCCTGCTTTCCCCAGACAACCCTGTTTCAAAGAAATCCACACGAGCGTGCTGGGTCTGACAGTTTTCAACAGCAAAAAGTGCAGATGATGAAACTGCAACGGTGGTGTGCGTGCCACACCTCTCCTTTTGATGCACCCCAACTAGTTTACCTTGTTTGGTTTGGTTTCCAAGTTTCCTCCATTTTGTATTATAGTAATGGCATTTCTTTCATTTTGTATTATATTAATGGCAAATTATACGATGTTAAAGATATACCAAGTGTTCTATTAATAGGATGCAGGTTGTTTAACATCATCTACTGCAATCGGTTCTTTCTAATAGACTTTAATACTATCCAAATAATAGAAAATGAGGGTTGGAAGGGACCTCAGGTAGTCATATCTAGTCCAGCTCAAAGCAGGACCAGCCCCAACTGCATCATCCCAGCCAAGGCTTCATCTACCTGGGTCTTAAACACCTCCAAGGATGGAGACTCCCCCACCTCCCTGGGTGACCCTTTCCAGTGCTTCACCACCCTCCTAGTGAGAGGTTTTTCCTACTATCCAGCCTCAACTTCCCTGGCTGCAGCTTGAGCCCATTGCTCCTTCTGCCATCTGCCCCCACTGAGACCAGTTCAGCTCCATCCTCTTTCACCCACCCTGCAGGGAGGTGGAGGCTGCTATTCAACCCCCTTCCGTCTCCTCTTCTCCAGACTCAATAAACCCAGTTCCCTCAGCCTCTCTGCACAAGTCATTTTAACGCTCCAAGATCGAAACATTTCAGAACAATTCATCCCATGAAATATTTAGAGATTTCAAGGTCTGTCTGGATTCAGGGCAAAAACAATTCATTGTCTGACATGTGGGACATTCTTGTCAGATAGGAATTCATTTCCCGGCAAGCTCCAGTTATGAAGTGCCTTGATACCTGTGGGACAAAAGCACTCGGGGTTAGGTAAATACTGCATGTGCAGTGCCCCGTGTGGGTGACTGATCACGTTTCAGGAGAGTATGAGAAGCTGGTCTTGGGGTTTTTTTCCATTCAGGGAAATTGTGTTTGAATAAGCAACTAGCAGAACATTTCCTACTCCCATCTCAGGCACGGGAACAATGCAGACTGCATACTCCAAGGCTTCACAACCCCTCAACTGCTTCCTTGGCTTGCTTCAGTCTTAGCACATACCAGCTCCCTTCCCTCCTCCTGTCTACGTGTTGCAGATTCAAGCTGCCCTGGAGGTCTGCAGATGTGACCTGGACCCTGGATGTTGGTCTAAATCAAGAGCCAGGCTGGGTTGCATGGTGTGTAAAAGGATTTCAGAGTTTTCTGTAGTGCCATGGGTGACATTTTAGGCAAAGTGAATTGTTAGCCAATTTGTACGATCACAAATAGTTCGCACGGCACTAAGACGTGGCGTGGCTTTACTGGGGGTGGAGGCGCGGGTGCTCCCTTGCAAGGCTCCCCTGAGCCCGGGTGGGCAGAGACGCTCCGAGCCTCTTCCTTGCACCTCTGACAAGAGCCGGGGGAGCTAGGCATGGAGTCGTTGGGAAGTGATCGGGGGCTTGGTGAGCTGCAGACTGGAAGTCACTGCTCCAGGGTGATGGTAGCACATTTAGCGCCCTCTCTCCTATTAGCCCCTATCCCTTTCCTTCTGCCCTGCCCCCTAGTATTTCTTCTCACCTTCACCTGCTTATAGAGCATCCAACTCCAGCAGTCACTGCAGTCACATTGCACAGCCAGACACAGCATTTTCCAGCTTCAAGAAAAAAGTGAAGCAAATGGGGTATCAGATGCTGAAAGACACTCATGCAACAATCACCTCAAGGGCCAGGCTCACAAGCACTAAGGGTTTTCCTCAATGAAAACACTGGAGGAAAACTCTTCACTTCATTTGCACCTGGTTTTCCCCTCCCAGCATGTTTGGGGAAATTTGCTTTTTTCATTTAAAAAAACCAAACCTGAATATTTCCAGCTATTTTGCAAAACCACAGCAACAAAATGGGCTCCTGAGGTCCTATGTGAGTAGATTGAGTAGCTTACTCACAAGCATCTTCCAGAGGCTGGCTGAGTTTCCCCTCTGGAGTCCTGGGGTGAGCGAGAGAGCTGGGTCCCGATGGCAAGGCCCCTCCGTCTCCCCCGCATGGCTGCTGCCTCACCTCATGGCCAAAGAGAGAGAGCCTCCCCCACAACCTATACAGCCCCCGTGACCTCATTCCCCTGGGCCAGGGGAGGTCAGCCCCGGCTGGCTGTCGGCCAACCAATGTGAAATACCTCACCTGTTACGAGGCAGACTCCAGCCCCCCAGGTAGATGCCCCCCACCCAGGTACCGGTCCCGTGGGCAGAGGGAGCAGGTTCCCCCTCCCTCAGGACTGCAGCCAGCTCAGGTTCCCTAAAGAGACAGGCTGAGGTGTGACTCCTCCGTGCTGGCCCCTCTAATCACATAGTCACAGGGCAGAGATTTTGGGGAGAAACCAAGGTGGCTTTCTGCCACACAGCTAACCCTGAGCCAGGTGCAGAGAACTCACGTGATTGCACGTGGCTGGGGCTGCTCCTCTTCCTCCCCCAGGGATAGTCTCAGGTGGGCACGGTTAGGCAGTATGGGGACCCACAGACGAGGCAATGCAGCCTGCAGAGAATCATAGCAAAATGGGGCTGGAAGGCACCTAGCCAAGCCCCCTGCCTGAAGCAGGATCATCGCTGTCCAAATACAAATCTGAATTGCCCCCCATTCGCAATGCAGCCCGACAGCTACTAGGTGTCACTCTTGCTTTACGCACAGGTCAATTAGCTGATGCAACGTTAGTGCAAAGCAGCCAGCCGTGAGACGAAGACAGCCAGCCAAGCCAACTGCCTCGCCCAGATTCATGCTGCCCACCTGCAAGTGCTCAGAGGCCTGAAGTCTCCTGCAGGAGCACAGGCTTCGGTGGTAATATCGTTACCATCACCAATGCTGCGCTTATCCCAGCGGCTGGCAGCTGCAGCAGTGTGCAAGCTCGGACCCGGCGCCAGCTCAGTGCAAGAGCCCAGGGCTGCGTGCATGGGGCGTGCAGGCTGCGGCCACCCCATGCTGCTTCGTTCCTCACCTGTGCAGCGATTCAGAGTGTCCTCGTGGGAGGGCAGGGCTAGGATTCAGAGTGAGCTGGATGGACTGGGCCAAAAGAAATCTCCTGAGGTTCAACAAGGACAAGTGCAAAGTCCTGCGCTTAGGAGGGAGCGATCCCCTGCTCCAGTACGGGCTAGGCAGCAGCTCTGCAGAAAAGGACCTGGGGGGACAGGGGACAAGAAGATGGACAGGAGCCAGCAGTGTGTCCTCGTTGCCACGAAGGCTAATGGCATCCTGGGCTGCACTGGGAGGAGTGTTGCCAGCAGATCGAGGGCAGTGATGCTGCCCCTCTATTCAGCATGGGGGAGGCCACATCTGGAGTCCTGTGTCCAGCTGTGGGCTCCCCCCTACAGAAAGGATGTGGACACACTGGAGAAAGTCCAGTGGAGGGCAGTGAAAATAACTTGGGGGTTGGGGGGACATGACTTATGACACAACCCAATCCCCCTCCCTGCTTCTCAGACCCCCCACTTTCATCCTGACTTTAAAGCACCTGGAGAATCAGCAGATTCACTGCTGGAGCCGACAGCCCACCTCCGGGAAGAGTGGCTGCACACCGATGCTGCACAGTTCACGCAGGATTTGTCCTCACCGGACAAATTACTCCAATGCCTCTGGCTTTCACCGTGCAGGATTTCACCTAAAGTGAGCTTGGCAGGCCTCTCGCATTCTCGGCACATCCTTCCAGAAATAGAAACCCGACAGAGCTTAGGAGAGGTAATACCACGATGAGCCCAAGGGCTGTAATCGCATCTCCAGCCTACAAGCAAATCGCCGCGCACTTGCCAACTCGAGCTGCAACCTTGCCTCTTTCTGCCAGAAATGTGCCCCAAACTTAGTGCCACTTTGGGTATCTCATGAAGTGGATTTTATATGGAATGGGCAGATTATGATTTTTAAACGGGGAAGGAGGGTTGCCTAATGTCATTTCTTGTACAGGTGAGACAAAGGAGCTGCTCTTGTTCCAAAGTAATCCCAGCTCCAAAGTAAACCCTCTTCCAAATTAATCCCAGACGAGCATGGCTCCGGGGGAGCTCTTCCTCCTGGAACAGTCTGGGGATCCATTAAACAGCTGGGGCAGCTGATCAAAGCCCCTTGAACACAAGGGAAAGACGCCCATTAACTTCAGAGCAGGCCCTCAAGAAGGAACACAACATTACGGATGACATGCAAGACCTTGCAGGTAATCCTGCTGCTATGCCTTGTGCCAGGTATTTGATAGACATGGGCAGTGGTGGGCAAAGCACCGGGTCTTCATAATGTGGTACACCCTGCCCAGCGTGCGGTTCGGTACTTTGATGGGTTTGCCAGCTGCCCTCAAATGCACAAGGCCAGCCTGCAGTGCAAATGGAGCCTGGCAGGGGTGGGGACTGCTCCAGCTCCAGAGACTCGACAGCACCCAGTCTCAATGCAGAGAAAACAGGATCTTTTTTTTATTAAAATAGGAGCACGGGATTCCAAAAAAAAAAATACGAGCATTTTTCTGAACCAAAATGTTCCTGACAATCACAAGCTGCGGCAAACGGGTGCAGAGCTCCACGGCCCCAAGCAGACAAGCTATGTTTGATTAAAGCAGTCGACGGGACAGAGCTGTTCTACGGGAGAGCTAAGGTCTCGTTCCAACGCGCTGGGTATGAAGGGGACCCGCTCCGGACTGGACTTCGCTTCTCTCTTCCGAGTGGGAGAGGGATAAATCCACAGGACTCTTTCCCAGTCTGGCTTCACGGGCTCACGCAGATAACACAAGCAGATCCTAGCAAAACAGATAATCAGAGCATCAGACTCAGGCCTTGAAGCAAAAGAAAACACCTGGTCGTTCGAGCGAACGCAGGGGTCTGTTCCTTTGCCAGTGGATCCCAGTGACAGGAAACGCTGCGGGTGGACGTGAAGGTACAAGTCTAACTGAGGTCCATGGTGCACGTCTTAGGAGGGATTTGTGTTGCTTCCACGGTGCACGGCATGGTGCCAAGGGGCAAGTCCCTGCCCACCCCGTTCACGCCAAGCACGGGCACGAGGCAGCGAGCAGAGGTTTCTGTCTCTGGATGCTCGGGAACAGGAGACCGCAGCGGGGCTCCTGGCCTTACCCCTGGGTTTTGCACAGAGATCAGGAGCAATGTAGACCCCTCCCATGTCTCAAATTGACCACTAAAATAGGCTAAACCCAATCAAGGGGGAAGCAGCTTTGGAAACACCTTGTCCTCCCTGCTCCAATGTTGCATTATAACCAAAACACACACGCCCGCAGAGCCTTTCCGCCTGGGAGTCCGAGGACCAGTGACGTGCCCCAGGAAGATGCAGCCCAGGCTGGTCACACTTACTTCAATGACATCGATATCAGCGTTGTTAAAGTCAATGTTGAGCAGCTTGGGGAGAGGGACACCTGCTCCCAGCACGCCTGCAAGGAAGAGCAAGAGTCGGCATCAGCACTTCGGGTGGCAGGAAACGGGAGCATCCCTCCACCCTGCCCTTGGCTGGCCCCACGTCTACTCCAGCTACGTCCCATGCAGCTTCTGCTCGCGCCCCCGAAACATCCCCCTGGGATGAAAGGGCTGTCATCAAAACACACGCCCGGAGTCAGCTGTGTGAGGCGGCGTACTCTGTGTTTCAGGAGTGATTTCCTTCCCTGACGGACATGCAACCCCCCGAAACCCCTCTCCCCTGCAGAGAGCAGACTTGCTCCAGTAGGTCCGACTGCAGAGAGCTCGTGGAAGGTGAACACACGAAGAGGGGACTGCACCAGGCACGCTCTAGCGCAGAATAACTGAGGTACGGACAAGAAAGAGGTCCTTACTATTCATCGCTGGCAGGAAGGCGACATCAAAAATCTTGCCAACCAGCACGTCCAGAAGTGAGATCTGTGGGAGGACAGAAGTGATTGCGTCAACGTGGTTTGTTCACTATGCCATGGGCCAGGTGCTGCTGGCAGTGATATGGAGGGATTGCTGCTTCTCTGATGACCGCTACATCTGGAGTCCGCTCCTTCCCCAGAGCCAGGTACTCGAGCTCATCTCTCAGGAGCCGAGTGCAGCCTCTGCTTTTGCACCCAGATTGAATGCCATGCCGTGCATCAATTCCCAGCCCGAGCTTTATCATGTCTATCTGCAAAAGGAACCTCCTCTGGAGGCCAAACAAATCAAACAAATGTAGCTGCCTGTTCGACTAAGTGCGGACCCTGAGACTTCTCCTGAATTCTTCTTCTCCCCAGCCTAACAGCATGAGGCATCTTCCCATCACTGGGAAAGCTGCTAGATATATGTACCAGGATGCTTTAGGCATAATGTGTGGAGTTCAGAGCCTCGTTCTGCTATAGCGAAAGGTGCAAGAATGGAAAACCAAGGCAAAGAAGTCCAGACGACCAAGCAATCCCTGCTAACAGAGAGCATTTTCCACTGTGCAATGAATACTAGTGACCAAAAAGCTTCTGGGAATTTCAGTGGGGGAGGATACGTCTACCCTGAAAAATCAAGTGCAGGATAGAGACTCCAGGTGCCGGAGACAGTCTAGCTGCAGCATCATGAAGCTCAGTATGGGCTGCTTTGCTTTCCATGCATTTCTCTGTAATAGAAAGACTTCACTATCCCAGTCTATCCCCACCTCAATCACAGGGACCGTTCTCACTTTTCTCACAGCCATTTTTAAACGCACAGATTTACAATGGCTCGCGGGAAGATTGCCCGCAGAGCATCCCATGCGAATACATCCATCTCCAGGGGCAAGAAAAATGTGTTAAAAAACAACAGGCACAGCACGCTGCACCCAGCCCTTATGTCTCCAGCTCCACTATGCAGAGGCACTCCGCTTCCTGAAGGAAATATGCACCCATCCTGTATCCTTACATCAAAATTGCCAAGGGTGGAGGAAGCCAAGGAGAGACGAGTCCTGCGGGAAAAGGAAAGAAGTCGGGTCGGACGCTCCAGATTTGCAGAGGTCTCTGCAGCTAGCAGATAAAAGGACACCCAGGACACCACCGCCCGCCCCGTCCCTGCCCACTGCTGCGGATCAGGTGAAGGAACGATGAGAAGAGACTTCCTACTTGTCGAGGCTGACGCTGATCTTCAGCTTGTTGTCTTCCACGGAGAACCAGGCCACCAGAGAAGCATCCTGCAATTGGAGAGCAAAAGCCGGTCAAGCCGAAGAAGTCAGCTCTTCCCCGAGCTCCCTCGTGACGGCTGAACGCAGCCTCTCAGCTCAAGTCTGAAGCAGAGACTTTCTGCATGTCCTCCCCTGAGGATGCCACGGGGAGATGAAGCAGGGGGAAGCATCTGTTCCTAAAATAATCGTTTGCTGACAGCAATGGTGCGACTGCAGAGGAGGTTTCCGCAGCGGGGCTTTGGCCGCTTCCCGGTACGTACAATATTGAGCCGGCAGAGGGTCTTGTAGGCATCGCTGGGTTGGGCAACCATTACTTCGGCAGTCGCGATGAGGTGTATCAAGCCTTTATCTTTGGCCAAAGTCACCGTGGGAACGTCAGGGACCATGATCTTCAGCAGCAGTGCCCGGGAGTCGGGGTACTTCTGAAAAACCTGCAGACAGTGGGAGACACAGTTGTCGAGTCTCAGCTTTGTACACCCAACCCAGGATCAATTCGGAATAGCCGGCAACGGCAAACAGATCACAGCTCAAACAGCCTTCAGACATAGGTGCAATGCTGCGATGGATTGGGAGTCGGCTCCGCTTTCCAGCATGAGGCATCTTCCTTCCCCATCACCGGTAGCTTTCCTGACGATGCCTCGTGCTACTTCTACAGCAGAATAAGCCCATTGATTTAAACAGCACAACTGCCGTAGCATTGAGGCAAAACAGACCCAGGGAATATTCTGCCTCGACCTGGTGGCTCAGTGTTGTGCATCTCATCCTGACCGGAGGACTGGGACACGGTACCAGAAGAGCCCAAAGGGCTGCATCAGAAATCGGGATCAGGCCCTGCTGCGTTTTGGCACATTGGGCCCAATGCCAAGCTCATTTCACTCAATGGGATTCTGTTCATTAACTGCAACGGGCTTGTCTTCAACAAGAGCGGAAGAAAAAGGGAGGGGATTTGTGCCTCTGGATACTTTTATGGCTCTTATCCCTGGAGCATTTGCAGCGTAAAATAAAGACAGAACTCACTAACCGCAGGAATCAACGCTCCAAGAGTCGATGTCGTTAATGGAGGGAGCTCAGGAAACTGTTACAAATGAGAAGGAAAAAATTCAATGAAATGTGTGCAATGGCTCCCGCTGTCCTACCCAAGCAGCGTGCATCTCTTCCTTCGCATCTGAAGCTCTAAGCATGTCTTGCAGCATCTTTCGCTCCTCTTCCTAAGCAAGCAGCACACCTTGTAATTAGTCACGAGCTGCTAAAATGCTCCGACTGATGTACTTGCAGCTGTATGTTTTCCAAACAGCCACACAAAGCAGGGAGCATCTCCCCCCTGGGCTGGATTCCCACTCACCATCCCATCTGAGATGTCGATATCTAGAGCCCCTTGTTTCTGCAGGACAGCTATCACGGAGCTAAGGAAGTTTACGGAGAGGCCAAGCTGGGAGGAGGTCTTATCTTCCATTGGCGGCAGTGCTGGCATCGGTACCCCCGGTGCCATCGGTACTCCCGGTGCCATCGGTACCCCCGGTGCCATCGGTACCCTAGGCGGCATAGGGACAGCTTCTGGCTTGCCCAGGGGGTAGTCAAGGAGGCCTCCTCCGACGCTCCCAACCACAGTCTGAAACCACAAGAGAAAGGTAAAACCTCCAGGAATGGTTACGCAAGATCTCCATGGCATTTTGCCCTTTTAATGCTAATTTTAAGTCCACTTGATTAGGAAGTACCAGTAAATACGATCAGAAGGACATAAGCAGGTAACAAACCCAGGCCAGGATCTGGCGGGCAGCTCTTTTCCCAGTTTCGTAGAGAGCAAACAGAGAGTGTTGTTGCGGGGGCAGACACCGAGCCAGGTCCAGCTCTGGGGTCGGGTTTTCCAAAGCAGCAGGATCACCGCACAAAGGGCACCAAAGGCCAAATTTCACGGATGTCAGAGGGAGCTTTTCACATCATGATCAGCTGCTCCCCTCGACGCCCTGCTCAGGTCCGCTGACCTCCAGAGACTCCCCGAGAAAACACTGCTTGAACGGGACCAGGACCCTTCACCGCGGCCGCGTGCAACCACACAGCCCTTGCGTGCAAGCGAGAAGGGCAGGACTTACATTTAAATCTACTTCAAGGAACTTGCCAGTTACTAGCGGAAGGCTCGATACGGTGTACTGCACACTTCCCAGTACACCCAGTGGCACCAGGGCTAGATTGAAAGAGAAGCAGCAGCAGTGATCCTCATTCAGGCTTGGAGAGAAGTCCTATGCACTCGCACTTTTTTCTCCTACTAAGGTCACAGAATTGGGGAAGAACCGAGACAAGGTCCCTTCTAATCCAGCCCCTGCTCAAGGCAAGACCATCCCTGTCTAAACCATCCCGGACAAATGTTTCTTATAACCTGGATGTGAAAAACTGCCAGTGATGGTGACTCCAAGCCTCTCCAGGCAATCTGCCCCAGTGCTTCACCACCTTGCCCTCAGCAAATTTGTCCTGATACCCAACCTACATCTTCCTTCTCAACTTAACGCCTTCACTACGTCTCCTATGCCTGTGGGCGTGGAAACCTGGTTTATAACTACTCCTTCTGCGTTGGAGAACTTCTATCCAATTCCTCCCTCCATCTCCCGAGAGGACACTCGGGGAGTGGGAACAGCTTGAGATTAGTCATGAAAACTTACAGTTCACGAGACCCAGCTGATCGTTGACGAGTCCCAGGGCAACATCGACAACGGGGCAGAGCTGCAAGAGGTAAAGTTCGAATCAGGGGAGTTCAAACTCTGGGTCGGACATGAGAAGGGGGAGCAATGCATTAAAATGCCATTTTCTCCAAGGGATCCCGACACTTCACCAGGTTGCCTGGTCCAGATCCTCACCGAGTATGACCTGGCCTAACCCTATTGCACTCCCATGATTTGCCACTACCAGCATCTGTCTTCAGAAGGGGCTGGACTGAGATCCCAGCCCGAGGGCACGTGAGATCTGCAGCTGGAACAAAACGTTATGACCTGAACCGCTCTCTCTTTATAACCCATTGCTCTCTCTTTGGTTAAGGCTAGTGGTAGTTGCACGGAGAAAGAACAGGCGCATTTAGGACAGAGTTACTTTTGTCTGTGCTTGAAGATCTTCAAACGGGCAGTTTAGTTTTGGGACAGACTGAAACATTTTCTTGTTTAAAATCTTCCAATAGTGTCTTCTAAGAGTGCGTGGCTTGGGTTACACGAAGCCCTACCAGGATCTCTTCTCTGACTTACCAGGCCAGGAAGGAGTCTGTTCAGGACCCGTGCCAACAGGTTATCCACAATGGGGAGCAAGCTGAGAAAAAGTAAAACAGGAAAAGTCACTGAGAAACAAAACGCCTTGGCGGACGGCTCCATCAGGGCGCTCGTACACGTTATGCATCGTTTAGATGCACAACTCCAGATAAGTGCCCAGTGTTCAAGGACTGCAACTGTGCTATAAGGAGGATGCCAACCAACAGTAAAACAAAGTCCTCAGATATGCCCACTAGCCATAAGCATGCACGGTTCCCAAAACTGCCATGATTATACATGAAAATCCCGACACGCATGCAAAAAGCAGTTTTAGTGCATGCGGTGTGAAACTCTGGGACTAAAGAGCAGGAAGGTTCATAATGTGATCAGCACGATGGTCCGTTTAACATGCTCTTACCCTCGGAGGAGTCTGACTTTAATATTACTGAGGAGGGCATCGCAGTTTTCTACCCGCAGTTTGGGGTAGCCTGTGCCATCCATCGTCAGCCGGACCCTGGCCGTGATGTTCACCTCCACAGCGATGTCAAGGAAGCCTAGGAGACTGCGCAAAGGGGAAAGGGGCAACGTCAGGATCCACAACGTCCTCCTGTGTCTCCTCACAGTAATGCAAGCATTCACCACCCCGCGCCCCCCATTTTAATTATGGGAGACAACCCCCAAAGCGGGCCATGCAATGGTTGGAGACGGTCCCGATCTGGCAGCTTGCCTGGTGGCCTGCCCCAAGTCGGGCACTTTCCAGAGGATGCTCCGCTTACCTCTTTCCATTGAGGGCTACTCTGGTGAACAAGTTCAGATGGACGCCAATGCCAGGGAGCAGCCTCAGGGACACCTTGGGGAGGGTGAGCTCCACAATTCGTAACCTGCAAGACACAAACATCCATAGGGAGGGGGCCGAAAGCTCGGGAGCCACGAGTCTCAGCACGGAGACCCTGGCACGGAAGTGCCACGCGTGCAGGATGGGCACAAAACACCGGGCCAGCAAGGGGCCTGAGACGCTGTCGGCCTGATCACGCACAAAGGCTGCAGAACCTGCGATGAAAGATGCATCGTTCTGCACGGCAGCCGGGCATCCTCCACAAACACGGGATTACACCAGAGCCCGCTCCAGGGCTCAGCGACTTGAAATCGGTTCCAAAGCACTCCCGTGAAAGGGACTCCAGACCCATGTAGACAGGACCGGGAGCAACCAGATTCTCCCCACTGGTTCCCAGTGTCCAGTGCTAACACAGGGTCTTTCAGCCCCGATATGACTATAGCCGATGGCTTCCTATTTTCAAACTGCAACAATACGTGTGCTTCGTCCTGGCCTCGGTTTTATTGCTTGTTCCTGTGTATTTTTGGTCAGTGATAGCGGGCAAGGAAAAAACCATGCACAGGGACCTCACACACAGGTGGATAATTCAACGGAAACATTGATTTTTGCCTGCTTCAGCTGGTAGAGCCAATGCAGTGCTCCGAAGCAGTGCTGTTTGCCCTGATCTATACAGGACAGGATCGCTAGCTTTCCTCCTTCCAGAACCAGGAGTCCGGGGGATTTCTAGCCTGCTTTCTGATGCTAGGGAGCTTGCAGCTTTAAAGCAAATCTGTGAGCCAGACAAAGCTCCCCTCTGGGTTATGCCTGGGGCTGTGCAGCGATCCCGGAGCAACCTCTGTGCAGAGACTATTAAGAGCTTTCCTTACCCTGTAAGCCCCTGGACTGTGCTGAGCAAACCTCCTTCTCCGAGGATCCCGAGCACGCCTCCACCACCGAGCAGGCCTCCATTCCCCAGCAGACCTCCGTTGCCCAGCAGACCACCTTGGCCGCCACCAAGGATACCTGCAGTGCCAAGCAGACCTCCTTGTCCTAGCAGTCCTCCAGCAACGCCATTGGGGACGCTTCCTCCGGGAACACTGCCACCCGGTAGGTCTTGACCAGCGTGGCTCACAGGGCTTCCACCGTAAGCATCACCACCACTGCCAGGCAGACCCCCACCACCACTGCCACCAACCAAGCCAGCAGTCACCACAGCAAGCAAGCCACTACCACGACCGCCACCACCACCATCACCATGCAAGCCGCTGGTCACCCCACCAACTAACCCACTGCCACCACCACCGTCACCAAGCAAGCTGCCAGTCACCCCATCAGCCAGGCCACCACCAAGCAGGCCACCACCATGACCGCCGCCACCGCCACCACCAAGACCAAGCAAGCTGCTGGCCACCCCAAGTAACCCACCACCACCACCGCCAGCATCAAGTAAACCACCGGTGACACCTCCAAGTAGGCCTCCGCCACCACCGCCCCCAAGGATGCCGCCGAGCAGGCCTCCTCCTCCTCCTCCTCCTGTGCTTGGACCACCGTTGCCCAGGGGTACTTCTCGGAGCGCACCTTGGAGGGCGCTGCCTTGCGCCAGCGAGTCTTCCACAGCTGAAAAGATTGCATATGGTAAGCACACGGCCGAGGAGAGCCTGCTTCTCTTGTGTGCTTTGGCCACTTTATCTCAGTAATGGGGACAGCCCCCTCGGGTCCCTGGAGTCCCAGCCCTGCACCAGACCCTGGAGCTCTGGTCCTGTGCAGCAAGCATGAGTCGTTAAGGGGCTCGCTTCGCCCATCACCGACAGCACGGTATGGCTTCTACCCGCTGCAACCATTGTTATTTCCACCCAGTCCTGCTCTCTCCAGAGAATGACAGCAAAGGCTGCCTGGACTTATCACACGCTATCTAGATACTCTACATATGAGGCAAGCCTTTTTAAGTAGAATACATATATTGCACATGGCCAAGAACTTGCACCGGACCAGGCCTTCAACACGTCTGTTGACCATTGTTCCTATTTTCCAATCTAGGAGGGCATGCAGTTCAACTTACCATTGCTTAGTACCCCTTTATTGACCCTGAGGACGGCATCGGTTGGCAAAAGGCCGACAGCTGGTGTCAGCAAACCACACAAGAAGGCGAGGCCCCCCAGCGTGGGCATGGCGGTGCTTGCTGCCTGCCGGGAACATCACCAGTTAGCAACGCGGCGCGTCACGAGAGGGAGAAGAGGCACCGAGCAGAGGCCAAGGCATCCAAAGAAAATTCAGGACAGAGAAATGGAGAAGCAGCCTCAGGACCTACTCCGGTCCTGCCGACCACAGGGGAAGGGCTCTCTCAGTTACAACGGGGCAATTGCTTTTCACTGAAATTCAAATTCACTGAAAAACAGAGTTTTGGAGACACTAGAGCCATGCACAATTTTTTACTGAGATTGTCTTGGCGTACAAAAACAGAGAGAATTGCACACATGTCAAATCGTCTCATTCTGACATTGGCAAACATAAAGCCTTCTCGGCGCTGCCTATTTTGTTTCAAAGTCAAGCCATCTTGACTTTTGTTCAGAAGAGCCATTCTTTTGACCTACTTTCTTGATAAAGAGAAAAAAACACCAAATGGTTTGGAGAGGTAAAGCTAGCTGAAAAACCAAGCCACACATTTCATAGGCGGTTATTCCAAAGCATTTGGAGTTGACCCAAAACACATTTTTTCATTTTGTTGAAATATTTAAAAAAACCTTCCCGTTTCGGTTCAAACCAAATTGCTTCATTATTTGTTTGCTTTGTTCACTGCGTAGCCATCAAAACAGCCCTCGCTCACCCAGCTCTGTTGCTAATCATAATTGTCTGGTATCTTTTTAAAATCAAAACATGACAGCAAGATTTTGGAAAAAGAGGTTTAAATATCAACGGCAAGCACTTCACAAACACCAATGGTATCACAGGTCTCAGCAGTAAAAGTAAACCTTTTGGTAGCTGGGCTCCCCCAAAACTAAATGTGCTCGGTTACACCGCCTGTCCTGTTGTTACCTGGACTTCTGCTGCGGTTGAAGGGATGCTGGTCTTCTTGCTGGATGCGGGTCTTGGGCAGCTAGAGGTTTGTAGCTGCCTCTGACCCCCGGCTCCTCTCTGCTGCGTCCGCTCTGCTTGATCCTATAGGAAAGGCAGGTCTTTTATAGTGAAAGCCAGGTGCTGGGAGAGGAAAGGAGCCTAAAGTATAAAAGCTGGGATAATGGGCTGAGTAAAAAAAAATAAGTTTGTGGTTTTGACATATTCCAATATAAATAATTTTTTGTACATCTGGGAGAGCTGTTAAGCAATAGGTAGGTATCGCATACACTGCGGGTTCATTGCTTGGTGGCAGCCAGTGCTGTTACCCAACATCCCAGCGCGCTAATGCAAAGCTCCCCAGGCCTGGCGGGGCCAGCCAGCTGCGACGGACCGCTCCCTGCTCAGGCGCCGGCGGACATGGGCCCACGTGGCCGGCACGTTGCAAGGGTTAAGCCCCGGGCTGAGCCCAGCAGCCACTCGGAGATGCCAGCGTGGCTCACGAAGCCCTGGACCAGGTCGGCTCCGAGCTCCCCAAATACAGGGCCCCGCTTTCCCGTCTGGAGTTCAATGACGCAGTTGCGCCGTTTCTGTGCTTAACTAACGACCATCCCATGTCGAGCTCTGGGAGACGGGCCCGGAGCTTAAGTCTTTTTATCCCTTCCCTGCACTGGAGCGCCGTGCCCGTAGCCAGGCTCCCTGCCGTCTGCAAACCCCTCCGACTGGCTCGGGAAGGGCGGAGGCTGTCCCCCAGACTACCCTGCCACCGGCAGGTCAGGGCCCTTGCCCCGGAGGTGGGAGATGCAGGTCTGGATGCCTTCCAGGAGCCAAGGTCTCCCGCTGCCTAATGCCAGGGCCCTCGTCATTAGACTGCGATATGGAAGGCGAGGGACCACGACACCAAGACCTTGCCCATGTTGCTTAATGCTGCCCTTTGTGGCAATCTCCAGGCTGTTTGGGGGGTGGTAGGTGTGCTCAGACCGTGCAAAGTCCCCTGTGGGCAGAGCCACGTCCTCACTGCGCTGCAGTGGAGCAGAGGCAGGAATCGGGCGGCAGGCCGCTTGGCCCCGGGCATTCCCACCGGCGTCGGGGACTCGGCAGTCCACTGCGTACGGGCTGTGTGCACAGTTTGGTTTGCACGAGCAGTGATCACTTCTCTAGATTCACGAGCACTTCAGGCTGTTCCCCTCCCATCCCAGAGCCCGGATGCTGTTATGTTCTTGCAGCTTTACAATTTGAAATCGCTATTCAAAATCCACAGAGCACACCCAGGGCCCCGCATCTGCACATCCAGATTGGCAATGCAGATATATATGCTCAGTTGTGCAAAACTGAATCCCTGGGATTCCCAAGTGACAAAAAAAGCAGGGCCAGGACTAGCAGGGTTAGACTCGTGAGCGCCCAGACCCAGCACGAAAGCATGCCATTGCCTGCCTTTGAGCATCCGCGAGCATCTCCAGGTACTTTCTGATGGGTTGCCATCTACTTGGCTTCTCGTCTGCTCAGGAAACCTTCTGACTATGCCAAGGGCTTCTCCCAAGGACTCTCAATCATCAGAAAAACAAATTAAACAACAAGGTCCTTAAACTTTCAACCTGAGAAGCATTTCCTGAAGATTATCCTGTCCGTATCCGCAGCCTCCACCGCCGCGCTGATAGACTTGACACCCTCAGTAGCCACAGAGAAGTAATGACCAAGTAATGACGTGGTGTCAGCTGAAAACTTAAGTCGCCTTCAGACACAATGGCGCTTTTGTCCTCATTTCCCGAACAGTCAACACCTCGTGAGATACTATCTGATACTAGATCCTAGCCAAGGCTCTCAAATGCATCTTATACAATACGGGAAAATACCTTTCCAAAGATGGTAATAACAGCTTATCTGTATCAGGCTTCTTGGAGTGCCTTATATAACACCTCTCCTCCTGGTCTCACATTAGGTGCAGCCCTGAGAAACGCCGTCGAGTGTTCGATTGAAAAAGCGAATGCGTTAAAACGGGCCATCTTCCCAGTTCGAACCCGAGCCATTGAGGGTTGGAAGGGACCTCAGGAGGTCACATCTAGTCCAACCCCCAGTCCTCACCCCCGCAAGTTGGCAGAAGGTCTGTGGACCTGCAAAGCCACAGACATCTGACTTTGGAAATCAGCAGCCAGGTTCCCATACAGCCCCGCTGTGCAAGGTGCGTGGTGCGTGCAACCTGTGCTCAGCCATCACCGCCGTGCATGCAGATGGGCCGGAACGGGGCGTGGAAACTGCAGGTAACGCCGGGCAAGTAGGGGGGAAATAATTTACAAGACAAGGGTTGAAATCTGAACCCAGGCTCAGGCTTTCCATCCAGAACCACTAGCACTGCTCTCCTGGGTCACTTTTCCATTACTATTGGTGCAACGAGTTTTTTGGGGAACTCCATGCCAGTGAAACCCCGTAACCCCTGGGAGGATGAGCACACTAGCCATGTACACCCTGCCAACCCATCCCACCGCAGCAACGCTCCAGATCCAGACACCGGCACGCAGAGATTTTGGTTTGGGGCTCAGCAAGAGGCTCTGCAAACTCCCTGCGGCCCCGATCCCCTGCAGGAGACACACGGACGGGCAGAGGGCATGGGCCAGCACGTGGACCAGGGGGCTGGCAAGGCTGGGATGTGCTGCAGCTCGAATACTTGAACAAAAGCAGCATGTTCCCAGCAACTAGTGGCCTGAGCAAAGCCCAGCTGCATGGCTTTGGGGTGGGAGGGCAAATATCCAAGCGGCTACAAGCAGAACAGAGCTCTTGAGGCCCCAAGCCCATGGGTGAAGTCAGGGCCCCCAAACAAGATCCACTTCTAGAGGGGGAAGGAGTGGAGATGCCCTTGCAGCTGGAGGACAAGGCAGGGCTATTTAGCATTGCTAAGCAACAGTGCTTATTATAGTCTAGCTCTCATTGCTAAGCAACAGTGCTTATTATAGTGGAGCAGACTAATGAGGCCACCTGCGGCACTGGGTCTGGGCTCAGAGGAGCCTCCTTGCAGGAGAGCTGCCCCTGGAGGCACCGAGTCCCTGGTGCAGACAGGACTCTGCATCTAAACAGAGGGCTCCTCAGCACCCGGAGGACTGGGAGTAGAGGGCGAAGCCTTCAGCCCACCCCCTCGGTAGCTGCTGTGGGTTGCAAGTCCCTCTCTTCCTATGTGCAGAACAGCACCACGGCCACTGCCTTCCAGCGGGTAGCACAGACGCCTTTCTTTTGTAATCCTGCAGCACGTAAAACATGCCGAGGAGTTTTGCACGGCGCTGAGGCAGCTGGATGAAGCATGAAGCAGAACTGTTCTCCTCCAAAGGGTTTTCCCCAAAGCCCAAGGCAGCAGCAGCCCAGCTGTGCTTCCACTTTCTAGGGACCTCCCAGATCCAGTGGCAAGGCATGGTCTTTAATGACTTCAGGCCACATCCTTGGCTCATTTAAACTTGCCCAAGATCCCCAGATCTCAAAGGCGTTAGGTAATGCATGACCTGACAATTGCTGTTATGAACATCAAGTGCATTTCCAGATTTCTCCTGCCTTGGGTACGCCCAGACACATGTAAGGACTGGCGCACGAGCTTTTTGGCTTGTCCTGGGTTTCTCTGTGGCGTCAGGAAACCGCCTCTCGATGCCCTGAGCAATAGACGATGGGGCTGTAGCGGTATTTCCGAGTTGTACCAGAGCCTGGGCTGCCCTACATCAGAGCAGATCCGCCGACCTCCTTGGGTCTGACTCAGGCTCCTGGAAGGGCCGGATTCATACTTTGTGTGGGGAAAACTCCTCCGGCCTCCGCAGAGACTCAGGTGCTCTAACCAGGTCTGGCTTTGGCTCACGCACATACCACCTGACCCCTAAGAGAATAAGTTCACGAGCAAGGCAGACACTTTTACATGATAGAAATAATAAAGGGTTTCTGGCCGCATTTGCTGAGGTCCTGAGAATATATATGCAGCCCCCAAATCCGCGAGCGCTCAGCACCTAAAAACCAGGCCGTGCACTTAAGTGGGCTCTGGAAACGCAAGCTCAGGCCCTCAGCTGCGGGGTTCAGCCCCCTTCTCCGGGCGCTGGGGGCCTCATTGCTGTCGAGCACAGAGCCCTGCTCCCTTGGCCTGACCGGCGAGGACCTTCCTGCAAATGGCCAGAGGGACCTTGGGCGCTGCCCAGACCTGTTCAAGGGACCCGCACAGGGCAGGGCTTTAGGGAGGAAGGAGGGTCTGGGGGGTGGAGCACGGTATCGGCACTCCTGAGATCAGGGTTCAAGTCCTGACTCCTGCAGACTCCCTGGGAAAATCTCTTAGTTGACCTACTGCCTCAGTTTCCCACCAGTAAAGGGGGATGATAAGGCTAAAAATGCATTAAAGATGGTGAAGCACTCAGACGAGGGCTGATTAAGTAACTCATCTCTTCTCCGGGGAGCACAGGGACTGCTCGGAGAGAAGAGGCGAGGCAGCGCAAGCCGGTCGAGGTCACCGAAGATCACCTCGCATACGCTGTGAGAGCGTCCGCACACGGAGGGAGAAGAGGCTGGGTGCAAGCTTCACGCGCAGCTCTTGCCTCAGGCTGCTCTTAGAAACCCTGCCTCCCAAATGTCAGTCCCAGCTTCAATGCCCCCCCCGATGCAAACCCTTCAACTCAAGGCAAGAGACTGGAGAAGAAGGGGAGCAGGGAAAGGCACGGCAAGGAGGAACAGATGCCCAGAACAACTGCTTACGGCGTGAAAGCTTTTATTGGAAGGGAAGCACCAGAACCGGATGCAGTCACTGCACAACGCGAGATCCTGAGCTCGGCGCTGGAGAATAAAGCTGACCAAGGAAGTTCTCAGAGAAAACCCCAACAATTTTCAACTAACTACACGACAGGCTGCTAGCACTAACCCTATTGTACAGTTGAATTCATTAGAAACAGAAGAATCACGGTCTTGAAACGAAGCATTGCTCAGAAAGCAGGACGGGAGTCCAGGACTCTTCGGTTGTGCAGGTCACCGCCTCCTTCCAGATGTCCCCGGCAGGAGCGCCCAGTTCTGGTCCTTTTCTGGGACCCTCAGATCATTTTGGTCAGCACCACCGCATGCTGTCAGGAGGAGAAGGCATGTCAGAAAGAAGCCCCCTTCTTTTCTCTGCCCCGCGGAGCTGCTCCCTCCCGTCTGCTCAGACGCGGGAGCCAGGTAATGAATGAGCCCTGGGCGGTCAGTCGGGGTCAGTGCCCCTGGCTCTGCTCACAAGGGGAAATCAGGAGGGGTGAGGCGGGGGTAATTCATCTAGTCTCAATGTGTCCACCCGCTCTAACCATCACACAGGAGTGGCCTCACAGGAGAAGACCCTTGATTGAACGGTGATGAAGAGTTACATCATCGCTTAATAGAAAACAGGGCTATTTAATGAGGTATCCATGGATGAAATCCATAGAGCTCCTACTTGCCACGGGCATGTTTAACTGTGTCTCAGCCTGCAGCAAGAACTTTGCTTCCCAGAGAAAGCAACAGTCGTGGTGCTTTTGGTGCAACCGGGTGCTCTTGGCCAGGTTGAACTCTGCTGGGAACAGCAAGGTATTTTTACAGAAGGCCGTAGGTCAGGAGCAGCCTCCACTTTTCTGACAGCTTTTTGTGCTTTGCCAATCGGGGCGTGCAGTTTTGAGTGTCCAGCTTAGCCCTAAAGGTCTAGATTGCACTCGTGTCCCAGCCATTTAGTCAACCAAGGAGGGTGAGCGGCCCTGGAAGGAAAACGCGGGTGTCAAATCACCCGCAGAGCCAGGGCTCGCACAGGAAGTCTGGGGCAAGGGCTGGCAGCCTCCATGGGCTGTAAAGACCGCTCCAGGGAGAGCCCAGAGGAAAGAGCCTCGCGGCCGGAAAGCAGCTCAGAAACCAAGCGAGCCGACACGTACGTCAGTGATGGCCACAGCAGCGTTGGTCATGTCCATGTTGAAAAGCTGAGGTAGAGGCACGCCTGCTTCCAGGACAGCTGAAATAAAGAGAAAGGGCGCTCAGCACCGCCAGCGCAGCTACGCAGAACAGGCGGGGCGGCTCCAAGCTCCCGCTAGACTCTAAAAGGCAGAAGATTGAAAGACAAAAGCAGCCTTACAACTGATCTTGGGCAGGTGCAGGGACTCGATGATCTTACGGAGCCAGCTTTCAATGTCAGAGATCTGCAAGGGGAAGAGGAGAGCTTTAGCAGCTGCGCATTTTCTGACCGAGGAAGAAAGCCTCTGCCTCTCCATTGCGGAGAGCCCAGGCTTGCCCGTACCCCCTGCCGCCTCATTTCATGGGCCTTTGTCTTCAGTGAGTGGGACAATCATTTCTCAGGTCGTGGGTGAGGAAAGGGATAGTCCAGCCATCAGGGCCACCATCTATAATGTAAAGCCGGGGGGGATATAGGGCTCACAGGAAACCCATCACTGGACGGGCACCTTCTCTCCGGGGCCTGGTGCTCTCCTGCCCCCCAAGATGCCAGAGCGGAGGTGCTCTGTAAGAGGGAGGAAAGTTGCCTTTGCCCTTCTGAGGATGCCTACTGGGCTGGGAAACCGAGTGGGACAAAGACAAACATGTTGACCAAATGCTAACGGTGAAAAATTGCAGCTTTATCCCATAGGACAAGCTGGATGGGGCTGAGATGGATTAAACCCTCGGTCATTAATCCTTGGCTCCCATTCCTGGCATTCAGTCACTTTATGCAGCGCGTGGCTGCGTAGCGCCACAAACTTACATCGAAGGAGCCTAAGTGCGACGAGGCCAGCCAGAACCGAACGCTGCAAAAAATAAAAGCAGTCAAGACCACTTCAGAGCCCATTTATCTGTGTATCCCCTGCATCCACGCGGTGGGTGGGAAGATGCAGGAGTAGATTGCAAAAATGAGCATTTCTTCAGGATGAATGGAGATCTAGCTCGTTATGAAAGATCCAGGAGAAGCTGGAGTGTGAAGTGCTAAAGCCTGGTTTCCCTTGACTTAAAATGCACTGTAGAAATGCTCTGAAATCCCATTTGATCATCTCTGGAGTTTGTCTTATATGTGAGGTGGACTTTCCCACCCAAACTGAAAGTTGGGGGAATGCTTTTTGAAGATTTCAGAGGTCACATTTCAAGTGAGCAGCTCCACCAGGGCAGTCTCAGCAAAAAATCACTCACTCCGGTGCATTTGTGTTGCATTTATGACCTGCCTTGCAAGCCCCATTCAGCCGTGTTCCCGCGATCAGCATGAGGACTGGCCCAACGTAGGCATGGTGGACAAGCCCCCAGGCTTACCTGTCCACATGGAAGTCGAAGTGTAGTTTGCGGTCTTCCACACTAAGGCCGAGACTCAGAATGACATCCTGCAATTAGAGCAACAACATAAAGGATACTGGCTCTGTCCTTTCCCACTTTAAGGCTGAAAACAAAACCCCGTGTTTTTTGAAGCACCCCCATTCACAGGAGGACGTTTCTGTTTGCACGCGCAGCTAGGAGCTCTTGCTAGACTCCGCCAAGTTGATTTTTCACCAAATGCTTTCACCGCCCATCTTTATTTTGAGCTATTTCTCAAATGTGTGGTTTTATCCACTTGCCTGAGAATAGTGCAGCTCATCACCTGGTCTACTGGCCTTAACTAAATCTCACGTCGGTTGTGTCGCTTTTTGGATATGAAAAGCAATCCAAGAGCAATTCTGTCTGGACTCTGGAGACCCAATAAAGGAGCGAATGCCCACGCGCTCTCTCCGTGCTTACCGCGTCCACTGTAAAGAGGGGCTGCAGAGTTGCGTTCTTGTGGCGGATGAGCACCTCGATGGAAACAGTGACGTTCAAAGAGGCTTTCCAATCGTGCAGAGTCAGTTTAGGGGGCGAAGCGAGCCTGATCCTCACCACCAGCGGCAGGTGTTTTGGTATCAGGTGCGACACCTGCGGAAGGGCGTCACAACGGGGTGAGGCAGAGAGTGGAAGACTGCAAAGGTTCGACAGACGCAGACAAAAGAGCTTGAAAGCCAAGAGAGGCACTGACCTCGGGGATCTTGGGCTTGATGGCATCGCTTGTCAGTGGAACGAGAGGGCCAGCCTGGGGGAGAAAGGCAATGCAACGGGAGTCAAAGAGCTGAGCCGCTTTCAAGAGACAGATTGCACCTAACAACAGCCTTCTGCCCCCTCCCTCCACCCAGAAACATGATTTTCTGCCTTGTCCTTGCTTCCCTCCAGCCACAGCCCCAGGTTTTGGTCTGGTTTGTTTTCAGCCCTACTAGCAGTAAGCCACACAAGTCCTGAGATGGCAAAGACGTGGCACATAATTCAAGCAACCGTGTGTGGGTCAGAGCACCCTCCGCGGCCACTTCACCCCTGCTCCAGAGCTGGATCCGGGCCCGGGCAATGCACAGCCATTGACCATGGGCGCCATGCAATCCAGCTCCTTGCACGTCCAAGCAGAAAGCGCAGGGTCGCCCAGCCCCACGTGAGAGCAGGATGCACTGCATGGAGGGCCAGGTTTAACAAGGGCTTGGAGGTCCATGGATCAAGACAAAAGCCGCTCTCAAGCCCCTTGTGCCCGGGGTAAGAGCTAGGCAGGAGGTGGGCAGAGAAGAGACGTGCATGGTGGGCACATCTTCTTGGCTTAATTGCAACTAAAAAGGCAGTGCATTTTCCACCATGGCTGGCTCATTTGGAAGCAAAAGCTGATGGGTGTGCACAAAAACTGTGAACCCAGCACAGGTGAGCGCCGGATCAGGGGCTGCAGGGAAACAGCGCGGGGTAGTCTGTAGGGCTCACCACAGGACTGGTGATCTCCATGTCAAGGTCCCCTCTATTGTGTAGCAGGGCGAACACCATCTCCAGGAGATTTTCTGTGAGAACAACCTGGGAAGTGTGGTCTGACACAGGGGACAGAGATATGGGTGCTCCAGGTCCCATCCGGGGGGCGATTAACTGGCCTGCGGAGTCCGTAACCAAAGCCTGGGAGAGATTTTAAAAAGTGGGGTATCTGCATTACCACATGGAAGACGAGGCATCGGACGGGAACTCGTGATCATTGCGGTCCCGCTGTGCAGCAAGATTGAAGGTACAAGTACTTTTATAAGGAGTTAATGCCTGACAAAGACATGTTTCCACAAATGGCTAATTGATTGTTACAGCTGATTATAGGATTCAATCAGGAGGTCGTGTTTAGCCCCAGACGCTCAGCTCCTATAAAATCTCTTACTAACGTACAGCAGTAACAGAGGCTACCAAGATCCACAGCCCGCTGATAAGCTTAATGAATCGTGCATCTGCACCCCGTTATAAGTGGAAACTGCATTTAAAGGGTGACCACTGTTACTTTATAAAACACAGTCATTAGGTAGAGCGGATTAAAGAGTAGTGATGTTTTACTAAACAGTATCCAACGTGTCGGTGCCTTATCACCACGACTAAGGAAGAGCAGCGTTATCACATGCAGTTGCCAGGCCACACAGAGCAGCATCTGCTGGTGTCTCCTCTGGAAACAAGGAATCTCCCTTAATAAATAGTCACCACCCGACAGGAGGATTTGCACGTGTTACCCCGTGCTGCAGACCTGGGCATGTCTAAGCCAGGAAGAAGAGTAATACCTACGTTCAAATCCACCTGGAGGTGTTGGCCGTTGACCAGCGGAAGGCCGTTGACCAAGTAATGGATATGTCCCAGTTTTCCAACTGGGGCCACAGCTGCAGAGAAACAAAGACGTGTTCATACAGTGTGATGAACTGCAAACTGAGCACGGTTGTCCCAGGATGTATCTGTATTCCTGAGCATCCCTGATTGTGACCTTCCCATTCAAACTCCTCGCTGGAAGGCAGCTCATGGACTGAGTGCTGGGAAGAAGTCTATCCAGCTGCTTTCCTGGGACATAAACCCAGAGCCAAGCCACACTGAGCAGGAATCATCACAATGGAAATGGCTGCAGACCCCTCCACCCTCCTTGCTGGAAAGTCCCACGAGCGCTAGGGATCAAGAAACATTTTGGAAGGAATAAAGTTACCAGAAACTTACTGTCCACGATGTGAATCACAGTGTTTGTGAGGCCGACCACGGTATCAATCACAGGACAGAGCTGTAACACAGAAAGGGAAGGCCACGCTGCATGAGACTCTTCGAGTGGATCCTGGACCGGGCTGCGTTATTCTGGACATGTATTATTAATATTGCAGATCCCTGAACTCAGCAGAAAGCTGCTGCAGGAAGCCCATGAAGGTCACGGTCTGCGCAGGGAAACCTCTTCGAAATACGCTCTTCCCCCTGTGCCCAACAGGATGGAGGCCGAGCAGTGGTCACATCCTGCTACAGCTCCAGAGGCACAAATTGAAGCCTCAATCTAGAATGGTGTTGAAGACTGCCTCAGTCAACCGAGCTGCAAAAGGGGGCCAATGGCTACCGCACCCATGCCTAAAGCAAGGGGCTGCTGGCATCATTAGACATAAGACCCTCTCTGCTAATGACCAGTGCTGGCCTGTGAGGAAAGGCTTGTCGCAGTGCGTCAGGGGTACAGAAGCCAACCTTTCAGCATCGCTTTTGCACACCTCAGCATGACTCCCATACCGAGCTGTGAATAAGGGAGGTTTAAGCTGGAGGAAAAACTGTCTCATGAGGAGGGTGGTGAAGCACTGAAATGAGCTCCCCAGAGCGGTGGGGGACTCTCCATCCTTGGAGGTGTTTAAGACCCAGCTAGACAAAGCCCTGCCTGCGATGATGAAGTTGGGGCTGGTCCTGCTTGGAGCAGGGGGTTGGACTGGATGTGACCTCCTGAGCTCCCTTCATCCCTCATTGATCCTGTGCAAGAAGTTCACACTGAGGACAAGGCTTCTGCCACTTTTCTGAACAATACATACACCTCCTTAATGCCTGCGTGGACTGGGCGTGCTTATGGAAACACAGCATTAGTACATCCAAAGAGTGAGACCACTTTCTCTGCATCATTGCACAATGGGCTTTCTTTTGGAAGATGAGCCTGTGTCCATCTCAATGGTCCTTGTTCACAGGGTGGGGGAAAGGGTGGAGGGGCCCAAGTGACTTCAGGGGAATGACTAGAGTGACGGGGACCGCTTGCATGTCTCACTGTTTGCAGGTATCGTTCTGATCGAATCAAATGTGTCACGATGCAGACTTACCACTTTAGGCAGGAGCTTGATAAGGGCATTCATTAAGACCTTTTCCACATGGATCAAGCTAAATAATAGGACAGGAGGTTACAAGCGATGCCTGTTTATACAGGGCAAAATGACTACAACAAGAACAAGAGAAATCTACCCACTCGCCAACGCCCCCACCCTGTCCTCTGCAGAGAGCAGGGCTGTGTCGGGATTTCTACATGAAAAACACACTCAGGCCCAAAGTTCGAATGACTACCCATTGATCAAGCCTGCGGCATGGTGCAGGATGCTCTGCAATTCCCCAGTCAGGCCAGGCCCTGAAAGACAGTTACTCATTCACAGAAAATAATCCCAATATTTAACCACCCGGTGTCAAATAAAAGGAGTGAATTAATGCATCCCTCTGAACGGCAACAGTAAAAGTGTTCACTGCAGGCACAGCTATCGCACGCAGTCAGTGGGCATAGCAGGTATCGCTGGCACCTACCTAGAAATGGCCTGAACATTACCAACGTGAGTCAGGCAGTCCTTGACAACTAGCTTGATGCCACCTTTGCCATCCGACTGCACCTCGACCGTCGATGTGATGTTCACTTCCACCCGGAGAAGAGGCTTCTCGTCCAAATCGCTGAGAACGGACAGGGGGATTCAGTGCCCTTCCCCTGGCAAACGCTCCTGCTGCCTGACTGTCCCAGAGCCCAGGGGAACGGCCCAGTAAAGAGCGTATTCATGCTAAACCTGGGGCCCTCCTGCTTGATTAGCCCCTCGTTATTTCTGAACCTTAATTGCACCTCGTCACCTTTGAAAAATGATAATACAGTTAACAAAGGACAACTGCCTAATTGACACCCGCCTTCGAATACCCTGTTAATGAAGACCCTAAGGAAGTGAGGAGTGTGCCCTGGTCTGAGGTTTCTCTGACCACAATCACCTGCTTTCGCACCCGCTCGAGGGAAGATGCTCACCTCTTGGTATCACCGATTGACACTTGGGTGTAAAGAGTCAGCTCGAGCCCGGGTCCCGGCAGGACCTTTACCGATACTTTGGGGAGAGTAATGTGCACAATTTTCAGCCTGGGAAACAAAACAGATTGAGAGCCAGCAAATGAAGCGATTGCTGCAGATGCCATGCTGTGCCGCGCCACCACCCTGCGACGGAGTGCTCCGGGGAGCTGCCATCTGGCCTGCGGGAGCTGCGTTTTAGCATTACTTTAACTCTGCTGCATGCTTGGAAGCTCTCTGGGTTCATAAATGGTGCAAATGAGCACAGAAACTGCCTCAGGGAGCCACGGTGATGCCTGTGTGCTGTACACCCAAGCTGCCTTTGCGACCCCTGCCTGCTCTGCTTTGAGAGCTAGTTACAGCATCTTGCCCACATGTGCCAGAAATTAACTGAGGGGGATTTGCAAATGCCTGGACCATGCCCTGGACTTACCCAGTAAGTGCTTTAACCGGGTTCAGCAGATCTCCGAGCAGACTTTTAGCGTCGCTTAACAGATTGTGCAGGATGCCTGACCCAGCTCCATTAATATCTTCGAGGATGGACAGGACATTGAATTTTTTCAATAAATCTTGTATAACTGAAAAAAGGACAAAGAGTTCAGAGCAGGTCATGTGCATTCAGATTCCAGTGGTGCTATGGCCTGACCGCAGCTCCCCCAGGCCTTGGCTGCCCCGTTTGGAAAAGGGATTTACGGAGGAGGGTTTTGAAAAGGCCTGTGAAAGCCCTGGGTACAAAGCATCCATCAGTGCAAGATAGAATAGGTCACCCAAAGGCTTTGTTCCTGTACACCAGCAAGTGACAGGAAGGGCAAAATGATTCACTGGATAGTAGTAAATCTGGGCCATCCCACCCCTATTCCATTATTTAGCAACAACAGCAATGCTTACGATTTTCTATTACGTGGCCATCCAGATTAGCAATAGCCAAGGGATTGTCAAGGACAGCCTGAGATGGCACCAGGAGACCACAAAACAGGAAAATGGCCCACAACTTCATCTTCCTTGTGTTGGATACCTGCAAAAAGCATCCCATTAACAAAACAGAGCATAATGAGCAATGCCAGGACACGATGCTGGAGAGGCAGCAGATGAGCCGGGTCAAGACCCAACAGCTGCCCAGAAGGAAGCCGAAGGAGAGGCAAGGGAAGAAGGTCCATCGGAGGAGATTTATTGAAGGTCCTGATGCCTGGTCCCACCAAAGATGGCTGTAAGGACCCTAGCAGCGATCCCGGACCACGGGCACATTACCTATTCCCCTTTGGGATGATCTCAGGATGCTTGAGCGGGAATTGGAGTGTTTTAACCCACAAACTAAATCTTGTCTCCTCTCCATAAGGAAGTCAGGAGACCACATAACAGACATGAAAAGGAACATGAGGACTCAATCACAGATTTCACTGCAGAAACAGGGAGCAAGGAGAGCAAATCCGCACCTAATTGCCAGCTTCTGTGATGCAAGGACAAACACAGCGAAAGCGTCTGCTGGTATTAAAGTCCCTTTTCTATCAGTATGTTAAACAAAAGCATAACATACACATTTTAAAACTTTGTTTGAATTTTAGGGACATCCTTACACAAGCCATGGGATTCCCTATACATGAGTAGGCCACGCAGAGAGAGCTCAGATACTCTCACGATGCAGAATGAACTCCCACCGTCCCAGTCCGTTCCCAAGGAATTTAGGCCAAAACAGAGCAAAATGCATCATTCGCCCTGGTTGTAAATCTACCTAAGTTAACAGAGTTATAGAGAAGATAATTTAATCCCCGGTTATTTATGAAACCCTTGAAATAATCGTAACACAACAGGACCATATAAAAGCCATGCATAACATCACCCGTCTCCCTGCGCTGGTGCACTGAGGATAAGTCTAAGAGACTACTCTTCAGATCGTCTTGTTCTTACCTTGCCGAGATCTTGGTCAGGAAGATGTATCTCAACCCCTTGTCCTCCTCTTCTGCTGGCCCTCTGCAATGGGCCCTCTTATATACAAAAAAATTGGTGGCAAAGACAAGGAAAATGGCGCAATCGAGGAAAGTCAAGACAATTGGTTGGGGGTTGAACAAATAACATGTGGGTTTTGATGTCATCCAATGCAAACATTTCCTTAGAGAAGTGAAAAGTTAGGTAAATTATTGAGCAACATATATCAAATGCAGGGGCCAGGTATAGGCCAGCTCCGTAATCTGCTGTTCTGGGGGACCAGTCCCGCAGAGCCACGTCTCGCTGCTCAAGTCAGCGGGCAAAACAGGGATTGATGGAAAAGATGGCCCAAAAAGGGTATAAAACCTTTAAGAAAATCAGCAGCAACTATTTTTCAGTGGCAAATCTGGGGTTTCAACTGAATGGCATTTATATAAAAAAAATAAAATCCCTTTTTTTTTTTTCAGTTTTAGGCTGAAAACTGAAAACTTTAATTTAATGCCCAATATCTATTGGGCCGTTCTTACTGGGGCATTTGCATTTGGATGCTTGGTGGCCACCACCCCCTCTCCTCCACAGACAAGGGTCCTGAGCTGGGGACTCCTTGCCAAAGGAGAGACACGATAGCACACAGCGCAAGCCCTTGCGGAGAGCAGGGACAAAAGCCCCCGAGCAGGAGCTTTCCCCAGCATCCTGCCCACTCAAACTGTTCTTTTTTTCCAGTCAGAAGCTTATCATTTACACTTTTTCACCTTCCCCCCCCCCCAAAAAATTGAAATATCATGCACACCCAGCTCTACGAGCATAGCCTTAAACTCATGTGGTGTTGTCACTATCCGGCAAGAGGCTTTCCACAGCTGTCCCATGAGGTGTCTAACCTGGGCATAGCAATGCATGACGGGAGAAACCCGTGAGGGGGTCCCACCGCCTCCCCCAGCACAGGACCTGAGCATCGCACCATCGCGGCCGTGTCTGCCCACAGACACCCCAGTGCTGAGGGCAGTGCAGCTCCCTACATTTTGCAGAGGAAGAACAAAGCAACTTGCCCAAGGCGACACAGGGCAGCAGTGGCAGAGGACTGAGCCCAGGCTGGCACCCCGAGACTGAGCTACCTTTCTTCTCCAAAGAACATAATCCACAACTCTCTGCCTTGAAGAAATTACTAAGGAGGGCCATGTCCAACATCTGCTGAAGTCACCGGGAGTTTTCTCCATGAAGTTCAGCAGACTCGAGACAATGGGCGTATCGGCCCAGGGAGGCCTCTGTGCTTCGCTCAGCACTCCCGGCTAGAGGCACGGACCAAAGCAGGTGGAAAGAGCGGAGAGACAAATGATGAGGGCAGAGCAAGCAACACGTTTGCTTTTGCAGCACTTTGTGTTGCTGCCACCTCCGCTGCCCATGCTGGGAACGTAGCCAGGCCAGATTTTGAAGTCATTTCTCTTGTCCACATTTCCACTTCCTTTCAAGAAAGGCCAGAGGAAGCCCACGCACCTGAGCCACGGATGAGATGTGCATCGTTGTGGAGCGTCTCCTCCTCCTACCCTGCAAAGCAGAGGCAGGAGGCAGAGGGGCCAGTGTGGAAACGGAGCAAGGTGCTCGCTTCTCCAGCGGAGCAGGACTGGCCTTAATGTCCGTGGCTCAGCAGAGCTCTTCCCACCGAGCAGCGTCATCACAACCCCAGGGAGCGAGCGAGTCACAAGGCCTCCCTGGTTCATCTCATGGTTTCTTATATCTTTCTTATACACCAGCAAGACAGTCTCAAATTATCAAATTATCCCCATTGGGTCCATGCCAGGCTATGAAAACATCAAAATAATCAGCAAGAGAACAGTGTAACCAAAGCCCTGTGCAATAACGGGGCATGTCCATTGCTAGGGACCTTTCAAACATGCTTCTATCTTGGCTTCCTACCAGCGGCGGGTCTACGGCAGTCCCTCATTTCGTACACAGTGAAGCGGATGTCGAGACCTGAGGCCCAGCTCCACAGTTCTCCAATAAAAGCACTCTCCAAAGCCCAAAGAACAAGAAATTAAATCATCAAGCAGGAAAGCACCACAGAGCATTGAGCCTGCTGGACTTTGTTAACCACCTAAGCCCACAGACTTGATGCAAAGAGCTCGACAGGACATCGCTAAACCAGCCTGGGGGCCAGGGGTGGGCGAGCCCCAGCAATGGTCCTCTTGACCAATGCCCGGCCCCGCTGTAGCATTGGAGCCGGTCAATGCAGAGTCGCTTTGAGATCCTGGTCCCTGTCTCAGCCATCCAGTCCCACTCACCGTGTGCTGAACAGGCAAAGGATTAAATCATATGGGCTAATGGTGAGCAGCTTGGGTGCAAAAGTTAGGGGGATCCTACATGGTTTGGCTTCTGGATCTTCATGCCGCTGGCACGCTCCAGTAGCTTGTCTTTTCCTGACTGGCCTGGTCTGTTCTGGGGGTTGCAGACAACCAGACCCCTGCACTGACGAGAGCAGCGTGGAAATTTCCTGCCCCGTGCATCGAGCGGGGGCACGTCACTTAGGGCCAGATTCTGGGTCAGGGCGGGAGTCTGACACGACCGTGCAATGTGGTCCCTGCCCTGGGACCCAGGGAAGACGGCCCCCGGAGGAGAGGCAAGCACTGGCTGGGTAACTGCTTAGATGGAAACTCTTCATTCAATGCTTTTGATGGCAAATGCAACTGCCTATTGGGGTGTTCTGTAACCGAGAGGACCTTCCAAAAGGGCACCGTCTTAGACTTAATACTTTGTGCAAACTCCTTGTGAAAAGACGGGTTTCCAGATCAGCTCAGGTATCTTTTGGCACATGCTAATTCCAGCTTTGAATAGGTTATTATGTAAAAGCCAAGGGCGGGAAGCACAGGTACCAACGCACTTACAGTGTTGTCATTGTCACATCAACTGGATCCATCGGTCACCTCAAAAGCACAATGAGTTCCTGTGCTGGCTAGATCTTGACATTTGATAAAATAAGCATACGCCAGCAAGATAGTATCATGTTATCGCCCTATCGCATCCACGCCAGGCTATGAAAACATCAATATAATCAGCAAGCGAGCAGTGTACCCAAAGCCCTGTGCAATAACAGGGCGCTTCCATTGATAGGCACCTTTCAAACATGCCTTTATCTTGGCTTCCTACCAGCTGCCGGTCTACAGTGGTCACTCGTTTGGTCCACAGCAAAGAGGATGTCAGGGTCTGAGGCCCAGCTCCATGGTTCTCCAATAAAAGCACTCTCCAAAGCCCAAAGAACAAGAAATTAAAGCTCGCAGGAGGGAAAATTATCAAATGGTGCAACAGACAGTGTGGGGGCCAGCAATCAACTCTGAAAAGTAAATTTAAGGACAGATACATTTAAGAACTGACAGAACAAGGAGCAATGGGCTCTGGTCGCAGCAAGGGAAGCTGAGGTTGGATATTAGGAAAAAACTCTCTCCCTAGGAAGGAGGTGAAGCACTGGGACAGAGGGGTGGTGGCGTCTCCATCCTTGGAGGTTTTCAAGACCTGGGTGGACAAAGCTGTGGCTGGGATGATGTAGTGGGGCTGGTCCTGCTTGGAGCGGGGGGGTTGGATGGGATGTGACCCCCTGAGGTCCCTTCCAGCCTTTGTTGTCTCTGATAGCATGTGAAAGAGGAGCATTAGACAGCTAGGAGACAAGTGAGACAAGAGCAGTCATGGAAAACTCATGGGTGAAAAGAAAGACTGAAATCCTTGGCAGAAGATGTTTTTCAGGTGTTAGGAGTGTTTGACTGTTATATAATTCAGCTATGCCTTGCACAGGGGGCTCCTTCTGCCCAGGGGACCTCACCAGCACAGCCTTGCAGCACATCTGTTAGGGTTATATAGGCTTGGCAGAATTCAATTTTTATTTTTTTCCTCATTTCAACAAATAATCAGTGTTTACTTTTAAGCATTTATTTCAGTGTTATTCATTAAAATGTTCAGGGTTACAAAAATTAGGGCTGACGGGGGCAGACAATTTATTAAATGATAGTATACTATTATTATAGTGCAAGTTAACTGCCTCCCATGACAAAAATATCTCCTGTAGGACTGCCGCCAGCTGAGCGGCAGAGCTGCCATCGGTCCCCTTGGTCACTTCCTCTCCCTTTGCTCCCAGTCCCCTGGGATTTCTGGGTGTTGCAGTCCAAACCAGAGTCAGCACGGTGCTGTAGGCTTGCTCCCCTGTCATCATGCACTCAACACTAGGCTTGGCCGGATTTGGTGATGGGGAAGGCAGGGTAGCGTTGCACCTTGTAGACTAACTAAACTGGAAATGCACAAGCTTTCGTAAGCAGCAGCAAACGTCGTGCATCCAGACCAATGAGCCGGAAGGCCTGCAGTGACGGGGAGCAGACGTACAGGGACACATTGCAAATGCAGTAACTGTGGTGGCTGCACCGATGTCAGCGGAGCGCGCTGGGTGATATCGGTGCCACCCAAGAGCGGCATCGGGTCAGAAAGAATTTGAGGGCCTTTCTCCGTCAGTGAATTGGGCACCGTGGGAGAATAAAACATGTTCACTCTGACTTAAAAATAGCACGTACAGGGGACCTCTGTGCTTCGTCACTGCTGGAATATGTCCACAGGTTACTAAAGGACCCTTCAAATACACCCTTTGCAGCTCGAGGAGGAGGGGCCTGGATGGGATTCCTCTAGCCTCCAAGGACGGAGCGGAGATGGACAGCCTGCCCTGCGAAGCAACTCTGATGCATCAGTATCTGCAGATGGGGCAGGCGGCTAATGCTGGGTCCTTCACACATCCCAGCTCCAGTCCAGCAGCACCAACACCAACAGTCAGCGATACACGTAACCATTGTGCCAGACGCCAACATTTGGGAGTGCACTAGGTGATTTGGGGCCAATCAGCTGGGTGTCACCTGGGTTTTCAGTTCGATTTCCTTCCCCCTCCCCCCGTGAGGTCATGAAAACGTCATTTGGAAGTTTTTCTCCTCCTAAGCGAATGCAAGTTTAGATGACTTGATTTGGCATTACTTGTGGCAGGGACAATAGTTAAGATCTTCAGGGCTCTTTTCTTTTATTATTATTTTTTAGCATTGAAAATAATGGGAAGAGACGGCACCGCAACTCTCGCCAGGACACATCACCACACTTCTAAGCCGCTCTCTTCAGTGCTTTGGATGTTTTGAGGGGGACAATTTCTTGTGAGCATTACAAACTGAATGCCTCTTGTATTTGGTAATGAAGGCAGGATAACAATACTAGCGTTCACAGTTTGCCTCTCCAGGCATTTTCTGTGACAGTTAGCAAACACCTGCGACAACCCTTTCAAAGACCATCTTAGTTCTGCATCAGCTACCGGCTGAATGATGTCTGCTGGAGCATTTGCAAATGCTTATTGTGAAAGCAGAGAGCACCAAGTAATTTTTCCTTACCATGCTTTAGCGTAGATTATTTTTTTCCCCTCCCCTGGGGACAATTTCTTGTAAACATGTGCAAAGACCTTTTCAACATTAACCTTTTAATTCTATAGCAGCTCCTGGATGAATGAGGTCTATTGATGTTTTTGTTGTGAAAGCAAAAGCCAAAAGGTAATATTTATTATATGCAAAGGTGGTTGCAATCGTGGAATACCATCTTGGTGTTCTGTGACTGTGAACAAAACTGCCTAACAAAGTACCACCCGATTTCACTTGCATGATTAAAAAGCCCCAGAACAGGCATTTGTTTTCCGTACAGCTGCATGCCAAGGTGTGCAATGCACTGCAGGGATTGTACTGCTCCACGATGCCCCCAAAATCCAAATGACCGCCTGCATGTGAACAGTGAGAAAAGCCATAACCTATACTATTGTTTCCCTCTCCCCGTTCATCGAAACATTTTCCTTCATTTTTGGTGGGGGGGGGGTGTTAAAGCAAATATGAACATTATGGGGGCACTTTTAGTAAGAAGGACACCCCTTTGCAAAGTGATGACATTAAAAAAGGATGATTACAAGCTTGGAAGACCAGGAGTTTTATGGGACAGTGAAAATGTAGTCAAAGCATATGAAAATCATGTAAAACGTGGGCAGGCAAGGTTCTTCGGGTAGATGTGATATCTTTGATTCGACCAACCAGGTTCACCCCACTCTGGTTG
>NW_017728922.1:895621-896925 GCF_001723895.1 Crocodylus porosus | reverse complement strand
TATGCAACCTGAATAATATCCGCCAAAAATCCTTTCAGCAGTGTCTCCTGAAAGAGAGCTGAAGTTATCCAATCAGCTTTGTAATCATGGCAGCCACAAGCAACATCGCCTTATTTGCTCTCATTAACTCTCCTCCAACTGCCCCAGCTAGGCAGCGGCCCAGACCTGAAGCACGCTGCACTTTCCTTTCAAGGGTGAGCGGAAAACTTTGAACAGGGGAAGAAAAAACGCCTAGAAAGACATCCACGACCGATTATTCCCCCCAACCCCTATTTCTTCTACCGGCTCTAACGTTTCCTTCAGCCGCAACTCGTGGTCATTTCATGGGTCAGCTCATAAGAGGGAAGAGATCACGGAGCAGCGAGGCCAAATAGCTCAGCTCCTCGACAAACTGAAAGTCCTGCTCAAAGTGTTTCTGCACAGACATCATCTGAGCACCAAGACAGACCTTTATCCCTCCCGCTGCTCTGTGCTGAAATCAAGATTTGGGCTGGGGGGAGTGAGGAAACAAGACCTTGCAGTGCCCGCACTGTCGATGCAGGGGAGATTTGCAGCACAGCAGCACTGCAAGCATTGGGGAGGGTGATTTATTGGGCCCAAAGCTCCCAGGAATGAGTGCTAGTGCATTCGTCAGAGGGATCCCTTCCCAGTCGTTAATGCTTCGTGGCAAACGATGCGATGGTTTCGCCGGTTAGTTTGTCACTGTAACTTCAGCCACGTAGCTCGCAATACCGGTTCGATTTACGGCGCTACATCAGCTGGGTTTTCTTGAAAGGAAGCTGTTGCTAGGACTGACGGGAATCAACCTGGACTCCCAAGGATGGATTCCAATAATAGGCATTTTATACAAATGTGTCAGCACTCAGATTCATGGACACAATTATTATGTGGCATTTGCATCTGCTGTTCCCGGCACAGACCGCTGAACTCACGTCAAAAGGGCCGACGGAGGAGGAGGACAAGCCCATTTTATACAACCTGCAGAAAGAGGAGAGAGGTGGTTTCATTTCTACTGTATCGCACGTCTGCGGAGGTCTCCTTCCCTTGTCCTGGCTCATTGCCCTCGACTGGCTTCTCCACTCGCGACAAAGGCCCCGTGTCTGGTGCCTTGGGCTTTGGGAAGCCTGGGAAGTGGTATACTCCTGAGTTACACCCGTGTCAAGAAAACCTGGCTGCTTTTACTTACCAGACAGACGAAGAAGCACGCTTGTTAACTTAGCATAGCTCCTGTTCACCCTCTCCCTCAACGAGCTGGCCCAGAAACAGGTCCCATCTTTCATGAATATTCCCCAACCTCAACCAGC
>NW_017728922.1:848473-895521 GCF_001723895.1 Crocodylus porosus | reverse complement strand
CAACGTTTTTGAGACAAAAATAAAGACAATTGAAGCAGAGCCCTGCGCTTGGGTTTCACCACGTTGGCATTAACCGCCGGGGGGGGAGACAGGACAACATTTAATCCCAGACCTGCTTTCCTGGCCAGCTCAGCCTGGCTGCGTTGGGATGGCGCCCAGCTCTATAGTAGATAATTATACATTAGGCAATAATGAATATCACAGAGGAGGTGGGGAAGGAAGAGAAACTGAATCCCCTTTTTGTTCACTTGCTGTAATGATTTTCTCATTGGTTTTTAACCCCAAAGTGTCAACACTCACTACTGCAAGAAAAGTCCGACCAACCTCCCCTACCACTGCTCGCGATGCTTTTTTTTCTGCTCCCAAGGGAGGCAGCAGACATGCACCAAGATTAGATGCTCGCAAGGAGGAACCATGGAAAGAAATGCTGGCAAGCCAAGTTACCTGTCCAGGGCGACGGAGATGTGCAGCTTCTCTTCGTGAACAGAGAACCGGGTGTTCAGATTGATGTGCTGCCAGGGAAAGAGGAAAGTGAGCCAGTATCAGACATCAGGGCAGCCCTGCACGAGGACGGGGAGCCCGATCTCTGCCCATACACACGGCAATGCAAAGAGGGCCTTAACCTGCCAGATCGGGCTCGATGGGGCTTCACAGCACTCCCCAAGGGGTGCAAAGTTGGCACAGAGAGCCCCGTACCCCCTTGCCCCACCCTGCAGAGACCCAGGGACCCCTCGGGTGAACTCTGGATGGACCACAGATGATTTCCACTTACAGTCTCCAGGACGAAGAGGGGATCGTGGCTGTCACTGGGGTCACCAGAGAGGAACTCCATGGTGGTAAAGAGGTGCAGGAGGCTTTTGTCCTCTTTGATGGTGACCAGAGGTGGTTTTGTGACTCTGAGTTCAATCACCAGGGGCTTTGAGGGAGGCAGCAACTCGGAGACCTAGGAAGAGTCGAAACAGAGAGGCCAGGCAACCAGCAGTCCCTCTAGCGCCTAGGAAGGAAGGCCCCAGACTGGGAAGTCCTGCAGTTCCCCAGGAGCTCTACTAAACCTGCCTCCACATTGCCCCGCTTCATGCAAGCACCACATTCCTCCCTTTTCCCCAGGAATGTGCAGGCCCTCTCTGCTGTAGTGCATTGCACACTGAGCGCACGTGCAAGCGAGTGAGGAGGCTGTTGGCATGCAAGCCCGCAGGCTGGCGCTGCACCCGCTGGCAGGAACTCCTGACGCCCCGCGTTAAGACACCCGGCAACGCAAGTGAAACGAATTCGTCAGGCAGCGCGTCTCCCCAGCGAAGGGAGAGCAAGCCTGAGCTCAGGAAACCAGCCAGGGTCACTCCCTCCAGCGGGGACACTTGGAGCACTGCATCTGCATCTCCAGGAGCCCCTTGGAGGTCAAGGGGAGACCCGCACTGAAGTTCACCCACCTCTGGGAGCAAAGAGGCGAGGGTGGCTGTTGTCAGCGGGGGGAGCCCGAGAGCCTGTCAGGAGGACACAAAGAGGTGGTGCATTAAGCAATGAAAAGGAAGGGTGCAGGTGGGGAAGAGAAATCATCCAGGAGTAGGAAAACCATGAAACGGCAGGGGCAGGGGCAGGGGCAGGGGCGTGCTGCGAGGGAGCACTGATGGGCTTCCACCACCCTTCTCACTCCCGGACATCGGAGCCTGCTTTGGCCCCAACACAAGTATTGAGCAATCCTAGGGATGCTAAGTTACTCCAGCTGCAACCCCTGGCCCACGCACTGCTGCCTCCACCCACCCCTATGCTGGGGAAGCTGGGAGAGGGCACAGGCTGGGCTTATGCCCACCGCCACATCAGGTTTCCCGTGCACAAGCTGCCCCATTTTAGTGATAACAAGCAGCTAAAATTATCTCCAAGTGCAAGGTATTGGGGCGTAAGCGTGGTGTAAGCAGGGGTGTAGGCATGTGACTTGCCTGAAAAGGCATCAAGGTTTTTCAGGGAAAGCACCAGACCAGGGAGGATCCGGGGCGGGAGCACTGGGGCCGTCGCACCCCCACTTTGATTCCTGGTTGACCCAAAGTTTCCAACCACCTGCCCAGCAGTGGCAGCAGCATTTCTATTCAGGCAGCCCCCAGGCAGTCACTTGACATCATGGCTGAGGTCATCATCCACCTGATTCCTACTAAACTCTTCATTCCCCAGGGGTTAGGACACTCTCTCCTTTTCAACAGCCTGGATGTGCCATTTAAAGCTACCGTTTCTTCTGCAGTTCTGCTGTCTACAAGCTGCTCCTGGTAAGGCAGCTCCGACTTCACAGCCTTGCAGACTGTTTTTAGCCCTAGCTAAAGCCCTTAACTCAGGTATGGAAATAACTTTCGCATTGTCAAAATACTAGATTTTGTCATACAAATCTGAAAAAAAGAGATGTCCATTTAAATCTAATAAAACAACACATTTTGATTCTTCTTTGCCTACTTTGTCATGTTTTCACACCTAATATATGATATAGCAAATTAACATGCATTCCATGGCAGTTGCTTCAAATTTAAACTGATTAATACATCCCGGGGGGCTCTAGTTTATGAATAAAGTCTCTAGTTTCTTTCTAACTGGAGAAAAATATATGCTGAGCTTTATGTGATGGGGCATCATGCCATCTGCACCTTTGCAAAGTCCTCGATCTTCCCCTGGCAGCGGAGGTCAGAAGCAGATTGCTCACCGGGTTATCCGTGATGTTCAGGTCGAAGGATGCTTGCAGGAGCGTCAGCTCCCCGGCCAGGAAATTCGCCGACAGGATAATCTGGGTACCAGGCTCTGTTTTTGGCGGCAGGGAGGCCAGGGCTGGCGGGTCTGCAGGAATGTCAACTGGATCTCCCCCCTGGTGCTGGAGAACGGGCTGAAAGGACAGGCAGAGACCTGTGTCACGGGTGAGGCTCAGCAGCAGGGGGCGGGGGGTGACGAAGGGCAGGACAAGTGGCCTCGTGGTGAAAAACGTGCCGGGCAATAGCCTCCGTGTGAAGAGCTGGATGGAGAAACTGCCCACTGCACTGCTCACAGCCCCCAGTCCTGTCCTGCACAGCCCCAGGAGGCTTCTTGGAGGACCACCCCGGCAACGGCACTTACCTTGAGATCCAGCTCTATGAAATCTTGGCTTATGATCGGCGGGCTCAGCAAAGTGTATTGGATGATCCCCAGGGCACCGAGGGACATCTGGGCTGCAGAGAGCAGACGGTGCATTTCAACCCACTGTGGTGAGCCCTGCAGCTGCTGCAGACCAGGACTGTGCAGAGTGGGTGCGAGCCAGGGCCATTTGCAAGGAAAGCCGTGCAGCGCAGGACTGTCGTGGGCAGGACCCACTCTGGTAGGATGCAGGCCCCCAGCACGCATGCCAGCAGGAGACCAGAACATGTCAAGAGGATACGGGATGCCTGTTTGTCTTTGCAAATCCCAGGTTGTCTCATAAAGCACTTTAGCAAAGAGATCCATGGGCCACCGGGATTGCAGTGAGGGCCACGTGTTGCACACCTCTGCGTGAGACCAGGAAGGGAACCACACGCAGCTGCATGGCAGCATCCCTTCTGAGCGCTTTGGCTTAACCAGGCAGGCTAATTAGCACTGGTGAGCAGTGGTGTCAATCAGCCCAGCCTGTGCTAATTAGCCAGCTGCCAGCATTGCACAGACACGACTGCATGGCCTTGGGCTAAGAGGCAGGTTGCATGGAGCCGCGGCGCTTGCCAAGGGCCCGCAATGGAGAATGCACTGGGTGGCCATGGCCTGAGGGGTCTGCAGAACAACGAGCTACCTGCTGAGGTCCCAGGTCAGCAAAGCATTCAACAGGCTTAATCTGAAGCACGTGTGACTTCACTGGGACTCGAGCATCTTTCCAGTGCTAAGCGCATGCTCCAATGCTGTCCCTGATAGGGACGTCTCCTCCTGAAGGAGGAGCAGTGAAGGGGTGGACCAGCTAAGGCAACCGGCACAGGATCAGGGCCTTCCCTGCACCCTTGCAGGTCCTGGACATTTCTGGAGTGCCTTGAAGCAGGGGGCTCATGCTGGGCTTAGTCCCGTCTGGCCTTTTGCTCGGTCTCCGTAGCCCGACTGTGCAGGCAGGCGTTGGGTTTTGGTAGGTTCATTCCACGTCGCAGGAAAGGGGAGAGGGGGATAAGAGGAAGCCACCAACTTACCCATCATGGTGTCAAACTTGACGTTCATGAGTCCAAGGACAGCACCCACCGCTGGACACAGCTGCAGAGCGAGAGGAAAAGAACAGCTCTCATGAGACGCGGGCAACGCAGAGGCAGGCATGAACTCTTGCTCGGGTGAACACCTTGCACTCCGGCTGCTGCAGCGAGGTAGGTCCCTACAGCTCAGCGTCCGCCCAGCCGGCAGCACGGCCATGTCGGATAAAGGAGGCCCCTCTTACCCCTGTGCGCGCTGTTTTCCAGTTCCTTCATATCACGAGGTGCAGGGATAATGCACGTGTGCATGTGCGTGTGTGTGTACACGCATCCGTGCACCCGTGCAGTTAGTAGAACCAAAAACAAACACCGTTTTTACAAAAGCCGGTGCTTCTTTAAAGGCCAAAGTTAAACAAATAAAACTTTCACTAAATCCTAAGGAAGAACTACTCCTGGGAGGAACAATGGCCAACGGGGGACGCACGTGCTCAGACTTACCAGGCCTGGCATGACCTTCTGAAGGGTGCTGTCCAGAAACTTGTTCACCACTTTGGGGAGCATGCTGAGCAAAGGTAACAAAGCAACACAGTCACTAGAGAGGGTCACAATACTAACAGTCCTCCGCTGAAAACCAGAGAGCGATATGCAGGGAGTTTGGCTCTCTCCAGTTTAAAAAAAATCTTCAATTTTTGGTTAAAAAAAGTAACCCTAAATCCACATTTTTCCATAATTTAAATGAAACACCACTAAAATATCTATCTATCTATCTATCTATCTAGCTATCTATTTATATGTATATATATATATAGTGGTGTTTCAGTTAAATCATGGAAAAATGTGGATTTAGGGTTAATTTTTTTTAACTGAAAATTGGGGATGTTTGAAAACCAGGATCCCTGGAGACAAGTGACTGAAGATGGCACAGTGGGCAACATCAAAGAGTTGCCACCTCTAGGAGAATGGGGCCGTGTTGCAGGGCTGATGCATCTCCACCCTCCGGTGTAGCCGCCGCAAAGTTAATTGAATGGAGCCAAAGTTTCCTGTCACAAATGATTTGAGCAGAAAGTGGGTTTTGGGTGGCGGGGGGAACTCTTTATCTGTAAAAACAAAAACAAAAACTTCCTTTCTATGGCAAGTTAGCATTTTTTTCCCTTAAAAAAATCACCTGGAAACTGAACTATTTCACTGCAGGAAAGGTGTTGCCATGCTTCATGGTCTCTTGCACACCCTCTCCTCTCGGGGCTCGGCTCCCCCCGTTAATCAACATCTCCCCCTCTCTTCTCCAAGGTGAAGGGCGTTGGGAGATGCAGTCTCTCACCCGAGGAGAGCAGGAGCCTAAGGTCCCCAAGCTACGACTCCAAAAGAGCAAAAGCAGCAGCATTTCCCAACTGAAATATCTTGTTTTTCAATCAATCTCTTTCCTGCTTCAGCCAATATATTTTTGCATCTGAACTCCTGCCCCCAATATCACTTGTTGCCCACGGGGACAAATGTTGGGGCACTTCACCCGGGAAAGGCAGCCGGTGCAGTACCGATGCCCAAGTCACGTCCCCGCCCTGCCCACAAACGGAACGAGGTCATTGCTCTTTTTGTGCAGAATCCGGCTCTGATTTTCAAACCCATGATTTACAACGCGCCCTGGACGCTGAGCTGGGCACACAGCAAACATTACGGCATTATTCATACTGGCAAACCTGGTGCACATTGCCCTTCTTTGTTCCCTATGGCAGGAGCCGCCCCGACCACTCACCTGCTGGGAAGGTTGGTTTTAACACTAACAATAGCAATCTGGCAGTTCTCAACGCTGAATTTCAGGCTCCCCGAGTCATCCTGCGACAGCTTGTTCTTCGCGGTCATGTTTGCCACCAGTGAGATTTCCATATTGCCACCTATGAAGCTGCGCAGAGCAAAACTCAGTCAGGTCCACACGTGCTCCTGGTTCGGCTCCCAGCATCCTGCCCCCCGACCGCTCGGGGATTAGCCTCAGCGAGCACCGACCCGGCAATACGGAGCAAGCCTGGCCTTTCCGAGCTCGAAAGATCGAGCAGCATCCACGAGCAGCAGCATTTTTTAATCGTAACCTTTGAATATTGCTAAAAGGGCTCAGGGAGCTGGAGGGGGGCTGTTATAGAAAAGGGAGCCGCAAGACTGAGAATAAATTGTGTATAAAGTGAGACCAAGGTGGCTTGCCTTGCCTTTTTATCTCGTGGCGCTCCAGTTCCCCTAAACTGACCTCTCTCTCACTCCTTTCCAGGTTGTCTTGCTTGATGGAGACCTGGGATATTATATCCACCAGCTGGGGATGCAGATATAAGGCCTATAACTGTGCTGTGCTAAGGGGATTGTGGATGAGCCAAAATGCTGAATGCACAGACGGAAAGGGTTGTGCACCCGAAAACTTGCAAAGAAGAATTCTTCCACCTATTTGAGTTGATCTAATAAAATGTATCGGATTTACCCCAAAAACCATGTCTGCCAGGGGTAAGAGCAGCTCATCGTGTCTTTTGTCTGACATGGACCTTCCTGGAAGGGAGCGATGCACGGGGTCGTACAGCATTGCCAGTTCACACGACTCGCTCGAGTGCAGCGCCCTCCCACATCTCCCACTCACCTTTTCCCAGCAATGGTTATTTTGGTGAGAACGGCCATGAACAGCCCCATCCCCGGTACAAACATCAGAGAGATCTCCGGGGGCTGAAGATCTTTCACTTTTAACCTAGGGGAGAAAGACAGAGGCACCGGAGCAAGGAAAGAGGTGTTAGCAGAGCAGTAAGTCTGTCTACATGCAATGCAATGGGGCTGGCCAGAAAACAAACCTAAAGCATCAAAATGCTGTGCTGACTCTGGGTTTTTGGTCCACACAAGAGTTTCTTTAATCATTTTCCCCCAAAAAACGAGGCCCAGGAGGGAGATCTGCTGCAGAACAGCAAGAGTTTTGTGTGCAGAGCCAAGCTGGGTCTGCCATGAGCCAGTGCCCCGAGTTTTCCTACTTAGTGACCAAACCAAAAGGATCGGGGAAAATAAGGGTCCTGGTTAAGTTGAAGCAGAAATGTCTTAAGGAAATAAAAAACTGGTTTTTGGGTCCATTCAAAACCCTTCAGGCATAGGGTGTTTGTACCCAAAAGCTTGCAAAGAACACTTTTTCCAGCTATTTAGTCGGTCTAATAAGAGAGATCACACATTTACCCAAGGAACCTCGTCTGCCCATTTTGCCCCACACATTTTCATTCAAAAAAGTGACCCAGGGCTATGCAGGGATGCACGCAGCACCCCTGACGTGGGTGATCCCGGCCCTTTCAAACACCTGCACTCTCGTCCCCTCCGTCTCTGGCACCGTTTGCCTCCAGGAAAGCTCCCGAGGGGCCACACCACGTGCACATTGTACAAGTCTGCTCCCAAAATAAGCAAGGGCTACAGGATTAATGTCTGCGCAGCTTTGAAGTAGCGGTTATCGTGCTGGGTTGCCCCCCGGTTACACCTCCTCCTTACTTCTGTAGGAAGCGAGGCTTGTATTACCGGCACGCCGCTTTCCATTGAAATCACGCCTGTTGGTGTCTTCAGATTCATTTGCTGCTTCTGCCTTTGGGCGGACGCTTCCATCCCGAACGCTTTTCCCCACCATATTTCACCATCAAAGAGTGCACAGCTGCAATCTTCAACTCACCCCGTGATGCCTTTGATGGGTTTAACTCCTGGCTGCTTTTTTGACGCGGCTTCTGCCAGTTTCTGCAGCACGTTGCTCTCGGCCATGGCAGTGTTGACAGCTGGAAAGTTTCCACAAAAACCGTGCTTAGAAAAGACCCCTGGTCTCTGCAGGGACGAGGATGGGGGGCGAGGAGAAACTCCTCATCGCAGGTAAATCATTCATGGCCCCGGGATTTCTGCCCCGGTAAGCGTTGGTCTGAGTGGAGCAGCAGGCGGGGGATTTGCACAGGGAAAATGATTAGCAATCTGCGCAGTCGCGGCTCCGTGGGGGCTGTAGCCCATTTCTGCTGCCCAGGCCGTTCAGTGCTAGATGTGAAACAGCTCTTATTCAATGAGCCGGATTCTCCAGGCTCCCACGAACTAACACCGCAAACAAAAAAGCCAGACTGCCTAGGACTCCCTCGGTAAATAATCATCTGGGAAGGCTGAAGACTGCATTGACGGTGGCTCAGGAGACCTTTTCCAGGCCAATGGTCCTACATTTGCTCAGGTCGTCACTGGTGCAACCTGGGCCTGCGCAGTGGCTTCATACCACCTTCAGGACCTCCGTCTCCCTGAGTGGAGGTTGGCTTGACCCCAGACACAGTCTAGATTAGCTCTGGGGCGTCCCTAAGTTGTAGTGAGGATGCGGGCAGTTCCCCCCTCCTGTTGCATGGCCTGGAAGTCATGCAGAGCCAGCTCCACGCCTTGCAGCTTATTTTACTGCGACGCACCCCTTTGCAGCATCAGAGCCAGGGCCCAGGCTTGAGACACATTTAAGCCCCTGGGGACTGCTCCGGACCCGAGGTCTCACAGTTTCTAGGGTCGGAAGGGACTCCATGATCTGCTCAGGTCCCTTCCGACCCTAGAAACTGTGAGACCTCGGGTCCGGAGCAGTCCCCAGGGGCTTAAATGTGAAGTGCTCTGCCATTGAAATGCAACACACAGCTGCGGCCTCATCGACCGCCAGGCTGCTTAACTCACCTTGATCGATCGTTTCAATATCGATCCTGAGAACGGCCCCGGGAGCATCGGCCCCGTGAGACGAGACCAGCCAGCCACAAAGGAAGAAAACGCAGCAAATCCTGAACCTCGGCAGCTCCGGCATGGCGCGCGGTGTCCCAGCGGGCAACAAACAGTCCTAAGCAGAAGTTTCAGCCAAAATGAGCAGGAGACCGTCAGCCCCTGATCTCTTGACAATAAGAGAAAAATCAAAGTGAAAGCTCATTTTGTGGTGGGGTGGGAGGACCCATATAACACCTGTGCACACTGCCTCGTCCCTTGACCTGGATCTAAAGGCAGAGACCTGGACTACTAGACCCACCCATGCCTATAAGCACCCAAGGTATCAGGTTATTTTCCCAGCAAAGAAATTCACTCAGCAAAGAGAGTTAGCACAGGATTGCTCTGGTCCAAATGGGCATGCGTCTTCCTGCACGTAGGCCTGTCACATCCCCATTGCCCCAGCAAAAGCCAAAGGATGGTAAAGACCCTCTGGCTTAACAGTTAGATGATTTTTAACGCATTAAAAAGGTCTGAGACCTGCAAAAGTCTGTACAGACCCCATGGCTTTCCCCCTCCATGGCCTTGGTGCACCAAACTAGCGTGCTGCCATCAGCCTCGGCATCTCCCACCACCGGAGCCTTTGTCAAGGAAATGCATTGCTCTCACCTTCACAGGTGCCTCTTCGGTGCAAGACCTACTCGGGACCCGCCAGAGCCTGCGCTCCCTGCTCCCGGTGACCCAGGAGCGGCTGCCTTTATATATGAAAATCCTGAATGAGCATGGGGGGAGGAAGGAAAAGAAAAGGGAAAGGACGGATTAAAAGGCAGGATAATTAACGATGTAAAATTAACTCCTGTGTGGTTTCTGGCATCTTCCAATATAAATAATGTTGCTAATGAATGTGACGGTCTGGGCCATGGGTATCAGATGAATGTTCAGCATGTGCATGGAGCCAACAGTCTTGCTCAATTTCCAGCAGAGCCGGCCTCATGCAAATGCACAAAGACAGTGTTTTCATGTCTTGAATGAGAAAAAAGGATATGAATGATGGTACAAATGGAAATGGGGAGGGAGGAAGCAGAGGCTCAACATGGCAGTTCTGCTTCTGGAGAGATGGGCTCCGCGGTACACCTTCCCCGTGAGATCTGCCGCCGGGCACCCGCTCACAACAAAAGGCATTTGCCAACCTCGTACAAATCTCCAAGGAAATGGGGGCTGATCTATAAGCCAGTGGAACTAGGTGGGGAGACTATTGATTTCCGTGGCGTTGGCCAAGGTTCACAATGCATTGATGTTCAGGGGTCGGAGCAGGGATCAGGGAGCCAGGACTCTCAAATGCCGTGTCTAGCTCTGCCACCGGCACGTTGACAGCAGGGAAGTGTCCAGACTTGATGTTCTTGCTCAGTCCCACCAGCGTTAATGATGCCACATCTTAGAGGAAGACAGAAGAAAGGGGCCAAAAAGAAAGAAAACCAACACTATTTTTTCCCAGGGATAATAAAGGCACTTCACTGCTTTCTTATGCGCGTCTGCTCTACCGATCTCAGCTCATTGCCTTCCCCATCACTTCTAATTCTCCATCCTCCTCGGCTCTGATCAGGGCTGAAGGCAGAGCTGTAACTGCTTTCCCCTGCTATTTCCACTCCAGACAAAGAGAGACAACTGAAAACAAATCTTTCGGGAAATGCTGTTCTTACTACATTTCCAACCCGGTTTTGTAGATTAAAGACACCAAGACAAAGCGTGAAGAAGTATTTGGGGGCAGTCATCCATGCACCTGCAGTCTCGGTTTACCTGTATTTATATCGGGGTATGCCTGTGCATCTCAGTATTGACACCTCCTTGATACCCCTGGTATCAAGGGGTATCAAGGCTTTGCTGAGTATTTGAGGTTTACCCACCACTCTGAGGACCAAAACCGATGATCGTGGGCATCCATAACCACATCCAAAGAAAATAGTAACAGGCAAGTGATTGATTCCCTCTCTCTATTTCTACATAGTGTTTCCTGAAGCTAAAACCTCTTAATATCTTCCTTTCAGAAGCATGCCTGAGGTCTTCCTCCCAGGCACCAAACCCAAGCTGGAAGATTTATCTCTTATCTAATAGGAATTAAAGATTTACAGTCAGCTCCAGCTTAACTGCCCATCAGGTTAGAAAGATGCTTTTGTGCTGGTAAATTGATCCACCATTACCCTATAAGATGACATCTAATTAAATCCCCACTGGGACGGGCAGGCAGAGATAGAAAGCCATGTCTAAAAGACACGGGTTTTCTTATCCCCTCCGCTTATCCCCATCCATTGAAAATGATGATAACGGGCCAGGACTAAGTGCGGCAGAGGGCACCATCAGCATTAGTCACACGAGAAGGTGGCTTAAGAAGGGCAGGCGTGTGCTCAGCTCACTGTCCTGTAATAAAATGCTTCTTTGTTAGCTCAACTTATAAGGCCTGGTCAGAGCTAAAATGCTCCAGAGTTTTGAATGGCGAAACTTCTCTCTCCCTGCAGATGTTTCCATGGGCCTTCAGGCACCTTCATCTTCGTCAAGTGGCAGCTTTGGGGGAGGGAGGGGTATATTTGATTTTTCCTGACTGATTAATCACCCCTACCCTGGCTCTGTGTGCGCATGCTAACAATCCACATTCAGTCCTTTCTTAGTCTTCGTAAATGCATCAAGCTGAAGTTTCTGGCTCGCGCTGCCATTCGGATGCCAGACGTGGAACGATGCAACGTGGCAGAGCCTACGTCTCTCCTTCGGGCGTTTCTTCACCCTGCCGAGGGAGGAGGCAGTCTGCTGCTAGTCAGAGCCAAGGGTGCCGAGATGCACCTGCAGCTGGAGCCCAGTCGCTCTCCCGGCCACAGCTGTGCACAGGACGATGGCTGCCTCCCAATGCAGCAGGTGTAAAACAAACACCGAACAGGATATCCTACTCCCAAAGGATTCAGACCCGAATGGGCAGGTTGACCCTTGCCAGAAAACTGCTCGAGCCTAGAAACCCACCCTAGGAAGGGAAAGCCTGCAGCAGATGCAAGAGCGAGGGAGAATTGAACAAGCACCTTATGCTCTGCAAAGAGTGAGGGAGCAGGGTGGGCCGGGTCCGGCAGGGGGAAGGGAAAAGAGCCAGGTCCTCAGCTCCCATAAATCACACCAGCCCCAACGTGCCTGGCTTCTCGATGGCCTCCTGGCTGCCAGCTGGGGCGGATGTGGCACATGGGAGAAGGTCAGACGTGCCAAAGCCCACCCAAGCCTTGCAGCCTGCACCAGTGTTTATAGCCAACAATATGACGCTGAAGAGGGCAGGGTAAACTTGCACCTTACAGACTAACTAAATCAGAGATGTATAGCATAAGCCCTTCTAAGCAAAGGCTTACTTCATCAGACGTAAGTAAGCTTGCAGCTGATGAAACCTCATTGTCTCTCTCAGGTGGAGGGCGTCTACACAAGATGCTTTACTGCACAGTAGACTAATCTGCTGAGAAGTAAAGTAAAGTGTCACCGTCTGCATGTGCAGGCACTTACTGTGCAGTAAATTAGTTTACTATGCAGTAGAGCCAAATACCATGAATTGCTCATGTAGGCACACTTGGTGCAAATCTACCCTGTCTTCTGCTTGACTTCAGACTAACACCGTTAACTACCTCCCTCGAGCACCACATTGCCACCTACTCCACAGGCCCGGGTGCTCCCTGCTGGGGCAGCTTGCACTGAGCGCCCAGAGCAAGGCTCACACTCACGGCTCTGGAGACGGAGGGACAGGCTACACCTCCTCTGCCACGTGTCTCTACAAACGGTGGAAGAAAGGCGAATGCTTTCTGTCCTTCCAGGAACGTGGCAATAAGGGGGGTAGCCGGCATCCGTCATTGTATGCATCATCCACTGAGGGAATGGCTGTGGTGAGAACTCCCCGCGGTTATTTCGGTGTTTGCCCTTCACTTGCTTTGTCGGGGATGGGGGCGGAGAACAGCAGGGACTGTACTATGTGGGGCGTTTGCAAAATTTCATCCAATGCCCCTTAACACCTGATTTGGGGACTGATACAAAAGGAGTTAAAGCCAGTAGAAACCCCCTTCTTGACTGCAGAGGTTTTAGATAAAGCTCTGGCTCAGCAGTGAACTGGCCATGCATCCCTGAAGTAGGTTAACATCACTTTGCTCCCAAGACCCTGTGCTTGGCACTCGAACCCTGGCTGGCCTAAGCCTCCCAGCAATGGTACCGACATGTCCAGCTCTGCCCGGTTTGGAGACCACCCAGTGACCACCTGCAAAGTGTTGAGAAGACATGGTAGCTTTGTACCATAGAAACTTATGTTTGCTTTCTAACAATGCTTGACTTCTTGGCACCCAACGTCCGGTGACCTCTGAGCACCTTCAGATCACAAAGAAAGGCAACCTGCCCTGACCCCCATTGCTCGCTGGTTTACCTAGGTGGCTAAATCAAAGGCCAACATAATCAAATGTCCTGGAAAACAATAAAATGGATGGAAAACAAAGTGTTCATACTCCTAGTGCCCTCCTGCTTTCCATCCTTCCTTGCCAAGGTCTGCCTCCATCAGCCTATATAAAGCCAGCACGAGTCCCTTGCTCTCACCACCCACAGCAGGGGACGGAGGAAGAGCCCAGCAACTCCCATCACCTACCAACCCCGGACTCAGGTAAGTGATGCAGGAGGTCTCCTCCTGCCGCCTTCCTTCCCGGTGGCCAGAGAGGCCACGCACGGCGCTTACTCGGCTCCCTTTCGGAAGGGCTGACGCGGCTGTCGGGGCTGGATCGCCCCGTGCAAGGCATTGATGCCGGCACGCGCTTCACGGCAACTGAAAGCCGGGGAGCTCGTTCTTCAGCTTTGCACAAAACCATCAATCGCTCCAAGATATTTCTACCGTCCCTGAGCTTGCAGCTACACCCAGAATGCATTGCCAGCTGTTGAACTTTAACTTTGCCAATGCCTTCATTTTCTCCTTAAATTTGTACTCTCTCAATTATTTCTAAATGGCACAACAGGCTCTGGCCAATGAGATGGGGCGAGGCCATCATTCCACCTCCCTATTGCTGCAAAAGCTGCTTAGATTTAGGTTGGGGCAGCTTTTCACAGTCAGCTCCCTGTTTCTTTGCCCCTGGAGTTTTTCGGTGACAGTTGCATGCCTTAGCTCTAAGGCATCTAAGCCCCTAACTTGTGGTCCCAGCGATGAAAATGTCCAAACCGCCTGAACTGTTTGGATGTATGCAGGCACATTTCAGCAATTCACTTCTTGTAAAAAAAAAAAAACCAACCCCTAGGGTTAGGTATTTGACCGGTCAAATAAAATTTGGTTAATTGACCAGTCAAATATCAATGAAAAATTGTAAAATAACACCGATAGGGCCAAATAATACAGAGAAAAGCCCAAAATTTTGATTAAGAAATGTGTCAAAAATCAATACAAATCCTATTTCTGTCAATAAAACTACATGTATAGACACACATACATGCACCATTTTATTTTATTTGTAAAATTGCTGTAATCTTTAACTGGTCAAAAAAAGATGCAGTCAACTGACCAGTCATGTGCCCAGTCCACTCCCAGCCTCTGCCTTCCACCCTCACCACGAGCCCCCAGAGTCCAAGCCATGGTCACCCCCACACCGCCAAGCTAACCCCATCCCTGTGTCCCCAGGGTGCCGCGGCGTCCCCATTCCAGGAGCAGCCATGGTGAGGATCTGTGCTCTGGGCCTCTTCTTGAGCATGCTCTTTTCTGCATGCATTGCCAGCTCAGCAGATTGCGGAGCAAGAATCAACCAGGCAGCTCTAGACTATGGTGAGTGGACACCGGTTTGCATCGACACCCAGCACCAGCGGAGAACGCCCCGGCCTGTCCGCAGCCTCTCCTTCCAACAACCAGACACCTTCCAAACAGCACCAACACCGCCTGGGCCACAGGGCGGCTCATCACCCATCTCCCCATTCTACAGATGGAGCAAACGAGGCACAGGAAAGGAGAGGAGTGCCCTCAATGCTACCCCAGCAGTTGTGGATAAGGCGTGATCAGGGCTGGGACATACAAGGAGAGGGAAGACTGCCGTTCTACAAAGCACGTTTATTAAGCGAGAAAGTAATGCACGAATGAGCACCGAGTTAGTTTCTCTGCTCAGCGGGTGTCCTATCCTCAGAGTATTGATCAGGCAGCTCCTAGCAGGTCACTTGAGCAGTCTTGAGGGCACGTCCAACTACCCTCTTTACACCCTTGCCTTTTATTACCTTTATTTGATCCACCTACAGTGCAAGCATGCTTTGTTATACTTTCCCTGTACCTATTGGCCTAAACCCACCCACACATCACTCTTGCCCACACAAGATATTAATCCCCTAGGTCTTTTCTGCCTGGCAGGAGTGTTAAACACTTCAGCTCAGCCTTAGCCGGGACAAAGTTTTGAACCTAGCCTGTTTGTTCACAAACTCAGCTCTTGCTCTTATGCTTAACAAACAAGGAAATGTGGGCATGGGTCCTGGTTATTCGGCCTACACCAAAGCCAAGTGAGCAGAACCCAGTTCCTACGTTGACCATAAACCCAGGAGGTCCTAACAACATTCTCCCCTTTTCCTACAGTTTCCCAAGTGGCCAAAGCTGAAAACGAGATACCATTAAAGAAGGTGCTAGCAGCCATCTCCATCCCAGACCTCTCCACGGTTCCCCAAAAGCTCACAGGGTGAGTCCAAGACTGGACCTCGTTCCAGGTCTCAGCACAGTATTGGCAGCTCATCCTGGTGTTTAGCTGGCACGCTCCGGCCGTCACAACCGGCACAGCTCAGGGTGCCTGGCAGAGGCTGCCGAGGGACAGCCTATTTTAAAAGGTTTTGTCAAATGTTCCCAGTTCAGTTTCTGCTATGCTCTTGGAGGCAACAGCGTGACAGCTCAGTGTCAACAGGTCCCTCAAGTGTCCCCACGCTGGGGTCTAAGGCTTTGGCAATGACTGTATGTCCCCCAGGTTACTCTGCCTTCCCCGCAAACTCAGTGAAAAGCAGCTGAGAGAGGGGAAAGGTCCTGCATCACAACCAGAGTCAGGTATCCAGGTTGTAGCCATATTGGTCTAGAGGAAAAAGCAATCAGGACTCACAGTAGAGGTGATAACTTTTATTAGACCAACTAGATATTTTGCAAGGGATGTTTGGGGGTTTTTTCAAAAATCTAGTTGGTCTAATAAAAGATATCATCTCGACCACGAGTCCTAACCAAAGAGTCACGCAGTCCAGCCACATGGTCAGGAAAGCAAAGCCTTCCCAGACAGAAAGTAAGCATGCTTTAGGTTTACCATACAGATAGTTGGGGGAGCCCCATGCCATGGTTTGCAGATTGTCCCATTTCTGATTTAAGCTTTCCAGGTAAAGGAAAAAACTAAGAAGCAGAAACTGAGCCAAGTTTCAGGCCCACAACACCATGCCCACTAGCAGCATGTCCACACGTTCAATTAATGCATGCTAGATAATGCATATTAAAGCTAGTACCTCCATTGTGAGGTACTAGGAAAATGCACATTAGCTTGGCTTAATGCACATTAACTGAAGTGCATGCATTTTAAGTGATGCTTAATGCACATTATCCTACTTCAATGCGCATTATGTAAAAAGCACTTTTTATGTGATGCTTTAATGCACATTAAAATAGGCTAATGTGCATTAAAGTGCATGTGTAGACGCACCCTAGGTTCCTACAGATGCAGGTCTCCTAGCCCTGGCCTCAAACTGGCTCTCAAACCTAGATCTTCTTGTGCAGAGGGGGCAGGAGAAGGTATTTCAGAGACGATGTCTTGATCCTATCTTTCAGGGAGCTGTTTTGCCTTGTAAATGTTCTGGATACAATACCCTATAAGGGTGAGGCAGAGTCGAGCACGCCCCTGCGCTGCCCCACTGATACCTCCATTCCTATTCCCACAGGATACATATTAAGAGCGTCAACCTGCTCAATCTTTCCACATCGCTGCAGCCTGGCGCTGGCCTGCAAATGACCACAGACCTGGACCTCGGCCTCCGGGGCCAGCTGTGAGTGTGGGAGCCTGGCCGGCCGGGATCGCAGGGACCGGCTTGTCACTTGTTTCTCACCTCTTGTAGTAGCTCAGGGAGGTGATAGCAGACCATGCTCTTCCTTACACCAGTATAAGTCATACAAGTGGTGTCAGTGGGGTGTAAAGCAGGTGTAAGAGCAAAGGCTTCATCTGCCCCCTCTTGCAGGGGGGCAGCCTTGAGGAGGGGGGGAGAAAGGGGTTGCCATCGACTTGAACCGGGGCAGGGTAAGACCTGAGGCTGCACTGGTTCAGTCTCTCCGTCTCTCTCTTGCTTGTGCAGCATGGATGCTATGATGGAGATGACAGTAAAGGTATCCATCAGAGCTGAAATCCGTGCAAGGCTGACCTCTGAGAAGAACATTGAACTGAGCATTAGCGCCTGCAAAACCATCGTGGGAGGCATCACCCTCGGTTCGAAAAAAGGCAGGTGAGTGCCACAGAGCCTCTGTCGCTCCGGGCATAACAGCAGGAAGGGGCAGACCCCGAGACGAGCAAAAGCATCGAGTGATCCAGCTCCCTGCCTTTCCTCTGGGAACACAAGGACACCTGGAGGGTAGCAGTGAAAATGTCTCTGAACTGCCCCTGGTTTCACAAAGGTTCGCACAAACATCGATCATCTCCCTGCAAGAAGGAGGTTGCTATCAGTCACTCGTTATTTGCTTCAAAAAGCATCGTTTTGCACTTAGGGACCAAGAGCAAAACCATGGGCACAGTAGAAGACTGGTAACAATAAACCGCAGGAGAAAACCAGCCAGAGAAAACCAGCCTCTAAACAAAGCATTGGCCAAAGCCAATGAGTCAGAACAATATTCCCAGGCAAATATTACCGGTGTGGAATACCTCTGCTGCAAGGAGGCCCGGCTCGCAAGCCACGCGAACCAGGCTGGAGAAGGCATTCCCACCAGACAGCCCTTACCAACCCTTGACTACCGTAGCATCGTTAAGATGGAGTTCAATGAATAGTCTATCTTCATAAGGATTTTTAACACGCAATTAGATTTGACATAGTATAGACCGGGGCCCATGCCACAGGGCCATGGGCAGCCGCTCTGCGTGGCTTGCGGCAGACAGGGGAGGAGACAGGGCGCGTGGTGGCAGAAGATCGGACAGGGAGCAGAAAGCAGAGCAGCAGGTTGGGCAGGGGAAGGGGATCGGAGTGGCACTCGGGGAGCTAATCTGTAGCACGCCTGCTGAAAAGATTGGCCCGCACTGGCACGGAGGGTAGTTGTGAGCAACACCTCACGCCATGCAGAGTCAGACTGCAGAAGATCCTCGTGCTCCTTTGCTCAGGCCGCTCTTTCTTCCCATCCAGCCTGCAGTCGATGTTGAAGGAGCTGAAAGCTCATATCCACACAGCGTTAGCTGAGAAGGTAAGCCTTGAAAACCTCATCCTGCTCCTTTGGCACCGTGGGCAGGTTGATGAAATGGCATCAGTGGACTTGGTGCTTGTCAAAGCCGATACACCGACGATGCTTGAAAATAACTCTCTCATCTGTAAAAAAAAAAAAAAAAATAAGTAAATAAAAAGCAGCATGTCCAGCCACCATGCCTAGCTGTCTGGTCCAGCTTACCCCAGATCTGACTGGGGAGCACAGGACCGGCTCTGCAGCAGCCCAGTCCCATGCACGTTCAGTCTGGGTCATGGGACCTGGCTCTGGTGCAGAAGCCTCTTGCAGCAAAGTGACAACAGCTGGGAAAGCTTTAGAGCAGTCAAGCCATTTGGGATCTTGCTGCACTCCTGGCTTAGGAAATGCACCTTGTAAATGTGAAACAGGTGCTGCAAGAGGCCTCCTATTCTCCTCAAGCAGAACAGGACCCCGATTCCATACGGAGGAGAAATATTTGGAAGTGAACCACCCCGCCCCAGCACTGGGCTCACGGTGGGAGGCAGCCTCCAGGCTCCCACAGGCCCCTTCACTTGGCTTTGTACCTTTCTCCACAGGCTTGTTTGCAAATCAGCACCATTGTCCTGAGGCAGAACAGCAAGATAGCCCATGCGACAGGTGAGCTCCAGCCGGCTCCAATCTGCCGCGGGTCAAGAGCCCAGAGGAGCTGTCTGGAGCCAGGCAGCACCGAGCAGAGACAGCCCAGGCCAGCTCTGCAAGTGCTAGCTAAAACCCATTGAGCCCCGGTAGTGCAAGTATTCAGATGGCCAAGGCACGGCACCCTGCCGGGGTCGCTGTCAAGCGTCTAGCTCCAGAGCTGGCCCGCTACCCTGCTGCGGACAGTGCAGGCTCTGGTCCACGAACGGGCTCAGTCACAGCAAGCTCAGGGTGCATGCACAGCATTGCATTTGTGCCATGGAGATGTAAACCCTGGCATGCGTTCAAGCTTCAGGCAGAAAATCCTGCAGGCCCTTGCCTTGCAGGAGATGCAGAAGCACGAGCTCTTGGGTGAGCGTAGTTTGCCGTCAGTCAGGGGGAGCTCCTGGGTCTGGCAAGAGCAGGGTGAGGGTGCGAGCTCCAGCGGGAAGGAGCCGAGGCCACAGCCGTTCTCAGCAGGACTGGAAGGAATGGTGCAGACATCTGCTGAGGGGGCAGTCAAAGTACCCTGCCCTTGGGCACCCCCTGCATGCACGGGCTCTCTCTGTTACAGAGGGTGGGGATGGGAAGGGAGACCATCCCTCCCCGTTTTCTACTCCTCACATCCCACGTCCTGGCAGCCTGGTCTAATGGGGATGACTCCAACCTGGGTTGGGGCTTCCCTGACAAAAGGTTCGGGCCCTGCCCCTGCTCTTTACCAAAGGATCAGACTAAGCCTAAATCATTGCAACAGGGCCCCGACCTGCTCCAGGCCATTAGTACAGATACAAAAGAAGGGTGAGGCTAAGGAAGCACTTCCCCAAGTCCTCGCCCACTCCCATCCGTTTAGGACAAGTAGGGGGCCATAAACTGTCTGGAATCAGGAGATGGCTCCATGTCTTCTTTACCCATAACTGCTTTATTGCGGTGTGTTTTTTTGCTCATGTTCCCCTGGGCGCGCTGGCTGGTTGCAGACAAGCTGCCACTCCTCGCAGAAGGCCAGATCCAGTATGTCCCGCTCAGTGCTCCTGTGTTTGCCAGCAAATGGATCAACCTGCCCTTGCAGGTAGGTTCTGGGTTCCTCCTGGTCCTCACATCCCAAGGCATGGACTTTCATCTTTCCTGGAGGCTCTACCACCTCCAAGCCTAAATGCCGGAGGGACGAAGGGGACCTTTCTGCCGTCCCCGAGGGCAGGATCGGCCTCCTCTGAAGTGGGGTCTGGTTCACCCTCCTCTTGCATTTCTTCCAGACCACGTTCTTCTTCGGAGGGCAGGAGATCCCCATTCCTCACAGCCAGGCCCCCTTCACTCTGCCGGAGCAGGCGGACGACAGCTCCTCCCACGTCACCATTGGCCTGTCCCAGGAATTTTACAACAATTTATTCCTAGCCCTACAACTGGCCAGAGCCTTCAACCTGACCATCCAGGTGAGCAGAGCCACTTTGGGCTGGAGGAGGGAGGGTGCATTTGGGGGCACGGCTGGTTCGTTTTTCCCCCTGACTTCACCACCAACCATTCACAAGACAGCTGCTCTCTCGCACAAGGGGTACTGCCGGCCGAGAATCACAGAAATCACAGGATCCTAGAAAATGAGGGTTGAAGGGAGCTCAGGAGGTCACATCCAGTCCAACCCCCTGCTCAAAGCAGGATGAGCCACAACGACATCATCCCAGTCAAGGCTTGGTCCAGCCAGGTCTTAAACACCTCCAAGGATGGAGAGTCCCCCACCTTTTTCGGTAACCTGTCCCAGTGCTTCACCACCCTCCTCATGAGAAAGTTTTTCCTAATACCCAACCTCAGCTTCCCTTGCTGCAGCTTGAGCCCATTGCTCCTTGTCCTGTCATCTGCCCCACTGAGACCAGCCCAGCTCCATCCTCTTTGCAGCCCCCCTGCAGGGAGCTGAAGGCTGCTATTCAATCCCCCTCGGTCTTCTCCTCTCCAGACTCAATCAGCCTAGTTTATGTGCCCCAGCAATTTTTGTTGCCCTCCATTGGAGCATCTCCTGGAAGTCACCAACTGAAAGCCAGGAGCGGGCAATGAGTTGTGCCTAGTCCCATCAGCCAAATCACCAACCCAAACGCAAGCCAAGCATCTTCCTCGGCAACATCAAAGCCGCTTCATTTGGGACATGCCCAGCGAGGGCAGAAATGCCTTTTCACTTCGTGTCTGCCCAGCCCTGAGCTCAGCAGAGCTGGAGCCGCACGGGAGCCACCGAAATCGTCACTGCCCATCCCATAACCAGGTTTATTCTCATTTTTGCAGAGCGAGCTAACGACCGCCAGCCTAGCACAGCAGGGCGCTAAGGTGCGTGATGCTCACTGCTCCCTTGTCCTGAGCCTCAGGGGTTAGCAACGTGTCTGCAGTTCACCTTCCTTTCTCTTGGAGCACCGAGTCCCGAGTTCGGGGATGGGAGGCATTGACGGGGCAGGCTGACCCTTGCCCCAGGGTGACTTCCCTGCTCTTGGGAGGTGGTTGGACCCAGCTGGGCAGGGATGAAGGGCAGAGCTAGAAGCAGCAACCATGCACCAAGCCCCATGGAGCGGGGCACCTGCAACCTCCCTTATCCACCGCCAAGCTAAGAAAGCTGCCAGGGCCACCAATGCTGAGGACCCCTCAAAGCCACCAAAAGTGTTGACTTGGTCGTGTCTGCTCTGCACAGGATCAGGTCAGCAGCCAGTACCCAAAGCCCTTGGCTCTGGTGCTAGCAGTGGTGTTCCCCAAGCCACCCACAGTGGTCTTGAAGGAAGGCGAGGCGGTTGCGGTGCTCTCTCCCACCATCAAGATCGGGGTCCAAAACCCGGGCTTCCAGGTCCTTCTGAGCCTGGATGTGGTAAGCAGAGCCCTGCAACATATGCTCGGCATGGTCGCTCGCCTGTCTCGTGTCCTGCACCCACGGGCCGCCGGGGCCAGCTGTGCACCGTGCCGTTGGCCGTCAGGCAGAGCGGCACATGCAAAGCATGCACGCACCGCGCAATGGGACCGCTTTGGAGGCTGACTGCCTTCTTCTCCAACCGCAGGAGATGACCACGAGACTGCAGGTTGCCGCTGACAATGTGAAGATGATACTCTCTCTTGAAGTGGAAGGGTAACGAGCCCACCGATGTCTTTTCCTTGCTGGGTGTGGAAAGGGGGGGCTCCCCAGCAGCAGCGGCAAGGGGTCTAGGGAAAGTCTTCCCTAAGATTCCTCCATTTCAATGAGGAAAAATTTATTGGGATCTTGGTGCATTGGGTGGGCATCCATGCAAATGCCTACCCCATTTGAATCGGGGGGGGGGGCACCTTTAGTCATCAGTGAAAAGAGCCAGCTCCAGATACATTTTCTTAGGAGAGCTCTCAGCTAGAAGTTGGTGAATTTTCCCCCAAAGGGACAGGGCACGATCTCAAGTGGGTTTCCTTTCTGCAGTGATTTCGCGCTCTCCGTGGCCTCTTCTACAGTGGGCGCTGTTGTGGTAAGTACCTGATTACCTCCCTTCTCTGTACTCAGGAAGGGGCACAGCGCTGGTTTCCCTGCGCTCCCTTCTCTGGGGCAGGAAGGGAAACTTGCTTCGTGTCCACCGAAGAGTTTGCTTAAAAGCCCGGTCTGTGGCAGATGAGGTGTTTGATCTAAATTGCAACCTTGGTCTCGTGCCCTCTCTTTTTCTCCGGGCGGGGAACACCCACATTAGTTTCCCCTGCAGAAGTCAAGGGATGCTGGCTGATAGTCTAAGCAGCGCCTCGGACTTCGGGCGTCTCTGATCTGGAGGGGGGCAACTTAGCCTGAGTTGGGTTTGTTAATGCACTACTGTATTTACTTCTGGTACTAACGGTGCCCTTATCGGGCCAAAGCAGCCCCCGGGATCAGCGAGAGAGATATGGGATTAGCAGAGTCCAAAACCCAAGTGACCATGGATTTGTTCCCTCTTTGTGGCTGGTTTCTCCCTTTCTTATGGTGTCGATCCGTCCCACAGTCACTGAGCTTATTCTCCTTTGGCAGGGTGACCGGCTGAAGGAATTATTTGGCGATGTAATTCAGAAAGAAATCTTGGCCCATATGAACGGTAAGGATGCTGGGGTCGCTGTTTATACCCAGGAGGTTCTGACCGCGATGGTCTGGCAGCAACCCCCGTTCTTCGCCACGCGGTTTGGGTGCCGGCCCATGTTAATGGCAGCTTTGCGCCCCTCCTGGGGCAGAAACAAGAACGGTGCCTACCCTGGCCCCCTCCCCCTGGGCCTGGAAAAGCCTCTGTATCATGCCCTCTACCTATCAAAGTAGTTTGCATCATTTGGCACCAGGAAGGGTGAATGCAACCCTCCAAAACCTTCATGTCCCTAAGCTTGGTCCTTCCACCCAAACTGGTGTGCTTCTTCCCAAGAGAAAAAGGCTCAGCATCTCCCTGCAGAATCGCACGCGCTGCCAGGCCAGACTATCCTCCGCCACGACCTGCACCCTTCCCTGCCAGGCCCATCGGTGGTAATCGGCTAGTTACATCAGTCTGAACTGGGTATCTGGTCCGGTGAGCACGGCCACCTCCAGCTGCGAGAAGGAAGCAGGCTTCCGCGCGGTTCCTCGCAGCTGGAAGCAGCAGAGCCAGGGACGCGCGTCCGCGAGATCGAGCCCTGGCCTGCAGCAGGGGCTGCGAACGAAAGCCTCCTCCGAGTCATTCCAAAAACAGATCCATTGTGGGCAGCGGAAAGACTCTGGCTTGCAACAGTGCCATGGAAATTAGAAACCGGCCCTCAGTTGGGTGCCCAGCTACAGCACCTTGCAGCTGGATGACGCTGTGGAAATAATTAGTGCACGTAAAACAAATGCTAGCTTCTCTCTGAGTCCCCCGGGGCCATTTCCAAGCTGTTCGGGTGATGGACTTGCAGGCTAGCGGAGGAGAATTAGCGGAGTGCCATTAAGATCTGGAGGGCCGCGGACTGACAGGCCGAGCCTGAAGGCAGTTTTACATTATCCAGACGCAGCCACTCATTTCCTCCCCGTCTCTTTTTCAGAGGTGTTGCATGAAGGGATCTCTCTGCCACACCTGAGTCTCATTTTCAACTATGTCGATATCAGCATTGCCATCCACAAGGTGAGAAGCAGGGATTTTTAAGTAGCTTCCTCGGTAGTTTGATGCCACCCTGGAGATGCACCCTCCAGGGACGTCTCAGGCACTCATGGCCGGGGAGTGACTGGGAACTATGACTGTGGGCAGCGAGTTTTGCTCGGCTGGTTTCCCTTTCCCAGCAGTGCAGGCACTTCCCACGTGCATGAGAAGGGAAGGCAAGCACGGGGGGCTATTTCCCATGCCTTGCACCCTTGCAGAATTTCAGATCACACGGAAGAAGCCACGAGGGATTTCGGGATGTCGTTGCCTGCAAAAGCTGGGATCTGGACTCAAAAGTCCCTGCATGAGTTCTCCATCACGGAGAAATCCTGGTGTGGGGTTTTGTTTCTTTCTCTAAAATGGAGGTTGGAAGTAGGCATGAACCCTGGCTCCTCCGGGCTCGCTAACCCCCAGAACTAAGTGTTATTGCCTTAAATAAAATAGCTCTGCCCTCCACATCCAAGTGTAAGGGATGGATGTGCAAGAGGCAATAACATGAGTGGCAAACTCTCTGCAATGAGGCACTGGTTTTAAAGGACAGCAAAGCAGATTGAGATGAGATCTCAGGAAAAACTTCCTTGTGATTAGAAAAGCAAGGCTGTAGGGTAGCCCACAACAGAGTCGCCTTCACTGGGACTGGTGAAGAGGAGGCTGGATGCGCATCGGGCACTGGACAGGGGTGGTTTAAAAATAGCATTGCTGCATTTGTGCAGGGGTTGGACCAGACGCCGCCGGAGGTCCCTCTCACCCCGTGAGCCTAAACTAAACCAGGAAAACCAGGAGCCTTGTTTAATCTTTGTTTTTCCCTTCTGCAGGGTTATGTGCTGATCCCTGTAAACCTCGAGTACATCGAGGGAGATGGACAGGAAGCTACTGACATCTGAAACTTTGCTGGGAGCTCCTTTCCTCTTGTTTTACCCCCAAACACTTCAGATCTGCGGAGAAATTGCTCTTTGGTCTCTCTGATTTGATGGATTAAATAGTGAGCCATGTTTCTTTCCTTCACGAAATGTTAAGGATACTTCTTTGCTTTTCTAAGAATAGCCTCTTACGTTGAGGGTGCATTCGACATTGTGCTGGAAAGTCTTGCTCCTGTCCGGCTCAGACACGTGGATTGTAACAAGATTTCCTCCTTTCATTAAAGACTTCCTCTCTTGCCACGTTTCTAGTCCGATTCTGGTAGCGTTTTCTTTACAACTGTGCAGAAATGCACTGACGCGTGCCGACGCGGGCGGCACACAGCAGGGCAAACCTCCCACCTACACGGGAGCATGGGCACGTGCAGCCGGCTCAAGCAGAGGAAAGTAGCTCGTTGCCTCTCGGGGCAAAACAAAGTGGCATCATTTACCAGCAAAAGCGCATCTGGTGCCATTGGTGCCGATGCGCGCAGGCTTCTCACCGCCGAGCTGGGACCTCCCGCCAGGCTTTTACTGCAGGTGCCGCGAGACGGCCAGATGCGAGGCAAGTCCCACCGCTCCCTTGTGTGCTGCTAGCCATAGAAAGCCACGTGGCTTCATTGCACTGAGCCAGGCTGCTAAATGCAGGAGGGCTCTCGCCCGTGTGACCGTCTGCCTTTCCCAGGGGCACAGCTGGGGATGGGAGACCGTCTGTTGGCTTTCCCTGAAGCATGCTAGAAAGGAGAAACATCCCCTTGGCTGCTGTTCCCTGCCTCCAGATGAGACCGCAAACCTCCTAGAGCCCAGCTCTAAGCTTCGTTTTTCAAATACTCCCTCCCACCCCCCAGCAAAGTTGGGAAGCAAAGAGAGCACATCCCACAGCTCCCCAAAACGAGCAGAGATCCCAGGCAGTGAACACAGCCGTGCCCTGGGCTATGTAAGAGCCCTGTCAAAGGGACAGCAGTGCTGAGCGCCACGTGGACGGGCCAAGCCAGTTGGACTAAAAATACCAGATTCCTGACCCAAAACACAGCTCATTTTTTATTTTAAATGCCCTCTTTCACTACCCCTTCCTCTACAGTTTTCCCCACAACTCCCAATTTTGGGGCATCTCTTCAGTGGCCTGCAGTTTTCGGCAGCAGCAGAAACAAAAACATCTAAATATGCCTGAAAATAAAACCTATGTCTCTGCCTGAGATTTCTAGTCCATTTTCAAGTCCAGGATACAATGTCTGGATACAATCCAGAGCTGCTAGAAATCAGCACAGCCCCATCTCAATGCAAAGGGGCTCCACCAGTTTACACCAGCTGAGGAGAAGACCCCCGACCTCGGGACGGTTGCCTCAACCTCCAAGCATCTTGAGGTACACGCGGCTCTGGGTGTCAAACTGCGCCTGCTGCCGCTTCCTTTTTGTCCATCCCTGCACGGCACATCGGGCACCAAGCGCAGGCAAGCTTTGCCGCTCTGTTTAAGGAGGGCGGTAGTGACCTCTCCTGGTTTCTGTGCATACAGCACACTCGGCAGCAGACTCTCAGCAGGGAAAGCACCCGGCGTCACAGCGACAGAACGAGTTCTCCAGCTAGCAGGATTCACGCGCAGCAACAAGCGCAAGAGCAGCACAGCTACTGCTACCAGACCTCAGGGCCAGGGGAGGACATCAAATGCACACCCAAAATGAACACACACAGGTGTGTAAATGCTTACTGCTCCCTTCTTTGCGGGTGCCGCTACCTGATGTGAACATGCAGCAAACAGATTTGCTGCTCAATTGTCCTTGCAGAGGGAAGCTACCTTTAGAGCTGTCCCTGCTTGTCTTTGCAAAGGGTCTTAATGATGTAAAATATGATCAGCTGGAACAACCCCAACCCTGAAAATGAGCAACTTCTGACCCACATGGCCCTTGGTGCTCAACATGAAATAGCAGCTGTTCTGCAAACCAAATGAGCTTGAGGGTCTGCTGTCTTGGACACAGAGAGATCTCAGGATTGGCACAGGCGCATCGCTCCAACAAAACACCTGTTGGACCAAAAGGAGGATGGATACACGTAGAGAGAGCTTGTGAGGCCAGGTACACATGCGTCCATACCATCTGCATCATCTCTCAGAGCAGGCCCCCAACAGCCAGCTCCCGGGGAGACAACACAAGGGAATGTGTCGATGATGAAGTAAAACAACCAACAAACCAATGCGTTGATACACAGCAACGGAGCCAAGAGCAGGATGAGCAAAACCCTGTCTGCCTACAACACCAGGCAGCGGGATTGAGGTGGTGTGGAAGCCACAGTGGGGCCTGGGGAGGGGCAAGAAGCAGGATCTGTTTCATAAATATCTTTTATTAGGCCAACTATGCAGCTGGGGGAGTTGTTCTCCAAGCTTTTGGGAACCAAGAGCACCTCTACACGTATCCATTTACTGCACAGTAACCAAAATTATTGCACAATATGGGCACACGTTTACACATGCACTCCTGTACCGTGCAGTAAATATGGGGACTTACACCAACTTCAGCATAAATTTGATACCCGCATCATGCAGGTATCAAATTTACACCTGCTTAGTTACTGCGCAGAAACGCATGTGTAGATGTCTTACTGCATAATCACAGTGTGTGTGTGGACTGACTTGGGACTAACTTTAGTCCCAAGTCAGTCCACACACACAGCGTTAATGCGCTTTAAGGCCTGCATGTGTAGACACCAGACTATTCCTGGTTACTAACTTGCTGGGCAGTAAATTTAAGCTGGTGTAAATGCACATGTAGACATGCCCAAAATGCCCTTCCTGAGGTCTGGGAAAGATGCAGATGTTGCCTAAACTAAGTAGAGCCGGTGCAACAATGACTGTTGCCAAACCCCATTATATAAATGATGTAAGCTCCATAGCAGAAACACCCCCCAGCCAAATGCCAGACGCGTTAGCTACAAAGTCGTGCAACTAAGACGCCCCGATTGCTCTTCATCTTTAAGCCACCAGATTCATGGACTGACATGGCGACTATTTTGCCAAGTAAAACTGTTATGCTTTATTCCTCTTTGTTCCTCTCCTCGCTTCACTGCGCATCGTCAAGGCCACAACTGACCGCAGCATAACCCTGTTGGATGAAAAAATGATGAGGATTAAACAATGCTCCTGCTGATGTTCTCTCAGCTACTCCTACTCTGAACATGGCTGAATGACTTAAAATGTCTGCAAGGTGTCTACTCCAGGACTCCCCGTACTCCTAAACTGGTGGCACTGGACTGCTGTTAGCAGGAGTGGGAAACTAAGATTTCCTTGGCGGAGACCAGGCCAAAGAGAAAGGAAACGGCCTCTGAGGCTGAAGGTCAGCTGTGAGGATGCCAGCGTGTTCCCACAGTGGCAGAAGGAGCTGTTGACTCTTGCTACTGCCAGAACAGGTGTAATGTGGGAGGCAATGGTGTTGGGCATCTGGATGATAACACGATGATGATAATATGAACACAGCCCCACCGTCAGAGGCAGAAAGGTCAAGGGGCTGAGTCACAGGAAACAGCATCCTGAGAAGCACTCGACCAAAGCCTTCCTGCAATGCCAGCCTCAGACCACTTGAAATCTCCTCATTTTAGTGATCAGGAAAGTTATGAGCCAACAAAAGACTAACAGTTCCCCCCCACCGATATCCTGACCCCTCTGATGCAGTGAAAGCACTTGCTTTTCAGCAGCAAACCTCTGTGCAAAAAGCTGTTAATGAAGAGCCCAATGGCAGAGACAGGCAGGTTGGATCCCATGTCCAGGCTTCTTCCACCCATTACTCAGACATTTCCAGGCACCCCTGCGAAGGCTGCCAGCAAGTGCACTGGCCACTTTGCACCTTTGCCCAGAAACACAGCAGCAGAGATGCCTGGTTTTACCGACACTGGCAGCCCCCCACTCCAGTTCATGGCTCTCTGCTGAGGGATGCACTGCTAATCCTTCTGGTGCACAGGACCCGAGAGGGCACCGCGGGGAAATACCCCGTGCTCTTGCACACTCACCTTGTGAACCTCAGCATGGGGGTGGGCATACTTGATGTTATTCAGGCGCGGCAGATTTATGCCTATGCTCAGCACAGCTGAAAATGGAGACAGACAAACAGCAAGCCGCAGACGGTTAAAACTACAGAAGCCGTTTGTAGGCCAAAAGGCGACTAAACACCCCGGGAAGAGGATGCCTGGTGATAACTCTCTGCTGTGCTCAGCTGCTTCATGATGGTGCCATGAAGGGTCTTGGCCGGTTCTCCAAACTCACCGCGGGAGCTGCCCCGACACGGTGCTGCAGAGCAAGGCGGCTCGGACACGGGCAGACATTTATTTTGCCACATCTATTCTTCAGAAGAAAGCAAGGACTTTTGAAGCAGACGGATTAGAGGGGCTTATGCTGGCAGGCTACATGGTTTGATGTCTCAGTCTACTGGCTCATTCACGGAGATGACCAGTACGGCCCCGACACGAGTCACGGGGCTGGCACACAGCATAACTCTTTCTGTGTTGCAAAGGAGCAATGCAAAATCACTTAGTTGTACAGACTCCTGCCACCCTGAACAGATAAAACGCTCTCTGGAGATGCGATCTGTCCGGACCGACACGCCGCACCGCTCCCCCAGCCCTCCGCGGAGAAGCGCTGGGTGGGAGTTGGAGCCACTGGCAGGAAGCCACGGCTTTCTCTATTCTAACATCAAGTAGCTTAATCCCCTTTAAAGGGGGGGGAAAAGCCCAGCACATCTGACCCTTCATGCTACCAGCCTCTTCTGCATCGCAGCTACTGCACCTCGGAGGGAGGGGAGCATTTATTATTGCTGTTCTACAAATGGGGGAAGCAAGAGAGATGGTTAGGACTCTGGTGTGACCCAGCTCACCTCTGCCTTCATGGGGGAAAAGCCTGGAGTCTCAGGAAGGCCCGTGCAAGCCAAGCCTTTTGGACTATGATGAGATTTAATGGGAAACATTTCGGAGGTGCCCTGGGGCAAACCACCCCCTCACCAACAGAGTTGGCAGCTCCCCTTCTCTCTGCCCCGTGAGAGCCAGCAGAGCCCACAGTGGAGGTGAAGCAACACCCCCATACTGGCACCAAGTGCCACCCTGCTTACCGTTCAGTTGAGCCACGAGCGCCTCCTCAAAAGCAGAGGCGATGAGACAAGTCACCCGGGAGACCTGCCCATGGAGAAACAACATGGTCAACCCAGCCGCTTTACCTTGCAGAGGATGTTGACATCATGAGGAATGAGCCAACAGGCAAGAGTCTGTTGCAACCTGGTTGTTAATGTTGCACAGACTTTGTTCACACTAATGCATTCACTGTTGGCCCAAGAGATCGTGGACCGATGATATCCTTGCACACTATGGGTCCAGTCCCCTTCTTGCTTTCCTCTGAAGCCCTAAGCTCACTACCCCACTGTATCATCCCAGCCCCACATGAAGCGATCTCTCCAGAAACGGCATAGCATGGACTAGGAAATGGTATTATGCTGTAGGGCAGCCTTCAGCACAGATACCAAGGGACCGTCACCCCCGGAAAAACTAAAACATCACAGGTGGTAGATGAAGAGGAACATGACACCAAGACCACAGCAAAGATTGAACCCCCCACCCCCAAAAGGCTTTGCAAATTAATGACTGCAGATCAGCCCTGGAAACAAAGCCATCGCTGGGTAGCAAAGCAAAGAAAATCAGTGGGTAATGATCACATCTCCCCTGAAGATGAAACCTGGCTGCCATACATAAAAGAAGGTAGGAAGATGGGCACTTACATTCACAGATCCAACTCTGGAAGAAACCAGCACAAAGCTAAGACCACTGGAGGGGAAGAAAAATAAAGGAAGTGAACAAGGAGAACTTGCCCCGAGATGCTTTGGGTGGCGGCGAGGCGGATCTCCAGTGATCTACCGTACATTAAGCTTTAACCTGTTCCCAAATGGGAGACATTTCTCGAACGGCTGGTTTGCTCACTCTTACTTTCTGGAGCAGAAGGCAGGTTATAAATGGTCATCAAAAACAGCCAAATCTCTTTTGTTTAAAGTGGGGGCAAGGGAGTTAAACAATGAACTGCTTGTCAACACCACTGGCCTCCCCCTCCCATCAACAAGCACACCAGGCATAAAGCAAAGACAAAAGAAGCAATAAAAACCCAGCCTATTCCTTTCACAGCCCTTGGCCACCACGCTGTTTTGAGCAGCAATGAATATTGTCCAGTACAGACTATAGGAGGGTCCGAGGAGAGGAGTGGCACACACGTATTGCACCGCTCCCATAGCTTTGCAATGTGCACGGGTGCCGGAAAGGGCCGTTGGTTGCTGGTCGAAGGACGTAGGCAGACAAGGTTCCTTGGGTAAACCTGATACCTTGCATTAGACCAACTAAATACTTCTTTTAGCTGGTCCAATAAAAGAGATCACATCTGCCCAAAGAACCTCGTCCGTCTTTGTGCTGGAAAGACACAGGTGGATTTATTACTGCGTTCTCTACTGGATGCTGACATCTTCTCAAGAGTCCAAGCCTCAGAAATTCCTCCGGTCCATCAAACTGCAAAGTAGTTCTCTGAACCGCTCCGTCCTCAGCATTGCCCAGCTCGGTCCGAGGGACTATCCCTCATGAGCAAAACAGAATTAGACTGACCCTTGCGGAGAGACAGAGGCCTGCAGCTTCACTTCTGTCACAGCAAAACGGAGAACCAAAGCCACATCCTGCAAAGAGATTAAAAAAGAGCAGTTAATTAAATAGATGGCTCCATCCCGTCTGACTTCTTGCCTTGTTAGGACTACTACACTCAAGAAAGTAAATCTGCCCGGGACAAGCTGCTTCATAACTGCGCTGCCGAGTGACTTAAATGAGGGTGAAGCAGTAAATGCCTTCAGCAATGCAAGAGGCGACAGGCAGCGAGGCAATCTCTTCCCTGAGAACAGGGAGGGGAAATGGAGCAGGAGTAACCAGCATCAGCCCAGGGCCTTGCAGGCAGAGATCCTGTCTCCAGTGGGGATCGATCCCGGCTGCACCAGACGTGGGGGAGAGAGCGATGAGATGCCAGTGGGAGGCCGGTTCTCTCTTCCACTTGGGTGCAAGTCTGCCTGGGCCCTAATCACGTCACTGCTGTGACACAGGTCACCAGCACGTTATACCACGGTGAGGTCCGGCCTGCAGCGAGCCGTCCAGCCACGTTCATGGAAGGGTGTCCAGGAAGGTGTGAAAACTCAAGGGAGAGAGGCCAGGCCTTGGCTAGATGGTCTCTCTGTTCGTCCAAGGAAATGGGCTGGGGATGAGGGGATTAGATGGGATTAGCCCCTGCTCAGCTCCACTTACAACGTCCAGGGTAAAGAGAGACCGCGAGGCAGAAGTCCAGGATACCGCTGCCACCACCTCGACGGAGGGATGCAGGCTCAGGATGGCTTTGCCCTCGAAAAAGGTGACGATGGGGGCTTTTCTCACGGTCACCTTCAGCCCAATGGGCTCCGGGCGTGGGAAGTGGTGAGCAATCTGCAAGGTAGAAGAGGCTTAAGGACATGAGAGCACAGAGCTGGAAGGGACCTCCCAGGTGACAAGGAGCAGTCCTGTGCCATGCTAGGCAGCCATGCAATACACATGTCCAAAACGGCCCACAACGGCCACCGCTCACCCCGCCACAAACTGCCCCAAGACAAACTCGGGATCCTTGTACCAAATGAAAGGCACCTATGGGGTGACACGGCGGGGAGCAGGAGACACAAGGGCACCGTGAAACATGCGTGGATAACCACAGGACAATGACCCACGCTGCAGAAAAGGGGCAAAAATTCAAAGGTCCATGGGGAAAATTTCAAGAAGGCACGCAAGAAGTTTCTCAATGCCCTTGGGAGCATTAGCACACCCCGCCGAGCCCTCACCTTTACCTACGGCCAAAATCTGGTGCTTCAGAGGGAGGAGAAAAAAACCAAGCCAAACCAGCAGCAATGTAATACATCCAAGAGGGGAAAATGTCTTCTGGTCCATGGCCAAAAGCCAGCGGAGCCTTGAAGCAAGGGATTCAGACAATAAAACAAATATTGTCCCCGTCTACTGCCTCCACCGCAGGTGCCCACTCAAGACGGCAACACGGGGCAGATTCACGGCTCGTTCCTCGTACGTCTGCATGGCCTCCCCCCCACTGCAGGGCCAGGGGTGGTGACCTTTGTCCAGGGTTGACAAAACATGCACCTGCCTTCTCCAAAGGACCAGCCTTTGCAGGTGCCTCTGCTTTTGGCTTCCCACCTTGAGACACCGGAAAGGGTCTCCGTTTCTGGAAAGTGGGTATTAAGCCCTTTGCCCTTCCGGTGCACCTGATGGCACCAACCGCTTCCGGAAAGGGAGCGACGAGTCAGACGACGCGGTCACGTGTGCGGCATCTCAGACTAAGGCGGGCAGCGGGGCCGAACCGCCAACGCGCAGCTGCAAACCCAAGTCCTGGTGGCTCCAACGGGAAGCAGGTCTCGCTCGGGGCAGTCGTGTTTAGGGCTTGCACAGCAGGCATCTGCCACGGCTGCTTCTTCATCCCTTTCTGTCACCCCCACCACACACTCACGTATGCGCACGCACGTTTATCGAACCGGTAACTTTATCTCAAGCAAGGGGCAATGATTTTCCCCTCTGACTGAGAGCCCTGCTCCTCAGACTCACTGCCGAAGGGGCAGAGCCGGGTGCACCTGGCCATGGGGTGGGTCTGGAAGGGCTCCTCTGGCCAGCACACCTCCGTGTCCTACCCCGCTGCCAGGTAGGAATCGCCTGAGGAACAGTTGCCCCCACTTACAACACCCTGAAAGTCCCTGCCATGGACGAGCTCCAGCCCAGGGACAGACCTGGGGCTAGGGCCCCCATAGCCTACCCACCGCTTTGTACCAGGGATGACGCTTCGTCCCCTGTGCCCGCTCAAGCTGCCAGGTGGACAGGATCACAGACCCTCAGGCCCCAAATCTCCTAACTTGATGAGACCTCTGCTCTCCCATTTGACAGTATGGACGTGCCATCTCTTCTCCTGCATCTCTGCTGATCAGGACGTGCCTGCCCCTCTCGTGCTCGTTATTTCCAGCAGAAGGATGCAGGAAAGAGACCAGCAGGACCCAGTATCCCCATACACTGGCCGTGCCGAGTGATGACAGCTCCAGCCTTCCCCTGGCCTGCACGCCGTCCCTTCTCCCCCGCACCCCCAGCCCACAGCCCACAGCAGGACCTCGCCTGTCAGCATCAAAGAAAGAAATACCCCTTACTGCGGGAATAAAGGAGCCCAGCCGGGACGTTGTCAGGTGACCGATGGAAGGACTCTGGAAAGGAAAAATATCAAACCATCAGAAAATGGTAGTTATTGTCCCAAACCGCTGATTCAGCTCTTCCACAGGCCGAAGCAGCTACATCCCATTGTTTTACCGTCCTCGTGTTCCCAGAGCACAAGAAAAGCTATCGCCTTCCTTTCACTCAGCAGATTCCCATTCATCCTGCTGGGCCAGACTATAACGAACCCCATTATGAGGAGTTTCAAAGGCGTTCGGCTCCTTTGAAAACCACAGCCCTAATGAATTCAGCTTCCCACCTCCGTGCGCCCTTGTGTGCTGGCATTTGCTTGGGAGTTTTGCAGTCCATTGCAAGTCTCCCGGCCCTCCTTCTGGGAGGCTGAAGAGTGGCTCAGGCTTTCCTGAGACTTCACTCAGCCAAAACCTGCAGTGAAGCCAAGGAGGGTCAATCCTCTGCAGGACTTTTAGAGCTGGGCCAGTGCAAGCGGAAGAGATGCAGGTGGGCCTCCATTCACCCCTCCAGGCTGCACTGACCGTCTGCCGGAAAACGTGGAAGTTGAAGCTCCCAAACTGCTGTGCCATAGCCAACACGCTGTTCAGCAAATGCTCCGAAATTCCCAAGACGACCATGGAGTCGCCGGATCCCGAGCTCGGCGGCAGGGAGAAGGGAGGCGGGCGGGCGAGCGAAACAAGAGGCTTCCCCATGAGCGTGAACACAGCCTGAGAGCACAAGGAGAAGGGAAAGGAAGGGACTCACCAAGCTCTGCCAAGACCAACCAGGCTGGCCCCTGCACAAGCACCCGGCTTTGCTTCTCGGGTCTGGATATCGCATGACATTTCTATGGCAAATAGGCATCCTCTTGGGCATCCCCATCAGCTGATGCCATGCAAAGGTTTGCATTTGGGTTGACATTGTCCCCCACCCACTGCCAGACTCAAAACCCCAGTGCTTGAGCCAACCATCCCATGCACCCAAGGATCCCGGAGCACGTACATCTAAATCCAGGTCGATGTAGTCCCCGGTGATCACGGGGGGCTCTGTCATGGTGTAGTGGAGCTGGGACACGGGGCTGAAGGAATTTAGTCCTGTAAAAACATTCAGAACATTGGATTTCACAGACATTTAAATAAGGAAGAGCCTCCGTTTTGCAACTCCATCCCCAAAAGGATGATTCTGTCTCGATTTACCCCTGACAACAGTAACCCCAATGGCTTGGACTGCAGCCTGTTAAGAAAGCTAGCTTCTCTGTGGTGCCTGGGGATGGCAAAATATTTGCCTTCAGGTATAAAGTGGTTCACTGTATTTAAAATTAAAACTGGTTGAGAACATACAAGACAACAGACTTTTCTGTGAAACACTGAAAATCTCTGTACTTGCATACGGGGAATAGAAAAAGGGTCTGGAGGGGACGTCCAAGGGCCACATCTAGTCCAAGCCCCTGCCCGAGGCAGGATCAGTCCTATCTAGGCCATCCTGTACAACCATAATCTGAACTCTCCATAAGACTACAACTTAGACCAAACACCCGAACCTGCCCCAGGAAGGAGTGGCTTTAAAACCAAGCTTTAAAACCAGCTGGAAAGCATCTTCTGCTTCTTAATCCTTGGGATCCAACCCTGCTGGTTCCCCAGACTGTCATCAGGGCAGTGCCTATAGCTGCTCTGGGCCTTTTGAATAGGGTGGGATAAAAAATAGATAATAGCGAGGAGAGAGGAGGGACCTGCTAGCCCTGCCTGCACAGGAAAGTGCTTGGGGATAGAACTGAAGGTGTGAATATGGACAGATTCAGTTTTACTACTTTCACACTCTTCTTCCAACATGAGCATCTTTCCAAGGTCAACTTTTGATGCTTAGGAAGAAATGTATAGTAAGACAAAAAAAGGCACTTCTGTGTCAGAAAAGCATGTGCCTGCACACGGCTGTGGATTGCTGCAACTGTTCCAGCAAAACGTGGTGGTGTAGATAAGACCTCAGGTCCCAATCTTAGATCCTGCTTCTCCCTTGAAGGTAACCTATTCTGAGTGTACCGGTTTATAAGAAGAAAGGTGCAGGGCGCGAATGCAAAAGCTCCCCTAGGCGGTTACATCTTTGCAAGCAGAGAAGTCGACAACTCTACTTTCCCCACCGTCTACATGGACATGTTTTATGCTGGAACAGGGGAAATACAAATTCACTGCCCCAAGCAAAATTTATGCAACGATAAAGTCCAATGGCTCATCTTTCACTGTCCGACGCCAGCCGTTCAGCCGAGCTGAGAGCCGGGTAGGCAGTTGAATAAACAGAGGATGACACTTGCCGGGTACAGCACCAGACCACATCACCGGAGCCGTGGTGAATTCACGTTACACGGTGAAGTAAAGGCTTAGCACATAACAGGAGAAAAGAGCCTTCTATACCAATTCCTCCTTTCACATAATGATGACGACAGCGATGACTACAACTTGCTGCCTCTTTGTTTAGCCTCGACAACGTGCCTGGTGCCGCGCAGTGCCAAGGCACAGATGGGTTAGGAGCGGAGAGCGAGCACCCTCCTCGAAACCAGAACTTACCAACCAGCGTGCCCAGTCTGGCGTTCAGCTGCAGGATGGTGCCGGAGACGCTCAGGCACATCTGCAATCAGTGAGGGAGGGACAAGAGAGGGGAGAGGGTTGCTGGCTGCAGCTGTTTTGGCCCAGCCGCCTGAGGACACAAACACACCCTTTGTACCCAACAGAGCTTGAGGGAGACTCCCAGGTTACATGAGGTCTGTCCTTCTTAATTAACCAAATCCCAGAGCAAAATAGCAGCAGGGAGGTCATAGGCATCCCCATTCACTACCTGTGGAGCACCGCTGCATCAGTCACGGTGTGCACGGATGGGGCTTTCACAAAGCCATCTGTCCTTGCATTGCTGTCCACCAGAAATGAGCCCAGAGCATTTATGGACCTGACTCCACGCAGCAGGCCGCTGTGCTGGACAAGCCATGCACGGTGCATGCGCAGCAGGGTTGAAAAGCAGATCCTCGAGCCAGGGCTGAGGAACCAAAGGGATCTTTGGAATTAGGGACAGAAACATCCCGGGACATGCTCTGGGCTGGGATGGCCACCCTCAGCAGCTTCTGTATGTGTCACACAGCAGCTCAGCTGCAAGTAGGGCATGGAGCAGAAAGCAGAGCAGCAGATCAAGCAGGGGGCACAGGACTGGGAGCAGAAAGTAGAGCAGCAGAGCAGGCAGGGGAACAAACCAGGTTTTGGGGAACGGAAAGGCTGTCCAGCTCCTTACCTTATCGACCAGTGCGGCATGCAGGTGACTTGTCAATGGGTTCAGGAACCTCAGCAAACTAGAGAAGGAAAGAAAGAAAATGGGACACAGGTAAAAAGACACTAAACGCGCCCAGAATGCAACGTCACCGAGGTTAGAAAGCAAGCCGGCAAGAAAGGGCCTGGGCTCCCAGCTTGTCACCGGGGTTCACCGCCCGGCAGCCAGTGGACCCCCATGCCGCAGCCTTCCCTGGGCACCTGCAGCAATGTCACTGCAGCGCCAAGCAGGCTGGGCCGGACGTGCTGCCGCCGATGACCCTGCAGTGGCTCAGCGGTGCACACCCATGAATGTCTGGTAGTCTGCACTTGGGCAAAGCTCCCATGGGACTTGACGGAAGCTTTCCCAGGACAGAGAATCAGACTTTGCCTTAATAAAAGTCGTTGGGGCCAGAGGAGCAAAGGGCCGCAGAATAAAGGCTCTGCAATGAAGAGCTAAGAGCACACGTCACTCGAATAAATATATTAGTGGTCTCAAGGAAAGGATCATCAGGCATTCTGGGCCCTGTGATTATAGCAATCCCTTCTGGTCTTAAAACAGACAAGCCCATGAATCAGCAGCTGGTCAGAAAAGATAAATAAAGCTTTTTACTATGGTAGGAGGAAGCTTAAAGATGTCTGCGAGGCACGAGAGGTTGTGTTTTGCAGCACGATAACAGCTGTAAACACTGCAGGACATACAGAGTAAATGGAAAGCCTCCTGACACTCACTTCTTTCCCCCCAGGATAATCTTCACGCCTCCCAGAAGGGACTTGCAGGCCGAAACTTTCAATACGGGGAAGCCTGCTGCAGTGCGAAGAACGCGGACATCCAGCAGGATGGATGCACCCACTCTCAGCTCAACTGGCAAAAGGATGCTGCAGGGGCAGAAGAGAGACAGGCACATGGAGGACTCCCGGCTTCCTGCAGCCAGCCTGGGGCTGAGCACGCGGCTTCAGAAAGGGCTGAATGGACATGGGTCCACTCAGGCTCACTCTGGTTTAACACAGCCACTAAGGGGCTGGGAACACCCCCATGACCACAACTAATTACTGCCATCCTCCAGTCCCCTGCGGGAGACCTGTCGACCTTCGATGCAACGGCGCTCGGACAGCTCTTTTAAAAAGGGGCTTTGAAGCCTGAACCAACTCCTTGGGACCAGGCCATGTTTTGGGCTCGGCGTTTCTACTGCACTTGAGGCAACGCGGTTCTGGTCCATCACTGGGGCTCCCAAAAGGCGCCCGGAGAGCTGCATCCTCCAGCCCTTCCCTGCCCGCCCAGGATGGCAGGTGGCAGCACACTCACAGGCTGGCCCTGATGTGGAGATCCGAAACGACGGACACTCGAACGCCAACGCTCGGGACGAGTTTCACGGACACTTCCGGGAGCCGAACGTTCAGAATCCGGATCCTGCGGGAGGCAGACGGTGCTGTTAGATCCGCAGGCTCAGCTTAGGAGGCATCTGGCCTGAAGGTGCAAATCAGGGAGAATTCAACACACACAGAGCAAAGCTTCAGCGAGCCCAGCCAGGACATCCAACGCTGCCAGCTCTGGCAATACGAGCCAGCGGCGTGCCCTACTTGCAAAGACGGCTGGCCGCTAAGCCGGGCTACGTCGGTAGCAGCGTGGCTGGTGGATGGAGGGCAGTGATTCTTCCCCTCCGTCCTGCACCACGGAGGCCACATCTGGATCCTGTGTCCAGCTGCGGGCCCCCCACTGCAGAAATTCGAGAGAGTCCAGCGGAGGAGGGCAATGAAAATGGTTTGGGGGCTGGGGGACATGACTGGTGGGGAGAGACTGAGAGAAATGGGCTGACTGAGTCTGCAGAAGGGAAGACCGAGGGGGATTGAATAGCAGCCTTCACCTCCCTGCAGGGGGGATGCAAAAAAGATGGAGCTGGGCTAGTCTCAGTGGGGGCAGACGACAGGACAAGGAGCCATTGTTGCAGCAAGGGGGGATTTGGTTGGATATTAGGAAAAACTCTCACTAGGAGGGTGGTGAAGCACTGGGATGGGTTACCCAGAGTGGTGGGGGAGTCTCCATCCTTGGAGGTGTTTAATACCCAGGTAGACAAAGCCTTGGCTGGGATGATGTAGTTGGGCTGGTCCTGCTTGGAGCAGGGGGTCGGACGGGACGTGACCGCCCTTCTGTGATTCTGTGACCATTTCATTAAGGGTCCTTGTCTGGCCTTTCTCTTAAAGTCCCTGCTCCGCTCCGGCACTTCTGTCGTTGTGCCTCAATTCTGCGCTTTCACTTGAGAAAACCTGCACAACCTCTGGCCCTGCCAACTGTCCAGAAATACTTGGAGCCCTGAAACTTAAAAGCCCCCCAAATCAGAGAAGAAATTAAAGAAACATTAACACCCCCCCACCCCCCGCACACACACACACACGTTAGGGGCCAAATTCACAATTTAGGACTGCCCGAGGTTGGCAGCACTGGACTCCATCCCATCTGGCTTGTCCCCGTGAGAAAGCGTTTGTCCACAGATGCTGCAGATACCGGAAGAACAGCTCTTTTGCTGAAACAGCTTAAGCCGGATCCCCAAAAGCTGCATCAAGAAAAGGGCACCGGTCCCGCTACAATGACATCCGCTCGAGGGCTTTGGCCAGCAGAGCCACGTCCCTCAGGGCCGACTTCTTAACCCTCCAAAATCCCGCAGCTCTGCCAGCAAAACTTTTAAATGCCAAGCAAAGGTTTAGTGATGGATAAACTCAATTCCAAAGGTTCAGCACAGTTAATTTATCCTTCGCATAACCAGATTTACTTAATCCCATTTGGCCTAGCCCTGGCATGAAGAGCATCAGACTTGTTGTGAACATCTCTTCTGAGAACAGACAGGACGAGTGCAAGAAAAGGACAGTCGCTGCATTAAGGTTTCTGGCCCAAATGAAATCCATCATCTTCCTGGAGAGTTCCTACAGCAACTGAGATGCTATGAGGGAAATTATCTGCAAAATGGGGCAGCTCTCCATTTTTTGTCACCCACAAAGACACGGGAAATGTCCAACAAAAGCCAAGAGGCTCCAAGGGCAGAGGATGAATTGATGAAAACCTCTGCCCTGTCTTGCCCCCCCCTCCTCCCACCAGCACACCTCCATCGCACGACCAGCGAGATTTGCCCTCGTGCGGGAGGTGCCCGGACAGGATCTGTGCACTGTGCATGTCCCCTTGAAGCCCTCTGAACAGGAGGCAAGTCATGCCCAGTATCAGCCCACCCAAGAGGCCTGGAGCCCTGTGAAGAGCTTCACTCACCCAACAATCTTCAGGAGTGATGGTAGCAGGCTCGGTCTGCCCACGAAATCCGGGATAGGGATGACCTGCAGGGCCTGCTGCAGCGGGGCTCTCCCAGCCTGGCATGCTGCAAGGACAAAGACACTCGAGAAGCGTCTCCTGGAGAGCAGAGGACTTGTGCCAAGTACCACTTGCCCTATGCTCCCAGCATCAGAAACCCAAACCAGGGGGCACAGGCTCTTTGCAAGAAGTTTTTGCTAGACACGCAGCCCCTCTCTGGCTGGGGACCGTTTGCAAATAGATTTTGAGTTGTTTCAGTATGCTCGTTATCCATCTACATTTGCCACGATTACTCAGAGGTTGTCAAAATGCAATCATTACTAACAAGACCCTGGTGACTGCGGTGAATTAAACCCAAGGCTCGACTTCACGAGTGTCTGCATAGAGCTAAGGCTTTCCCCGCGCAGCCAGTTCCAGCGCTGAGCAGATGTCAGAGTGCGGCTAGGCCGTTATTTCAGTGATAACATCCCTTAAGAGGACAGCGCTGATGGGCTATTCCCACCATTTGGCAGATGAAGGCAGCAACCTGATGGTGGGGTGGGGACAGGCACTTGGCTGGCATGCTTAGCACAATAAAAAAGCATTTCACTCTGGGCGCGCTGCAGGTAGAAGGAAGTTTTTCTTACCATACTGCAGGGCCTCCTGCTTGACTCTCACTATGGTCCCAGGTACAGTCCCATGAGTCGGGATGAAGAGACAGAGCAAAATGCTGAGGGTGCAAAACTTCAGCATCTTTACCTCTGCAATGGGGACCGACCAGCAACCTATGGAGAGCGAGATGGTGGTGATCAGATGGGACCTGGCGAGCCCAATGCGACCAATCTGGTTGAGGCCACCAGCTAGCTAGGATTGGTGATGTCCCTTGGGGCTGGTCCTGCTTGGAGCAGGGGGTGACCCCCTGAGGTCCCTTCCAGCCCTCGTGGCCTCTGATCCTATGAACAGGGCAGGGTCTTGGCAGTCTAAATGTTTTGGTTTCTCTCATTTGCTCTGAATGTTGCTGCCAATTAACTGAAAGGCTTTCTATCAGCAAAACCATCAGCCCACCAGTGGGTCTTGCTTGTCGGGGAGACAATTTCACAGATTTCATAGGCATTAGGGCTGGAAGGGACCTCGGAAGATCGTCCAGTCCAGTCCCCCGCCCCAGGGGCAATTGCGCGTGGTTCATTTACTGCAAAACACCTAGAAGTCTTGGTTCAGAGATGAGACCTTTTATTAAACCATTGCAGTTGGTCTAATACCAGGTATCGTCTTTGAACCAAGAGCTCTAGACTTCTGCATTTCTTTTCGCCTCAGGCCAACACAGCTACCAAATACATCCCTGGTTCATTTACTAGCACTCTGATGTCAAAAACCTTACACAGAACAGTACATTTCCTTTTTCTTGCTTTTTTTGTAATATTTGCTGCCAGTCCAGTCACAGACATCTAGTTTTCAGCACTTGGCGTGGTGGTGCTATATTTCCAGAGGAAAACTGATTCTCCAGAATGAGGGTGGCACGAATTATTCCAGATAATCATTGTTCTCCTGCACTGGCACAGCCTAGATGGATGCCATGCAAAGTGCCTTGTATGAGAACGTCTTATTCCCCTTCTTGTAGGCCAGCATTTGCAATACAGTCCATCAATCCTGGATCAGCCTCATTAGCCACCTTCAGACCCATAGATAAGACAATAACGGAAGACAAATCATCCTCGACCGCGAGGGATTGCCACGCCGAAGAAAAAGAAGAGACCGGTGCTAGTGCATCCATCCACGCTAGGGAGTTAGACCCTTTTAACCAGACCAGTGGTTAAGTTTTGGACAAGTCAGTAACCCTGAGGGGATCCAGGTTTGGCGACCGCCCCCCAGGAGGAGCAGTTCAGAAAAATAATCAAACTATTTTTAAGAAGCAGCTTGATAAATTTATGAAGGAGGTGGCACAACATCTTACCTTGCAAGCTCTTTCCATCCCTGGCGTCCCTCCATCAGCCCCCAACCTCCACACCCCTTTCTGTGAGGATGGAGGGACAGAGACCGCAAGCAGGTAAATCCCCCTCTCGCAGAGGGTAAAGCAACGGGGCCGTCTCCTCTCTCCTGACCTCTCCGGCACGTGGTTACCAACTGGGCTCATCTCTCTTACCTCAATCCGGCCTCGGCTGGCGATGGTGCTAGGGCGGCTGTGCAGCACCTTCTTGTGCTGGGGCTCCCTTTGGTCTGAGAAACGAGGAAAGACAGAGCTTTATAAACCTAGGCAGGGCAGATAGCACAATGGAAACGAAATGGTGTGAGAGAAGCACAAAGATTAGGCTGAGTGTAGAGTTTACTTGTGGTTCATATTGTTTCTCAGTGTACCCAGAACATGAGTAAATTTGCCCATGAACCTCACCATTTGCATTTGGCCAAACACAGAACCAAGCCCAAATGTGCCGAGAAGAAGGATCTACCCAGCCCAGAACATCCCCTAGCCCCGTCCAGACTCGCCTTCCCCAGGAGAGATGCAGAAGCACGGCTGGTTTGCCAACAAGCATTAAATCAGCTTGCCCCTTTGTATGGTCTTTGTGGATGTAACCTTTAACAATTCACCTCGACAGAGCAAATTGCTGATCAAAAAAGGATCTGTGACAGGTATCAAAACTAATCCAGTCATGTAGCCTTTTTTCCTGTCACCAGTTGACTTATGATCTGGCCCCAGTTGCTACCAACGTTAGTTTTAAGGGGTGTGGTTGTAGCTGTGTTGGCCCAAGGACACAGGCAGACAAGGTTCTTTGGGTAAATCCAGTATCTTTTGGTGAATAGTTGGAAAAATTCTTCATTGCAGGCTGTTGGGTACAACCACCCTTAGTTTTAAAGCATTCACCAACTAATTTGGAGGAGTACTTTTCAAGTCCGTGGCTTGTTTGCTTTAATAGTTCCCGATCCACGGTTTGTTATTTTGCTGCCTGACTGGATGGCTGACATTTTTAAAGATGAGAATGATGAAGAACCACCTCCCAAGGACAGGTTTCTGAATGATTTCCTGTGCTATAATTTGTGAAACTTTCCTGATTCATCAACTCTTTTTAGAAATATCCACAGATCATAAAAATCACTGACAAATAATGAATCGTTTGATGATCCTGGGAAGCAAGTCAGCCTATATGTGCATTAATATAATTCCAAATCAACTGAGGTTTTTATTACTATTACTCCGGCAGCTCAGTTAAATATGAAATTGATATAGCATTAAAATGCTTTCTAACCCAAGAGAGAGAATCCCGCTTCCACGCTGACGGCAGCAAAGAAGGAGATAGGAAACTCTTCCCCAATTTCAATCCTCATTCTGCACGTTTTATTCACATTCAGTCTACTTTTCAGGGACCGTATCTATCCGCTGAAGTTTTACAGCCAGAATCCGCATGCGCAAGATAAACTGTGGTTTCAGATGTAATTAAACATGCAACTACCTTTCTTTGTTGGTGCAAGAAAAGGCACCAGAACTAGACATGTAACTAATACTGTTGGCAATGAAGCACTTTGCAAGTGTCACTCTGAAAATGAGACCATCCGCTCTACAGCCTTCCTAAAACCTCCAACCAGCACAAGGAGGAAGGAGCAGGTGATGAGACTGGTACGGCCATATCCTAAAATAAATTTATTTTTAAATTAAAAAGGCTCTTCCATTGCGGTGGAATTATCTCAGACTATGAGCAGGAGACAGCAAGCCAAACTTCCCATGTTCTGCTCCTCGTTCCATCAGCAACTCACCAGGTGCATCTACATGTGCATTTTAATGCGCATTAGCCTATTTTAATGTGCATTAAAGCATCACTTTTTTTAAAAGTGCTATTTAGTTAATGTGCAATAAGACATGCTAATGCACATTTTCTTAGTGCCTCAGAATGGAGGTACTAGATTTAATGCACATTAATGCACATGTAGATGCACCCGCAGTGCAGATTTCTAAGCTCTCTGGGAAGCTGATGGAGCACCTGCCTGCCACAGGCTTTGCAAGGGTGAAGGGATGTTTGTAAAGCATTTGGAGAGTCCAGGATTAGTAGTGCCGTAAGAGGGTGCAGATTAAACAACAGGGAGGTATCGTCTTTGTTTCAGAGCTTGTCAGGTTGTACCTTTGTCAAACATCTTATTTGCTTTTCCAATTTCCTGTTTTAGATCTAATGCACCCTTTTTATCCAGAAGGCATATTGCGTGCTTATCGAAAAGTACCTCAACACAATCACTAATTGAGTGGACTCTTCCTTATTCCATCCAGACCTCACGAAGCGAAGTATTCTGACTGTATATATTGCTGCACCACTCAGAGACCATGAAACGCCTTTCAGGTGAGTGCATGTCAACACACCCGTTCCTTTTAGCACACACATGCTGTTTTCCATTGAAGCCTGCCCTGGGGCTGAAACTCGGCAGCAGATATTGCACTGATGATTAACAAAAAATTGTCATAAAAGATGAGAGTCATTTGGCTTCAACCCACAGAGCAGTTGGATCCCACTTCTGCAATGTGTATATACGGTCATGTTCTGACCAGGAAAGCAAACCCATAGCAGACATCTAATCCATTTGGGCAAATGAAGATTTAGGACTGGTGCAGTGGTGCGCAGGGGTAATGTGCAGAGACCATCATCTCACCCAGAGTTTAGTACTAGCATAGCTGGCTGCTCTCACAGGATGAAAGACCATTGGTTTGCAAGTATAATGTACTGTATTGTTAACACACCCTTCTCATTGACATGCTAAATTTGCATTGTTTTCCTAAAGACTTAACTTAGCCTTGTTTGGAGTTTATATCCTTAAGAGGGAGGATACCATAAGAGGTCAGTGGTGCATAAGAAACAGCATGTAATGATCCTTGACGCGTCGAGATCCTAATGGCAGAGAAGTGAGGCTGAAAACGATCACAAGGTCAGGGAGGGAATGACAGCGCAGGCCAGAAAGTTGGGCTTGGGCGCAGACCCTGCCACGGGAGGGCAGGTGACGCCAAACATGCCTCTCGACCCACCACCCCCAAAGCAGCTTTGACTCTGAAGGGCCGTGCAGAGTTACACTGGTGGGAAATGGCCTCTAGCAGGACTGCCAACACCCAGCTTGCACCCGCCGGGTCAGAGCAACACCTGACCCCTCCCTCGGGCATTGCCCAAAGGACTGGGAACATCTGGAGACTGCAGAAACCCATTGTCTGTACTCTTTTCTGGAGTGCCAGCTCTCTCAGAGTCATAGACAATGCCAGGCTGACGGGACCTCAGGAGGTCACCTCTAGTCCAACCCCTGCTCTAAGCAGGACCAGCCCCAGCTACATCATCCCAGCCAAGGCTTATCTATCCAGGTCTTCAAACCTCCAAGGATGGAGAGTCCCCCACTGCTCTGGGTAACCCCTTCCAGTGCTTCACCACCCTGCTCATGAGAGCTTTTCCTAATATCCAACCTCAACTTCCCTTGCTGCAGCTTGAGCCCATTGCTCCTTCTGTCATCTGCCCACTGAGACCAGCCCAGCTCCGTCCTCTTTGTAGCCCCCCTGCAGGGAGCTGAAGGCTGCTATCAAATCCCCCTCAGTCTTCTCTTCTGCAGACTAAATCAGCCCATTTCTCTCAGCCTCTCCCCACCAGTCATGTCCCCCAGTCCCCCAAAGCATTTTCATTGCCCTCCACTGGACTCTCTTGTCCTACACACCAGTTGCCCTTAACCAGATGAACAGCAGTGCACTAGAGGGGCGATTTGGGCCCGGCCTAGATAACCTCTGGGGGTCCCTTCTAGCCCTACTTTTCTACAAGTCTGTAAAAAGTCAGGAAACATTCATTTGGGGAAGACCAGATTGCACCTGCTACCAGAGATGAAACAATAGGTTTTGGCCTCAAAACGTCTAGACCGTGGATAACTGTGAAAAAGATGCTAACGACTTCCTCTGGGAATATGCAAACTCCTTGGGTTTGTAAAACTCCCCGCAGATTCTCTGGGAAATGTCACTGCTTCGCTACATGAGTGTATATTCTTCAAGTCAAGCATGGCCCTGGGAGAAGAGCAGAGCACCGAGCCATCCCTACAGTGTGTCAATACAATTAATTCCCTCTCGCAAAGCGCAGAGCACACGGAAGTACTTGCAAAAGAGGCGTGCAAAGAAAATAAAAAACCATTGAACTTTACTTATATGCAGAAGATGTTTATTCTGGAATCGGGACAAGGCCTTTCTGTCTTCACGGAGCCCTTTCTGCCAGTAAATGGACCCAGTAGCCAAGCGGGGACAATTGAGAGATGCTTTGATCAGTTTAGTAACCCCTTGATGTCAGAGTGCACTAGATAATATATCACATAACAGCTCCCTGGAAAACAGCCACAGGTAGAAACTGGTGGACACTGGAGTCAGGAGTGGACTGGCCAAGTTCGCCGATGACACCAAACTTTGGGGCAAAGCATCCACGCCAGAAGA
>NW_017728922.1:817811-847822 GCF_001723895.1 Crocodylus porosus | reverse complement strand
CTTCCTGCCCTTTGGGCAGGGGGCTGGACTCGATGATCTCCCGAGGTCCCTTCCAGCCCTGATGTCTATGAAATCTATGAAATCTGTGGTGGAAACCCAGTCACGTGCCTGCTCCATGCTATTCCTATGCTTGCTATTCTGTCCGCTGGAGTGACAAGTGACTGCACGCCAAAGCCAATATCCTACAAGAGAAGCCCAGGAGCTCGGCTTTACAATGCAACCCTATCCCACACTCTGCCTTAAATCACCTTGCTCAGAACATGCTCAAAGAGCATCAGATTGCACTGAAAAAAGGAAAAATGTCTCGGGGTGGGGGCATGCACCTGAAGCACCCACCACTGGTCTCCATGTGACAGGCTGCTATGTAGACCTTGACTAATCCAACCTAAATATTGGTAGGTTCCTCACCTGGAGCGCTTGAATTACTGCATAAACACTGGGAGAATAAAGGCAGACTTCAAGACAGCCCCGGACGATTGCTATGGAAGACTGAAAACCACTGGCGCCTGCTTGGAAATGAAACTGATGCTATTAGAGCCAAGGAGGCATTGGCAGCCTTCATGCCTTTGAAGGTGCCCCCTCAACACATGCCATACATCTGACTTCTCCGCTAAGGTTCACTTTCTTTTGATCCGTCCAGAAAGAAGGCTAAGCAAACTAAATGCACATACTCAAGTTACAGACCTCATCTTATAGCAGTGCTGTCTCATAGGTCACCTCAGATAATACCCAAAACCAGGATATTGCATTTGGATTTCAATCAGATGAACCTTCCTCTGCTGTAATTCAGCCCGATGATGTACAAAAAGCACCTGCTGTGTCCGCACCACCGCTACCCCTTAAGGGCAGGTGAGAAATGCTGCAAAATCCATTGAAACCAGGCAAAATGTACCACATGCTACAAAACCCTTGGATACAAGTCTGTTCTGCAGTGAGAAAACGTCATAGCCAACACGGTGCCCATGAAAACACTCACCCCTGCCTTATTGCGAGGTGCAGGTCTACAACTATGCTGGGCATCGTCGGACAAGTGCCCTGGGCCGTTCTGTTCTGGAGCCCTGGTTTCAAACGGGTGCAAACAAGAAGAGGGCTTATTCACTCATTATTTTTACTGTCCTTTGAGCTTGCATCTCTGAGGTCTACAGACCTACAGATCCCACTGGCTTCAACAGGACCATCAGCGTGTATCCAGGCCAGGGAGAGCTTGCAAGCATGTCTCACCAGCTCAACAAACCTCCAATTCAGTTCTTTGGGGAACGAAGAAAAAGGACAGGTCAGACCGGGCTAGGCCTCCAAGGATGGAGAGTCCACCACCTCTCCAAGTAGCCCGTTCTAGTGCTTTCCCCTTTCCCCTTCTCGCTGTCAGACTCGGGGAGCTCATGCTGCTTGGTGTTTCACTCTGTGGCACTTATTCCAAACTTGTCATCCTTCCCAGCTGAGCATGGTGCTCCCAAAATGCTAATCCAGTCACCATGTGGAAAGAGCAGATCATCAGTCCTGCACCCTACCTCTGCAAGCTCCTGGGATGCTTTGCTACAGCTGTTTGAGAATTTACACACAACTGGCTGCTTCTGCAGCTTGCACCTACTTGTGCAAGCAGCAAACTAAACATCCGGGAAGAGACAGGGTGGAGTCTGTGCGGATAAATGCAGCTTTGCCAGTGTGTATTGGTAGCTCCCCTGGACTGCAGGAGGGCTTGACCTGGCATGCGCGTGAAGCCACGCAGGGTCAGAAGCTGCTTCACAAGATGCAAGCAGCACAAGCACAACATACAGAGCCAACATAGCCCTGCAAACTAGCTGTTTGGCACCGTTACTGAGATCCAGGCCTTCCCAACAGCCCAGAGCCCAGTCATACTCAACCCATGTCTCGGTGCCAGTTTACACCCAATGTGGGTGTGGAACAAGGCGGTGGCAGAATCCCCTGGGGGATTAGTACATTGTTGAAACAGGAATTACAATATCTATGCTCAAAAACATTTTTAATGGCACTGATTCTCCTCTCTGCAGTACAAAGCTACTGATGAGCATAAAAGGAGAGAACTGGGCCAAGAATATTTCTAAATATCCTGACCCTGCTCCTTTTCCAGCTTCCAGCAAGTTCCCGTCCCATCTCATGTAACCGGCAGATTTTGACGGTCACTGATGGCCTCTGGGGTTCATTCGATTCTGCTCCAATGCCGGCATAACTCCACCGACTTTGGCAACATTAGCAACAGTTTACACCAGTGCAAAAAGAAACGCACCTTCTTAGCTTCCTTTTCTCCAGGAAAATCCCTTGTTTTAAAGTAAAATATCACCAGTTCTGCTGCCACTCTACGAGGTGGGCAGAGTATCTGAATGCGCAGGTATGCATCATTGTGGGTGCACAGGTGCTCTCCAGTGGCAAAGAATATTATAACACATCTTAATGACCTAGCAAAGGTTGCATCTCCCTTCCGTTTCTGGCCACCGGCATCCATGCCACCACCTTTTGAAACGTGGTGTGCTCCCGATTCTCAGATTTGCATTGGGTCAGGTACACACAGCATTGCTACTTTGTCAGGGACAGCTACCAGGTGTGCATGAGGGGTCTAAGTGCTTATTTCTCAAGCCAAAAACCTATGAGCCAGTTTCCCAAAAACATGAACTGAATCTGTCTACAAGAAGCTGAAATGGAGCAAGTATCCTGGGGAACGTTAGAAAAGAGCACCGAGGGCACGTTTGCACAAGTCACTTAATGCCCGTTGGACTAATTGTACTGCACATTAGCGCAGATGGCAAAAATTGTGCGAATGCGTAGGAGATTAGTTAAGCATCACAAAAAAGTGTTCGTTTGCGCTAATGCACAGTAGCACCAATTACAGAGCATTAAGTTAGAACCTGTTATTACAGGTACTAAACTTAATCGCAGTGTAATTATGGCACATTAATGAATGTGAAGGTGCACCTGAGAAGGGAGAAAGGTTTATTAGAAGAGCTGCACAAGAAGTCAAAAGCCCACAGCGAGTGATCGGGGAGGGTGCTTCCATGCAATTCGAGGTATCATACATCTTCTCCATATAAAACTTAGAACCACTTACTACATTTTTCTTCAAGAGTCATCGCTACCAAGCTCCATTCCTTGTTACGTCATGGCCCATGGAAAAATGCTGGTTTATGCACGGGCCAATCTCTCACAAGTTCTAGCCTCCTGTCAGAAGTGTGCAGCGTAGCTGAGCTGTACAGGCAGGTACACACACCATTGCACACGTCCCCGTGTGCACACAGGTGCTGTCTGGTGTCATTACACTTCTTAGCAAGGGGAGCATCTCCCCTTCAATTTTTAGTCACCAGCATTGATTCCATGGCCCTTGAAAATGTGCAGCATTTAGAGACATTACATTTTGCTAAGTTTGATCTGGACTACAGACCTCACTATATACACATGGGCGTGTGTGGTCCGAATTAAAATGGCCTTCAGTCTGGATGAACTAATCCTCATTGAATGAGGATTAAAGTTAATGCAGACTAAAGCAGTCCAAATTTTAGGAAAAACAGTCCTTAGGAACTAGATAAGCATTGCAAACATCAATCCTGTCAAGGGAAACTCAGTTGGGTTTTTGTAACACAACAGAGTGTATCAGGCACAAAGGTACACCTTTATAAATGTGCCAACAGCACCTCAGGGTGACTAAGTATTAAGTCAATGGTACAGCACTTCAGATAACTGCAGCAATGTTGCACTGCTAACAAGCTTATTATTGCCTCCTAATTACTTCCAACCTCTGTTAAGAGGCTGTCAAGTGTATAAACCGCGTATAGTCACTGTCCCCTGCCACGATGGTCAATGATTGTCTATTGACCCTTAATTCAAATTGCAATTTGATTGGAACTGTGTGATACAACAGATCAGTTAACACAGTTTAGAAAATGAAATGCTAAGCATGTGTACAAACAACCACGGCAGGCTCCTAATTCTCTCGCTCGGCTTCACGTCAGTCAGGTAGAGGTGCCATTGCTACGTTATCAAGGATGCATCAGTTTTCTGGCAAACCACGAGTGGGACAAACTGCTACTTTCTCACACTAAAATTCCACGTGTTTGTCCTCAAAAACTTAGCTGAATACTGCCATGGTAAAAGAGGCAGAGCAAGCACCCTGGGGACCAATAGAGAAGAGGACGGGTCAAGTGCTGAGAGGGCAGAAATGTTTATTAGAGGAGTTATGCAAGAAGTCAATCACGCGGCTGTCCATCCCTCAGCTCGTGATCATGATACAAACTCCCTTGATTAGCGAGGGGGATATTTACCTAGCAAACTCCCTGCAACGAGAATGTTTTTTCCTCTTACTAAATCTAGTGCATTTCCCCCTACGTAAAACTTAATTCATTTTTCCTCAGGGCACTAGGTTTTCACAACTCGCCCCCCCCACCCCACGTGCAGTTACTGAAACCCGTATCACAAGCCACAGGAAGTCAACCAACTAGATATATTCATGCATCCTCTCACTGATCCACTGCTTGATTTGAAGATGCCTTTTAGTAATTAGATGCGCAAATTAGGTCTAAACTGTCTAAAAATTTAACCAAACATTTTCTAATCAAATTTAGAAAAGACAGAGAGAAAGGATAATGTCAGACTAAGTGTGCCTTTCCTGCTGGTCTTTCTTTTGCTTCTTTCTTCTGCCAGTCGTGTAATGAGAAAGACCTCTTCATGCTTTGGGCTTCTCCAGCTCACACGGACAGGACGAGCAGGTCCTGAGAAATATTAGAAAGGGATGGGTTTAAGTTATTTCCTGAAACTGGGGGGAAAAAAATTCCCCCTTTCCACAAGCATCTTTTCCTCTCTGAAAACTGCTAGCCAACTCCTGCTGGTTGCAGCTGGTCCAAGGGTCTCATATAATGTTTTGGGAGAGAAATCCCCTGCCCCAGTCAAATGCACCACTAGTTTGACAATGCTGCTCACTGCAGGAAATCACTGTCCTGAGGATGCTGGGAAGCTCCCTCCCAACCTTAAAACTCCCGGTACGAGGAAAGGCACAGCTCTATGCCTGGTGATGAGGCCAAGGAGCAGGCTGCTAAAAATGCCTGCAAGGAAGAGTCTGCTCAGGACTGCCCAGATGCTTACGTGCCCAATTTCAATGGCAGCTCCAGCAAAGTCGATGTCCAGCACTTTTGGCAGCGGGATTCCAGTACTCAGAGCCGCTGCAACACACAGAAAGTGAGGTTACTTCATGCAGCTGGATCCACATCCTACTCCAGGCCTCTAGTTTAACCATCAAAACTGCAGGGAAGGGAGTACAGTAAGTTCCAGCTAATTTGCACAACAGATGTGTGTGCAGGAGCATGGTACTCCCTCTCTCTCCTTTTTGCAGCTGCCAAGGGAAGGTAGAGAAAACTCCAGATTAGCTAGTGCCAACTATCCCCCTCAGCACCAACAGGACTGAAGCAGGAAACAGCCATCATTTCATCAAGCACATCTCTTTAGCAGCTGTCAGCTTGAGCCATGCTTCATGCCAATTTTACAAAAAACCATGGTCATAGTTAGGGTGAAATGAGCAGTGAAACGTTAGGTATGTCTGGGGTTTGGCTAAGCCGAGTTCAGCGAGGACAATCCCAGTGGCCTTACCTTTGACGAGTGGCACATGCACTTCCTCCAGCAGGCTGAGCATCAGCATCACAAGGTCTGAGACCTGAAACAGAGCGCCAAGGACGCACACACGGTCGATGGGCACCAGACTGAAGCAGACGCCCACGACCGTAGATTATGCCGGTGCAGAGAACTCGGTTCCCACCCAAGGCAGTCGATGGGGAGCACGCGTGCAAACCGTGGTGCCCTTCCTAAGTTTTCATTCCACCTTCTTCAGGAAGAAGAGTCCTTGAACTGCCCCCCCTCGCCCCAAGATGCAAGGAGGAGCATTGTGCTGTCAGGGCAAAGAGCTGCCGCATCTCTGGACATCTCACAGTCCGGGGAAAAGGCACTTACGTGGACGATGCCGACGTCGGACGATACCAAGCCAAGAGCGAGGCTGCAGGAAGAGGAAGCAAGTGACCCCTCGTCAGACATCGCCTCCTCTGCTCTGGTCTCAGACATTCATAAGCACAAGGCTAAAATGGACCACCCGGATCGTCTAGTCTGATTTTCTCTCAAGCACAGGTCATAAACCATCCCCGAATTAATTCCTGTGTGAACTAAGGCATCTCTTTTAGGGAAAAAAAAAAATCCTGATTTAAAGATGCCCAGTATGGAGAACTCACCATGGCCCTAGATGTGTTGTTTCAATACCCAGTCAGCCTCACTGTTAAAAATGGGACTTTTATTTCAAGTCTTTATTCATCTTCTTTCTACTTCTCGCCATCATATCTCATAAAACCTTGGCTAAATAGAAGAGCCCTCTATCAAAAAAAAGCCATTCCTTCATATCTGGGAGATGTTATCTAGTTACTCCTTCACCTGTCCTATGAAAACCTGCACTAGATTGAGCTCAGGTGTCTTTCACTTTAAAGTCTAATTTCCAATCTCTAAACCTTTCAGTCCATAAGGACTGGCATTAATTATATCATCCTTCTTGAAAGTCCTTTATTTAACCACTGGGATATTCATTCCAGGAGCAAAGGCAGGCTGACAGACCTACAATTACCCGAATCATCTCATTAGCCACTTCTATATGTTGACACAGCGCCGTGTTTTCCTGTCTCGTGAAACTCTCTTATTGTTTCAAGGCTCAGTTTAAATCTACATTCACTGTCCCCAGAGATCTTCATCCCGGTCTTCTACAATTCTCAGTGAAAAAAATTCTCAAGCTTTTAAAAGTCCTATCCAGACCTGCCGATTGCAAAATATTGAACTTAACTTTAGCAGCAGCTACTCAACATCCTCCTGCTGCAACAGAAAGGATAACGCCTTGCTACATGGCAAGATCATTTGACCTTTATTTTCACCCAGAAAACAGAATAAAAATAGGTGCTGGACACTGCTGACCATTCTACCACTGCCGTGCGAGCTTGGACTGCAAAAACTATGAGGGCTTTTTCCAGTACCTCTGGACTTAAACCCCACCTTGCTGACCTTTACTCTTCTGGCTACCGATTTCCAGAGGTGCCAAGTGAGCGCCCACAGCTCCCTTGGAGAAGTCAGGCCTGCGAACTGTGCTGCATACTTCAATCCCTGCTCCATCTCCTGGAAACTGCACGGTCAATATTCACAGACACACAGCAATGCCAGACACCTGTCCACGGACACTTTGATCAGCAGTCGGTTGTCACTGATGGAGATGTCGGCGTTCAAAGCGAGATCCTGCAATCGGACACAAGAGACGGGATCAGTCTGGGGAAGCTCATCTGCATTTCACTCAGCGGGGTCCAGACGGCGCTCATCCTAGCAACACTTACCGCCTTCAGGGCGAGGACGGTCAGGAGGGTGCCATCAGAGAGATAAGTGAACACCAGGATCCGGACAGGGAGCTTGATGGTGGCTTTGTTTGCTTCTAGAGCAACGAGAGGAGCTCCAGCCTCTGTTATTTCTGTGCCCAGAGGCTTTGACACAGGGCAGTGGGAACACTGTTGGGTTTGGAGACACAAGGCAAAGCATGAACTGAACGAGGAATGGACAAGGCGCATCAGCCTTTGGACACGACAGGGTCTCGGGGCTCATGCCAGAAGGACTCGAGACCTGGACTCGCACATCCCTATTGCTCCTCAGAGAGCAGGGAGTCTGGGCTCCACTGCATCTTGCATGCAAACTCTTTGGCTGGGTGCAGAGTCCCCGTGGTGGTTATTAGGTTGCAGACCAACCTGCCTGGGAAAGCTGAAGGGCTTTCTTCTTTTTATCTGCATTCAGTGACAAGGAAGGTTATCGCCATGGGAAAAGGGAGGTGTGCTTTCACTGCATGCCAGTCACCAAGGCTGCTATCACCGGACCCTTCGTGTAAGCCAAATGGCCGAGGCCTCCTTTTGCAAACAGGTGTTGTGCAGCACCAGCTGCAGACCCGTCCTGAAGATGACCCTGTGCCACAAGCCACTGAGGCAGAAACCCCCTGGCCTACCCTATCACCGGATGCTCTTCTGTGTTTACAGTTCTCCAAGGCCCCACAGCTCACGGATGCCATCCTGACTCTGATTCCTCCCGGGGTGAGTGATTTGTTGGCCTGCCAATGGGTTTGACCCATTGCAGTACTCACCATGTCAGGGCTGAAGGCAAACATCTGGGGCTGGATCTGGATTAACATGCGCAGCACAGCGCTCAGGAAAGCCTCCGTCAGCCCCAGGTGTAGGACGCTGCGTGCAGGGGAGGCAGGGCAGGAGGGGCAGAGCCGGCAGGGAGGGCGACTCTGCCTCCTTCTGCCAGCTGCACCACGGTCTGGAAAGAGAGATGGGACAAGGTAACGCCGTCCCTTTACGACAAGACTCACGTGACTGAGCTTGATGCCGCTGGGTTTACACCACTTCTGTGCATCCTCCGCTCTTCTGGTGCTTCTTCAACCCAACAGCTCTGTGCCCCCACAGTACTCTTCATCTTGAATTAAAAGCATTACTTGTTAAACTCTAGCAGGATGAACAACTATGGATTCCCTAGTTTGTAGAGTGGATCCTAAATCTTAATTATGCATTTCACACACTTCCTGCATCTCCTGGGGTTTGTTCCTTAGCAAATCAAACAGTGGAGATCTCAAGAGCTGGCGGTGCAGTGATTGCATGCTACCACGCACTCAGACAAAGTCTGCAAACTATATCCAACCCACCTCACTACTCTTCACACATGCTAATGAACCCTGGCGTCCACGACGTGACGGAGATGATCTACTCAGGTCCCTTCTGACCCTAGAAACTATGAAACTATGACACACCGGTCTTTAGTCAGATACCTGTGGTCACGTACAGGAGAAGAGACTCGCATCTGGACAGGCCATTTTTATGTATTCTTTGCTATTCCTATCCCTTGCTAAGAAAATCAAATATTTAGCCAACAACTCATATCCCATAGATAAAAATAGCAAGCCATAATCAGCCTGCCAGGGGTGGATACAGATTGCTTCTCCAGCATTTGGTGAACCACTGCAAATTGTAAACGCGTTGCAAGGATCAGGATACATGGGCGAAAGATTCCTGAGAAGAGATGGCCAAGACCCTGATCCAAGCATGCACTGAGACCAAGGGGGCTCTTTCCAGCCATGGGATGGTTTGTGGAGCAGTCCTGCATTTGCGACTAGTATTTTTCACAACAAGTTACTAACCCCACTCCTCCAGGGTACCCTGAGCAGGCCGATCTCCATCAACTCTGCGTAAACTGCTGTCACCGAAGGCAACGATGCTCCCCCAGAGACACTCTGCTCCACTCCACACACCATCCCAGACTCAGGGGCTCACACTTACATTCAAATCCAGACTCGCGTGCAGCTCGTAAATCAGGGGAAGGCTGATACTGGATTGACCCGACTGCACCAACCTGGTATACCACTGCACAAGAAGCAAAGATTGTCAAGATATCTGCAGTCAAGGGGCCACTCTGGTGCCTTCTCTGCCCAAATCCTACCGGTCTGAGAGCATGGCTGCATCCGGGTAACAAGGAGGCATTGGCAGTTCAGGAATACCGATTCTGGCTCAGCTATTCCTGAAGTGCCCTGTAGAGAGGCTGGTCCAAACTCACCCAGCCCGGCACTGGAAGAGGAGAGTGCGATAGGAAACACAACCCCCACGAGGTTGGAAGAAGGGCAGACTCTACCGCGCTCCTTTCTCTAGCCTACGCTGGCACTCTCACAGAGATCCCTTCTCATACCACTCCCAGCTCCGGGACCTACTTTCTCCTGTCTCCCGATACCCCTCTTAAACATTATCTTTGAACTCGGCTGCATGCCCTCTAGATATGACTGAGCCCTGAAAGAGGTGCAACTTCCAGACAGGATGGGTTACGGCAGCAGAAAAAATGAGCGCTCCAGGGGCTGGGATTACTGGGAAAGGAGAGAAGACGACAAGGGAGCTTCCATGAGGAACATACCGTTCTCGGTGGACACAATATGCACCTTCACAAGGTTGACGATAGTGCAAAAGACTGGACACAGCTGTAACACAAAGCACAGAGGTGTGCTCTTGGAGCCCAGCCCTTCTCCACGTGCGCACCACAAGCCCGGGGCAAACCCACCCATTTCCATGGGAATCCCCAGGGAATGAGGAGCAATAACACAAGGGCTGCAGCACCTGGGCCTTTGGGAGGAAGCCTGCAGCCACGGGGAGTGCTTTTACTGATGAGTTACATTAACTGCATCTGCTTCTGGTCTAATAAATATTTAATCCTTGCCCTTGTAGGATCCCAGCAGCAGGCAGCCTGCCTGCCAGCTGTCTCTGCCCATGCACAAGATGGGACACTTGGACAGCAAAGACAGAGAAGATGCAAGAGGAACAGAAACGCCCCATCCCGCTGTAACAAATTGGCTCTGACAGCGCTGGGCCTCGATGAGGAAGAGCAGTTCCTGGCATTGGCACAGGACATGTGCTGTCTCCTGATCTCTAACTGCCTGGCGTGAGCTGCCAAGCTTCGGGCTTACCAGGGAAGGCAGCGTATTCCTCAGGGCGCTGGACAACAAGTTGTTCACTGACACAGGCAGCAACCTGCAAGAAATGGAAAACCAAATGTGAGCGCAGAACGAGACGAAAATGGCCAAAACGACCGTCTCGTTACGGCACCAAGGGAGATCAGAGCAAAGGAGAGATTCAGCATCTGCGGTAGTTTCAGCCGCAGATTTAAACAGAGCTGAAACAGTCCATCCCTGCAATCACTCCTGCAATGCGAGACAGGCCAGAACCACGGTCACTGCAAAACCTGAAGTCTGAGCGCTTTTCTTTCTGCCTGTGAAGTTGATGAGCTGGATCTGGCAGGGGCCAGCCGACCGCCCGTGGATTTATTCCTCCAGCCTCCACACAAGCAATGCTGTTGTAGGAGCTGGGCAATTACTCAAACGTCTCTGCTTCACTACTGCGTACGGGGCTGGGCTAGGACCCTTTCTGCATGTGGATGAACTTGAGGGGAACGCTTTTATAAACCGTCTCCCTGATGTCATTGCCCTAAGGGCTCTGTAGGACCATCTGGCATTTGTATTCAGTACTTCTGTAATTTTGCCTTTGCAACTCAGAGCAGCATTTACAACAGGAGCAAGGTAGTCCGAATCCATAAGGGTCTCTTTTTTCCCCCCTTAGAGTTAATTTTTATGCAGGGCTGCACAGACATGACTCCTGCATAGTCCCTGGGATTCGTACATGGAGATTTGAGAGTAAGCCAAGACCCTCATGGCCAGTCCCCAGCCTCAATTAGCATCGTGCACCTTCCAGGGCTTCCGTAACCAGCACCCATGCCACAGAAGGAGCACTCCCTCCTCAGCATGCAGAGCCCAACAGGCACGAGCAACCGTGCCCTGAGGTTTGCCAACTCTGCCTCTGCGAACACGTGAGTGAAGCCTTCCAAGTAAACCACCACGGCCGCTACGGTAAGGGAATGGGGGGTGCAAAGATCCCGAGCATGAAGTGAATGAGGGAGCAGCCAGTGAAGCTGAAAGGCGAGAGATTCAAAACAAAAAACTTCTGGAGGATTTAGACAGGGATGGGAACAAGTACCAGAGCATCATTTGGTTGAAAGGACCGGAAACTCACAACAGCTACCCAGAAAGGAGGCTGATGTCGATGGAGACAAGAACGAAGTGACAGTCTTCAAAGACGACTCGGTCGGTGCCTGATGAGTAGTCCGTAATCATGAATTTTACTGTAACGTTCACTTCCGCAAAAATGTTGATTGGTTCAGGAACAAGGCCAAGCAAACTAAACAAACACACTTGGGTTAAAAGGATCTCATCCCACAGCATCGCTGGCATAAATGTCGTCTTCAAGACAGGCCACGTCTGCTAACGAACGAGCAGAACCTCGCACCTTCCTCGACTGCCATTCGCCCCAGACTCTACAAACCACCTGTGCCCCCACCACTGCTAACACGTTATTGCCGTTAGAGCCACACAAGGTCTCCACATGCTGCAAAGCACGTGGATACAGGTCTGCTTTACAGCAAGGAAACTGCATGGCCAACGGAGCACGCTGAAAACATCCACCTCTGCCACTGCCAAGGTGCGCGCCGAGCCTATGCGACAGCACGGCAGGAAAGATGCACGGGGCCTTTCTGTCCTGACTCCAAACCCGAGTACATGGAACAGGTGCAAAGGGTTTCCTGACTGATGAGGTCTACAAATCTGCACATAACACATGTTCTACCGTAGGCAGATTTCGGAGTGTAAAGCGGTTTGTGAAACGAGCATCCGAATGAACCTGGTTGTGCCCTCAGAGGCAGAGACGCGGCCCCACTGCCACCGGTGGGAACCGTCAACGTGAAGTCCCAGCGGGACTCCTCCAGAAGGACATCACCCACAAGTATGAAAGTTCAAGGGCTCTCGCACCCCGCTACTCACTAGTCACCCTGGATTTCTAGCTTGGTGTAGACGCTCACACGGGTTTCAATAGCAGGCAGCAGCTCCATCGACACGACGGGATGCTGCGCATCAACAATATGTAATCTGCAGAGCAGAAGCAAAAGGGGTTAGAAAGGGGAAAAGGCCGGGGGGGGGGGGGGCACTCGGCCGTTGCACCGACTCAAGAATTCAAATTGTCGGTGCAACGATTTGTGCCTGTGATACCCTTGCAAGTATTTCCAGGAACCTGCACATGGCTGATGTACAAACAGCCTGAAGCAAGGAGCCAAGCGACAAACCTCTTCTTTCATAAGCTCAGCTCTGGAGCCAAGATAAACCTAGCCCCCCGTCCATGCTGGCTAACCAAGAAAGCCCCTGTAGCTCCATGGTGCACTGCACAGACATTACTTACAGCACTGCAACCCCTACCACTGCAGAGGAGCTCCCGTTTCATGCAGGAATATTTCTGTCGCGCTACAAGAGGCATGCACGTCTGCCTCCTCAATGCTTGTAGCACCATAAACGTAACATTTGGGCTCAGAGCACAGGCCCGATGTCACCTTATTTCATTTAATTGGGCCTTTAGCCAGAAGCATCTCTTGCTCACAGTGATAACCAACTATTTTGTTCTCAGGAACTGCAGGAGCAGACCACAGCCGATTAAACTGTGGTCAAAATTTTAATTTCACAGCCAGCACAAGTCCCCACGGGCCCAGGTCCAGCCGGGCGTCTGGCAGGGCAGGCCAGCCGCTTCTCTGATGAATCAGCATCAAGCTCTGACACGGGGAGGACAGACGGCGGCATGGGAAAGTAGCCCACGGAGGAATTCGCCTCGTCTCTGGCTATTTGTTTGAGCCTGACCCCTGAGGCCACAGGCATCAGGGGAACGAACCCCGTCAACTTCAAGGGGTTTTGAATTTGGGGACCCCCAGCCAAAGCCTACAACACTGCTCCCCACTTACCCAGTTATCTTTAAAAGTTGGCTGAGCAAGTCCCCTTCCCTCACGATGTTTGGGATCTTGATGGCCTTGAGATGCTCCAGGAGAAATCTATCCTTGGTGATGACGTCTGTAACAGCTGGAACACATCTGCTCAGTGAGACTAGGTATCTTCGGCAGCAGCACCTACTCACCCGAGATGCACGGCACGACCTGGCACTTGCAGGACAGCACCGGGAGAGCTCTTCACACAGAAACCTAGCAGGATCGCACTGGCGACTACACTAGGGCACCACATGCTGTGGCACAGACTGAACCGATGCAGCCCTTGGCTAACCAGCCGCAAAAGTACCCACAGACAGCAGCCCCTGCCACCCCCACTCGAACAGGATTGCAACGGGACAGGGGAGCAGTCACTTCTGCTCCTGCTAGTGCCAGAGGAGCACCGCCTCGCGCACGGCCGGGGCCTGCCGAGACCAAGCGGGGCACAGCCGCAGCTTCCACGCAGCAGCTCCGCAACCCGCTCATGCACCCTCGCAGCCGCCTCTAGAAGGAGGCAGCCGGCCACTTCCCTTCTCATCGGGGAAATACCGTGACCACTAAGGCAGTTTTGGTTTTGAACTAAAGGACTACTATTTGGGGGAGGTGAGGGTGAAGGGAGGGTGCGCAGAGGATTGGGTGCATTTATTGCAACGGGAAGCGCAAGTTTCATAATGCATATTTAAGATATGTGATGGAAATCTTATGATAGATAGATAGATAGATAGATAAAACATAAAACTCTCATATATGTGGCTTTCTACATACTATTTACAATTCCCCCTAGGCTGAAGAGAAACCTAACACCAGGATCCGTTCCCCGCACTGGGGTCAGCAGACTGCAGAAGAGGACAATCCCCAAAAGCTTCAGCATCGTCGAGTGCGATGCCTGCAGAGAAAACCAACCTCCGTTAGGCAGCAAAGCATCAGAGCACGTCCGGAGGAGGGAGGCACCGGCCCCTGCTGAGAGGTTTGATGCTGTAATAAAAGCATGGGCTGAATCCTGAAGATTTTAACTCGGTCCTTTCTCAGGTACAATTCTCATCTTTGCCCATGGGAATTTCACTTGCGTACAGGATTAGGAAGAGCAGATATTTCAGGCTTTGGCCCAAAAAAAGGATTTGCCCATGATTTTCTGATTCTCCCAAAGCGGGGTAGCAGAGGTGTGACAACAGGCAATGAAGCCACCTTTTGTTTTTCCCCCTTTAACGTTTTCAAAACTGATAAAAATAACCCTAAAAAAACAACACTGAAGAAGCATTTATGCGAAAGACAGCCAGGCAAGGCAGCAGCAAGGGGAAGGATCACAAAAGTAAACATCTTTAGCATCAAAATGAATATTCACGTTGTTCGAGGATTACGCACGTATGGTCACTCACTCTCATTTAAAATCATTTCCATTGCACGTGGCGATGGAGTCAGGCAGGTAGCAGCGGGGATGTTATTACCCTCAACAACTCTGGAAAATTCTCCCTTCGGCTCCAAGTCCGTCGCAAAGCACAGCTCCGTCTCCCTGTTGCCCTCTTTTTTTCTGGTGCCAAGATGCAGTGCACAGTCCTTTTGTAATCCACATTGACTTAGGAACGAGGATATTTCTGCAACAGGGTGGGGGTTGAGAAGAGAAGCAATTTTTTTTTTCCTGGATGTCCTGCCTCCGAGCACAATTGCAAGAAATTAAGACTGGTGAACATCCTTGCACAACAGGTCATTGCAATTATCCTGCTGGGTTGGGGCAGGACGGTCACGTAACACATTTGAGCTCACTCTCGTCTTGCTGAGATCAGAACAGAAACACAGAGGACATGAGGGTCACCCGCTGGTTGCAGGATGGACAGAAAGGGCTTCACTAGGGAATGTGGCATGGCAGATAGCTGATGCGAGACATTCATCAAGCGCTACTGAAACCAAGGTCTCAGACCTGCTCCTGACAGGGAAAAAAAAGTTCACTATCAACCCAGAATTTTTAAGACAACTGTCCTGAGCTTCATTCTATAGTAGATACACAAAGGTGCTCATTCGTGCAGAGGGGCCAGCTGCAGAGCTGCTGCTTCAGGAGCTCCAGTGCATGGTTTAACAGAAAGGTGCAATCTCTAAGCACAGATCTGGTGATGTCCGTGAGTGTGCATGTACAAGTGCACAGGAGCAGACGCTGCAGAGACCAGCGGGTCCTCTGCCTTGCAACAGGGGACAAGGGGTGTGCTGGCAGCTACTGTGCATGTTAAGATGTTATGAGCTGTATATGAAAGGTAGAATCACAGACAATGAGGGTGGAAGGGACTTCGGGAGGTCACATATAGTCCAACCCCTGCTCCAAGCAGGACCAGCCTCAACTACATCATCCCAGCCAAGGCTTTGTCTACCCAGGTCTCCAACACCTCCAAGGATGGAGACTGCACCGCCTCTCTGGGTAACCTGCTCCAATGCTCCACTACTCTCCTAGTGAGAAAGTGTTTCCTAATATCCAACCTCCACCTCCCGTGCTGCAGCTTGAGCCCATTGCTCCTTGTCCTGTCGTCTGCCCCCACTGCGACCTTTCCAGCTACATCCTCTTTGCAACCCCCTGCAGGGAGCTCCACTGAAGTCAGCTGAGGGTCATGATAAATACATATTGTCCTTGCTCAGTCAGTCTCTCTCAAGATTTCATCCTCTCCTTCATATCTAGTCACAGGCGGCATCCCCCTGTAATCCTGTCTGTCCAAACAAAGTTGGATTGATTTATGTCAAGTGTCTTTATTGCTAATCTTGCACTCTGTTTGCCTCGGTGGCTTCTGGAAAACCTGCCTGGGCAGCCCCTTCCCCCCCAGCATTTGAAGAAAAGGCCTTTAAATACATTTTGCAAGGCTGACAGGGTCACCAAAAATGCCAATGGAGACTCCTCCAAGGGAGAAAAATGTGACTCCTCATTTTTAAGGCAGGTCTCCGATACTGCTCGAGGAGGCCCATCGAGGTCAAGCCAGCTATTGTGTGAATTTGTGCAAAACAGAAAGCCAGTTTGACAAGATGAAGGTCAAGGCAGGTGGGATCCCAGCAGAGCCCACCCCCTGTGCCAAGCTACCAGGGATGACATGATAAGTGGCTGTTGTCACACCAGGTAAGAGTGAAGGTGGATTGAGGAATGATGCTAAAACTGAAGCTAACTTGCTGGGCAATCCCCGTCCAGTACAAACACCATTTTCAACCCCACGAGCCTAATCCTGAGTTGCTTGAGTCAAGATCTGGTTCCAAGTAGTGTTCCAGCTGGAAAAAAATTGCTGCCTAGGCTCATCTCACCCCCAAAGCTAAGAGAGCAACCGGATGCCAGCGTCAGATTGCCCCGCGCTACGGGTGCAGACCAGGTCCCCTAGAGCCAGCATAAAAGAGCTGCCAGGCTGCCCTGCTCCTATGCCCACCCCTGCACCCTGCCCAGCTGCACAGCAACCTTCAGCTAAGCCTATGGGCAGCCCATAGGAAAGCAGGTGTCTTTCACCCGGAGCCAGGTGAGAAGTCACATTAAAGACCGGCTGCAGGCAGGGTCATGTACTCGGCAGGGCATTGGTCTGCGCCACCAACCAAGGTACGTGGCATTGGTGAGGCTTCATCTGGACCAGCGCGTTCAGGTCCCGGTGCCCACGCTCAGCAGAGATGGGTTCGACAGACTTGCAGCTGCTCGCATGCCCGGGGCAACGGAGAGCCTCCCTCGCCTGCGGAGGCTGCAAACCAGGGCTGAGAGGGGCTCCACCATCACATTGCCACCAAGGAAGGAGCGGAGCGACTGAAGCCAACAGGCAAGGCTGGCACAAGAGCAGATGGGGTAAAGAGTGAATACATTCAGGCTGGAAATTAGAAGGCAGTTTCAAGCATCAGAAGAGGGATATTGTGGAACAATATCTGCAGGAGGGAGTCCAGCACAGAGGGCTGGGGCACATGATTTATGAGGAGAGGCCGGGGGAACTGGGCTGATTTAGTCTGCAGAAGAGAAGACCGAGGGGGATTTGATAGCAGCTTTCAACTCCGAAACATCTGGACGCTTATCTTGCTGAGATCCTTGGACCCTAGCTGACCTCCTGACCTTGGGCAGGGGGCTGGACCCAACGATCTTAGGAGGTCCCTTCCAGCCCCTAACATCTATGAAATCCCTGCCGGGGGGTTGCAAAGAGGATGGAGCTGGGCTGTTCTCAGTGAGGGCAGATGATGGGACAAGGAGCAATGGGCTCACGTTGCAGCAAGGCAAGCTGAGGTTGGATATTAGGAAAAACTCTCTCATTAGGAGGGTGGTGCAGCACTGGAACAGGATCCCCAAGGAGGTGGTGGGATCTCCATCCTTGGAGGTGTTTCATCCCTGGATAGACAAAGCTTTGGCTGGAGTGATGTACCTGGGGCTGGTTCTGCTTGGAGCAGGGGTTGGACTAGATGTGACCCCTGAAGCCCCTTCAATCCTCATTGTCTGTGATTTTATGAATATCTGCCCCTGAGGACCAGAAGAACAATTTGCCTGGGTAATCTTCAGATAACAATGACGATTGTTTTTGTTGTTGTTATTATTACTACTATTATTTAGCACTTAAAGGCCCTTAGCTGCTTCCACTGTCTTCATCCATTCTCGGCCATGTGCGTCTTGGTCCCCAGTTGCCCACCTTCAATTTTTGTAGGTCTGACGCGACATCGCCGAGCCACCTTCATCGTGGTGGCCCAGGAGGCCGCCTCGTCCCCGGTCCGCAGAGAAGCGCTTTCTTCAGTGTTGGGATCGCTTTCTTTCTTTTGACACGGCCCAGCCACGGTAATCGCTGTGCTCCGACTCCCCGCATCGGGACCAGGGCTCTGTACAATCGATACAGTTCATTATTGGCCAGTCCCCAGATGGACCTTGATAAGCTCGTGAATAAGATCCCACAACATGGCCAGAGCCTGTGATCGCAGGAACCAGGCTGAACTGCCAGTCCTGCTTTTTTAAGTCACAAATGGTATGCTACCTTATACCAGTTTACAGTTTATACCAGTTAATACCAAAGGATTAGCTTCCACCTCTCACTTCCTTCCAGGATAACCAACAATTGTCAAGTGACCTTCAACCATTGATGGGAAGGACAACATGTAAATCAAATAATAAATAACTATGTCCTGTTTACACAAGGTGGGAAGATTGCTTAGACATAGGATCAAGTCTATTTTCTCTCAATTTTGTATAAACTCTGCTTTGTTTGCAGTCCCTACAAGCCTGGGCTGCCCACAGCAGCAGGGTCCCAGACGCACAGAGGATGGTCCTGAGTAACGGGGGAGCAGACAGGTGAGAATAAGGGATAGGAAAAGACCAGACCCAGAGCATCCAGTGCAAAGACAGAAGCCAAAAGAAGGCTTTAAAGATGCTGCCGAGAAATTGCCTGAAGTCTTGGTTTGAACGTAGGCCGCGCCGCCCAACAGAGAGAAAAGGGCAGGATCACTCTTATCAGAACCATCCCCATCAACCATAATCCAAGCAAAGAACTGCAGAAACTCCTCAAGCTTGAAGCTGCCATGTCCCAAAAGGCCCTCGAAAGTGGGTTGATGTAGTCAGTCCTGTCTTCCCAGTATTTTTTTTTACTCCACACACCAAAAAGCACCATCATTTTGATACCAGCTTCACAAAAGTAAAAGCAGGCCAGGTGGTTGGTTCATAGCACGGCCAGAGCATGGCTAGGCTTTGGTCCATTCAAGTTGCTGAACTGCATGTGCACAAAAGCAGCTTATCTTCCTAATCCTGATATTAACCCAGAGGTTTCTGTAACAGGGCATTAAAAGTATTACAGCCACATTACAAGAGAGGAAAATCATGCTCACGTCAGAGCTGCCTGGTTTTCGTTGCACTGAAATGAACACACACAATGAACACGCGTGCATGCACCTCAGTGCTGCCAGGCTCCAGGTCTATGGCTTCCCCAGCTGCATGTCTGCTTTCAGAGCTGGACCGTGGCTGCAACACAGCCATGCACCTGCAGAAAGAACAAGAGCTCAACGTGGCGATGGTGCTTGTTTCTGCTCGTTCTTAACTGGGCAGGGAGGCATCGGGCAGGAGAGTAAATGATGTGTGCAAACGCTGCGAGGAACTTCTAATTATCTCATCTATATAGCAGAAAGACCTAAGCTAAGTAAGTGCTGCATTAGCCCTGAATTAGCAAAATTTTAATGAAGGGAACTAGTGGTCTCCCTACTGGGGTGGAGCAGAAAATTTCAACCAGGTTATGAGGATGCACCTCAAGATACGAGCCTTGAAAAGGAAATATCTGATTGAGGAAAATGCAACAGGATATGCATAATGGGCAGGCACAGAGGACAACAAAAATGGTTGTGGGGCTGGGGGACAGGACTGGTGAGAAGAAGCTGAGGGAAATGGGCTGATTGAGTATGGAGAAGAGAAGACCGAGGGGGATTTGATAGCAGCCTTCACCTCCCTGCAGGGGGGCTGCAACGAGGATGGAGCTGGGCTGGTCTCAGCGGGGGCAGATAACAGGACAAGGAGCAATGGGCTCAAGCTGCAGCAAGGGAGGTTTAGCTTGGACATCAGGAAGAATTTTCTCACAAGGAGGGTGGTAAAATACTGAAACAGGTTACCTAGAGAGGTGGTGGAGTCTCCATCCTTGGCCTTTTTGAAGACCCGGGTAGACAAAGCCTTGGCTGGGATGATGTCGTTGGGGCTGGTTTGGTTTGAGCAGGGGGCTGGATTTGATGCAACCTCCTGAGGTCCCTTCCAGCCCTCAATTTTCTATGAAGCACCCCCAAGATGGAAATGGATTTTAGTGTCCTCCTCAGCGTGGCTGCAGCTCCGATCCCTTCTTGGATTTAACTCCTTTATGCAGCTGTCCCTGTTTCAGAAGAAAAACACTGGGATATAGCTGAACCCAAATATGTATTCATCATGGGTGATGTTCACCCATTGCTAGAGGTGAAAGAAAACACATTTGATAGCAAGAATGACATCCTCTGATGAAGCGGGTTGCTTTATATAAACATCCAGCTCATTTTCTTGCAGATACACTTCCTAGTAGAAGATTGCTTCCCAAAGGACACTGCAAACATTAATGCTGAAATTTCACTGGAAACTTACTGCAGTGGTGCCAAGAAATGAAGCTGCCAGCTCAAGAGCAACACTAGAGGAGAAAGAAACCAGTCAAATAGGAAATTAGCAGGACAGACACCCAAGTGACCTGCACTCTTACACTCCTAAAACAAACCCCAGCCCAGGAAAGGGTCACGCAAGTGAATGAAGCTGGCTTGAAAACTATGGGCTCAGCTTATGCATTTCAGTCCGGCCTCAAAACACCCAAAGCCCTGGGCAAAAATGCTGTTTCAGCCATCCCATTTCTTGCCATGACTTTTATCCACAGATGACAAATTGCAGTAGGGCTCAATGGCTGCCAAACAATGCAGAAATCTGTAACTTGCCTCCTGCAATGGAAAAGTGGGGTCTAAATTCAGGCCCTGCAATTGGAAAGTAAGCAGACGTGGAATTGGGGCTGTGCACTCTCAGTCCTCGGTCCTAGCAAAACTTCAGGGCATGGCAGAGAAGCTCCATTATATGGAGAACAGGTTTCCTAAGCTGCAAACCCCTCCTTACATCCACAGATTCAGGACAAGCTCTTTGAGTTGAAGACAGCACCTTTCCCTCCCCACCACACCTCCCCAGTGATCTACATCCACATTTGGTTCAGGGTGGATGAATCCTGCCTTGCACCTGAGGATAAGGACTTGATATATAGATGTGTTGTAGATCTTTCCCGCTGAGCATCTCCCGGGGAGCTCTCCCCAGATTCAGCGATTAGGTTTGTCGTAAAATCCATGCAACCCATTGCATGCCGGGACAAACATGAAAGGTTTAGAGATGGCCATTATAGAGCTGACACTTCTCATGTGCTGGAGTCGGTCTTTACCTTCAGACACGTGGGAGTCCCTGCACATTCACAGCAAGAGCTCTCACGACTCCTGCAGCAAATTTAATGAGAAAGGGGGGAAATGCTCATTGTTTAATAACTGCCAGTGTAGACACCCAGCAAGAGTGGCCGCTCTAATGATGCCAACAGCCCTTTATATCGCTGCTGACTCTTACTGCAGCAGACAGCTCAAAGAGGAGCAAGAAAAAGCAAGGGTATGGAGCCAGCCCCCCACCCCGTTTGCAGCACAGCCCCACGGCACGAGGCCTCTGCGAGGTGGGGATGGAGTCCTGGAGAGGTGGAGACCACGGCAGCTCCTCTAAACAACTAACCACACTGCCCACCTTCAATTCAGAGCAAAAGGCCTGATGTTCCCCACCCCACACACCGCTTTCTCTTCATGTCTACTTGGGCACTGACTGATAGCCAAGTCCCGATTCTGGGGAGAGCTTCCTTTCCCGGGAGATGCTCGGCGGGAAAGATCTACAACACAAACACAGGAGGCAAGTGCAGATAAGACGGTGCGTGGCCTAGATCAAACCCGCGCCCCTCATCCCTGACCCACGGCTCGCTCTGTCCCCATGGGGCACGCGGCACTAGCTGCAGGATGATACCGCGGCAGTCTCCAGGACCTGACGTGGGTCAGGAAGGGGCAGGCTCCTGTTTTAAGAAGCAAAAACAAAAAACAAAACAACCAGCTGCATTGCTCTGGTCTCGCTGAGCAGATCATCCCATAATGTGCATAATGATTAAAATTAAAACAAGAAAGCAAGCTTAGCTTGCTTAGCCTGGCGAGGCGAACGCCGAGGGGGGATATGATAGCTCTAGGTAAATGCATGCAGAGGACAAACACCAAGGAGGGGAGCTAACCAGCAAAGCTAGAGGACAAAGTTGGCACAAGGACAATGGGAATAAAAGAGATTTAGGCTGGAAATTAGGAAGAGGTGTCCAGCGGCGAGGTGCTGCCACAGCCTCCCCTGAGGACAGACGGGCAAAAGTCCCTGCCAAGTTTTGTGAGAGAGCTCGATCCATTTATGAAAGGGATTAGATGGCGGGCAATACGCAGGGGTCCGGATGCAATGACCGCACAAAGCTGTGCTAAGCACTAGCGTGCACACACAGCTCCAAGAGTTTGCAATAACATGGAGGCTTGATTTGATTAAATCTATGCGTCCAGCATGGCAGGCAACTGGCCCCCGGGAACCGAGCCAGGTCAGACCAGCACGAGAAAAGCGTGTCCTTGGAGGGGCCTTGGGGGTTGTATACAAGAGAGAGAGATCCGTCCCGCACCACCCGCCCCTTCCCCTCCCCACAACTGGTGCTGCATTCGCACTGCCGGGCTTGCACAGAAACACGCTTGGACTTGGGCTGTTTTGCACGCTTGGAAAGCACGGTGCGAACAGGATGCCTTAGCCTCGACAGCCCCCTGATGGTGATAAAATGCAACAAAGCTTGAACATGGAGGCAGAGAAATAGACCCTGAGAAGGTTTCTCTCATCACCGGAAGGCATCCAGAGCCCGTGCCACCCTCCTGCTCCTGACCATGCCTCCTCTTAGGACACAGGGCAGCATTTCATTGAGCGTGGTGGACAGTGTCCTGCCAGGCACCTAGGGTGAAAATTCATCCCTGGACCACCAAGTCAGCACCACGGCTATCCTGGGGTCCTTCGTGCCACACAGAGGGACTAGACACCCTAAGTAATACTGAATCGGGTTACCCGGCGTAAAGCCATCCTTACTGACCATCGTGTTTGCTGCGGGGTTAGCACAGGACTATTTATTCCTTTCTCCTCCTCACCGCAGTCAGGATCAAAGGGAATTGCACTTCTCAAGCTGCTTGAGACTTGCCGAGCCAGCACGTGACTCCGGAAGTGGCGGCTCTCAATCATAACCCGATAACTGAAAAAATAAAAAAAAAAAAATCTCCGCAAACCCAGCGGCCGGTCTCGCACCACATCCATCACTCACCGCTCACAGGGCTCGCTCTGCAAAGCCTGCACCAGTTCAGAGGCGCTCCTTCTTGCAGCTTAAATCTGGAATAAAGCGATCTCTCTGAAGTTGTGCAACAGCGGGGTGATCCCGCTGTGGGGCGGCAGGCGGTCAACTGATCATTAGGATTATTAGATCATCTGGGGGTAGTGCTGAGTAAGAGCATTATAACCAAGATCAGCTTATTGCTCTCGTAACACAACTGTTGTGCAGCGGGCCAAGCTCATAAGCAAGTCAGCATTCCCGACTTGGACAGGGATGTACGTGAGCACAGCTTTTTACTCATAATTGGTATCATTTAATTCAGAAGAGACAAAAGAGCCTGAAGGTTTCCCCAATTCAGTGACAGAACTGAATGCAAGGCAGCTTGAAAGATGAGCATTAAAACCCCCAAAATCCACATGGGAAAGCACGTGGCACCTGAGATCGACTTCATCCTTGCCTGGAGAGGCCAGGACAGGGCCTATACCTCACGTAACCCCACTCAAACGCTCCGCGTGACTCTGAAGTGGTCCGTGCAGCTCGCATCGATGATCTGCGGAGGGCTGGATCTCACCCGTAGCAAACAACCGCAGAACCTGCAGGTGAACCGCACACGTGCGGCTCAGGGTCACCCGATAAACGCCGGCTGCGGTTCAATTAGTGACACTTCACACAAAATAAGCCGAGCGCCACCATACTGCACCCTGTTTCTGGCACGGTGGTTAGCAGAACAAGCTGTCTGGAAGCACAAGGGAGTGTAACTAAGCAGGTATGAGCAAATATAGGCTTTACAACTGTGCAGCATGTGTGAAATTACACTGTGCTTTGTGCAAGAAATTTTGGCTGGATCACCACAGATAACGAAAGAGCAGAATCACAATATGCAGCAGCTAACACGGTCTCCGAAACAAAGGATTCGATTCCTCCAGGCAGCGCCGGGCTCCGGCAATTCTCAGCAGTCCCTCCTGGCTGCAGATGCTAAGACCATAAATAATCACTACACATTTTTGCTGCTACTGATATTTTATTGCCGCAGGCAACCACTTGCGCTGCCTCTCTGATAAGAGCCAGGCAAGCTTCAGAGAATTTGGGTACTTTGAGCAGAATCTTCTCAACATCAAAGTCCCAGTAGGGTTTTTAGTGAGACTTTAGAAACCGAAGTTAAGGATTTTTAATGTGCCATAGACTAACCAGCATCAAAGAGACAGCTATCTGCGGGGAACTACTGTTTAACAGAGTCACTTACAGCATGGAAATGGAGCCGAACTCGACCGTCTCATCATCAATGAAACTTTTATGCATGGGAGACACTCGGTCTGGAGTTCCTTGGAAATCGTCAGAGTTTGATTAAAAAGTCGGACTCCTCCGTTTGACATATAAAATTAACGAGACACAGACGAGGTCTCAAGGTGCCTTCGGGCCTGTGCAACCACATGGAATAAATATTCTTACCCGTTTCTTAAACACTAGTTATTTCCTAAACTCTTGGACAGTCAAACAAGAGAGCAGAAATCTCTGCTAAACTGTTGGCCGTGAGAGCATTGCCTGCACCTCCTGGTCTCCAAAAGATCTTGTTTCGTCACCTGAAATGCAATTCACTTATTACCAAGGCATCCTGACCCTCCCATTTCAACACTGGCTTTATCAGTGGTGGTTCTGCTTTTTCCGAGGTGTATATTTCTATATATTTGCAGCCAGTTACCTCTGTTTTATATTGGGAAACATGCAAAAACAAGCACAGGACAAAAAAAATCGAGTCCCCCTGGGAGAGCGCGGTGTATGTCTCTCCTCTTTAGTATGCTGCATCTGAAGGGAACACAAAATGACAACTGCTTCCAAGACAACAGCTGGGAACGTAATGGCGTCATGCACAGAAAACAATCAGAACAGTTATTAGCCACATACTCCATTGCAACGCTTCCGCATCTATTTCCACATCTCACTTGTTTTAATTAAGAGATCGCAGCCCCGAGAGGACTGAACGGCCTTTTGGAGACTGGGTCAGGTGGTCTGAGGAGAAAAGCAGGGTCCCGATTAGGCTCTGGGAGTTTGGCAAACAACAGGAGCGAGCGCCTGCATGGTGTGCATGTACAGTGACAGCACACGGCTCTTTTTAGAAGCGTCTTACCCTCCTCTCATGTCTTTTAATAGACATCACAATCCCAAAGCATCCTGTTGCACATTATCAGGTGAAATATCCAAGGACGCAGCATCCAGGTGCGACACTGGCTGGCTATGCCATTGGCTTTTCATGAGCTAGACAAGCCCTACATTTGCCCCTGGTTCAAGAAGTGTTTCACAAAGAATTTCCCTTCTGCTCAAGCACCCTTCCCCTCCACGTGAGCATGGGGCCGACTTGCCGACCCAGCGGTAGGGAATCAACGATTGCGCAGAAGTGTTAATGAAGAGAGCAAGGCTCCCCGCCACCCTCTTGAGCAGAATACCTTCCCGGAGGAGGCAGTGCTTGAGATGCTGTCTCATCTCCAAGCCCCCTGTGAATGAACGGGACGGCTTTTTGCTGGCTAAAATGCATACGGTAAAGCAGAGTCACTCTCCTGGATCAGAGAGGAAAGCAGCTATTTCTCTCCCAAAGCTCTGATCCCTGAAACCCTGGTTACATTCAATGAGAGACCAAAACCCCCTCTCATTCACACCCTCCATCACCCCAGAACAGCGTGTGCCTATTAGAAAAAAGGGCCTGAGAATTAGTAACAGCCTGTAATGATGCCCCACTACAGCAACTCTGCTCCTAGCAAACCAAATAAACCAATCGTATTTTATCTGTGGACATGCAGGCTCTGCAGAAAGGCAGCTGCTCCCCCTATGATTTACCAAATGGATGCATTTTAAATAGCCGAAGTCAGGCTCTGAAGCCAGTCGGAGAATCGGTTATTCATAACAGAAGAGGGCAGGAGATAAATTTAGATCCTGAATAGTGGCAAGGGCTGGCATAAAGCACTTTACTTGCAATTTTTTCACCTATAAATACAATGCAGGTGAATAAAAGCAGCTCAGCAAGGTTTGTAAAGAACGGCGTTTAACAGGCGGCACAGACTAGGCCAGAGACCACCCGCCACCAAGCAGATGCCACTGGGCCACCATGCTTTTGAAGACATGCAGGATACCACTGGAGCCCCGGGTGCAGCGTATGGAGGGGGACTCCTGGCTGCATGCATACATATATGCCTGGAGCAACATGCATGCACTTTGGCCTTAGGTAGAAAGAAGCATGTGCACCATCATTTTTATTTTTTTAAGAGACAAATCACAGATAAACTATTCCCAGCTCCTCCAAGTACTGAATCAACTCCATCGCTGAAACAGCTATGCACCTGACAGTCTTTAACCCTGCAAGTAGGGTGAAGTTGGCATCCTCCTTTTCATAACTGGAGCTCGGGAAAATTACGTGACTCACCGATGGTCACAAAACAAGTCTGTGGCAGAGCACAGAAGGGAACCCAGGCTTCCCAAGCCCCCAGCCAGGGCTGCATCAGCTTCAGATCCTGTTTGATGGAAAAGCTTCACTCGGGCATCGCGAGGGCTGGGATTTGCAAACCTGCTAAGCTTGTTTCTATTGCAATCTTTTTTGTGGGGTAGGGGGCACAGAAGCAAAAGCAATATTCAAAAGCAAAATGAGCAACAACAGAGAATATTCTCAGGACTCTGACTACGACCCTGGTGCCACCTCATCAGGATAGCGTGTGCAGCCAGCAAGCACTAGATCTCAAAACAAGCAACATTGGGGAGCAAAGAAGGGTTGCAAGATGAACCCTGGAAAACCTCTTCTGTAGGCAGGGGCTGAACAGATCGTGACTGCTCCCCAGCGGAGCGGAGACATGAGAAAAGCATCTGACACAACAAACGGAAGGAAGATCAGACGCCGCCATTCCTCTAACCTCAGCACTGGAACAAGAGGACACCCAACAGCATTAAATAGATGGAAGCTTTAAAAAGAGAGGGAAGGAAACCATTTTTTCCACACACAAGGTGCACGGAGGTCCCGGCTGCAGGAAGTCAGCAAGGCCAAGGTGCAGAAAGGGACTGGGTATTTCCACCCATATCAACATTATCCAGAATCCTCCTCAACAGCTGTTGCAAGGCATATTTAATGATCAAAAGCCTTCAAGACATATGCCAGCCCCCAGGGACCAGGGTGCGACCGAGAGGGGGCATAGTCCAGCTCGTGCTTCTTCAACGTTTCGACAGCTTCTTCTAAGCATCTGCTACCAGTCGGCGTCAGCGGGCTAAGCAGACCCAGCCTGTCTATTCGTAGGTCCCTAAGGCCCTGTGGGACTGCTGGGCATCAATGCCACAAGGAGGCATCTGTGGAAGAAGTAAAGAAAGAGGTGCCATATCCTAACCTCAAGGATTTTTATTCTGGTAACAGTCCGGGCAATGCCCAGAACATTTGGCAGTGGGATTTCTGCATTAGACCTCCTGCAACAAATGCAGATTTTTACAGCCTGAGCAAAGCTGGGATCTCATTTGCTTGCCTCTTGGGCTGCAAATCCCATCATCAACATGCTGGGAGGGGGAAGGCAGGGACGAAGCGTACTGCTGAGGAGGGTGGGCATGATGATAAGGCACCCAAGGAGAACTGCACCTCGGGGGAACGGATGATTAAACCTGGCACAAGACTGGAGGAAGCCAAGGAAGAGCCTTTCCGTGAGGCTCCCTCTTTGCTTCTGTCAGCTCCTTCTCTAACGAAGCCTCAGCGAGCCTCAAGCAAAAAAACAACAGAACATTTGCAAAAGGCTCCTTAGAGACAGCCGGGGTGTGACAGGTGCCACCTCAACTCCCTGCTTTCAGATTCCTGAAAAGGTTTATTGCCAGCAAGATGCAGCTTTACACTGCGAAGATGCTCTGTGTACAGAGCACGGGGGCTGTGTGGTTAAATAACGAACAGAGACATCTCAATCAGAGGCTCTGCCTTTGATAGATATCAACTCACTGAAGAAAATATCTATGTGGTCTTGCCATTGCCGAGTGGCACAAAGATTTCCACCAGGAGATTATCGATCGGGTATCACAAGGCCGGAGATCTGAACAGAGGTCACTGATTAAATGAACACAGCAAAGATGCATTTCAGAGCAGACGGCACCGATGGGATTTCAACCCAGGCCAGAAAAACAGGGCAGCTTCGGTTTATTAGATTGAAATGTTCTATTTTCTATGTTTCTCAACAGCAGCAGGAAAACAGTGCAAAGACAAAGACCAGGAAATGTTTCAATCCAAAAAGCAGGTGTTTATTAAGTCCGTAAAGTTCAGCCTTTCAGAGCTGGAAGAAAGGACGTTTTGTGCTAACGTGTGCCCGTACAGGGCTCTAAACAAGCATCATCTTCCCTGTCTAGGAATACAACTTCTAGCAACCATTTGCCTCCCTTATCATCTCACAGGAACCTAATTTAATGATATCAAGAGATGAAGAACCAAGCGCACGTGTGATGCTGGAAAAAGAAACACTTTTTGGTACTCCCAGACACAGAACTGCTGTCTCTCCACTATGCCGGATATGGCATCCATTCATTAGCAAGGGATGGGGGATGTTGCAGCTATTCCACTGCCTGGTGATGCACTCTCTCTCGTGGCTGCAGAGACCGATGGCAGACTCAAAGCTAGACCCATGTTGGGTCATGCCAGAGTGGCCACAAGTGTACGTGGGTTGGGGGCTACTGTACTGATCGGCTGTTTCCTTCGGTCCCTTTCTGTTGGAATTTGAGTGGCCGTCTCTCGTTGTGACGTCGGACTGCACAACTGAGAAGGGAGCACCGCTTTGTCCTGTCTCCTGCTAAGGCTTCCCAAAGGTTTGGGTCCATTCCAAAAGCCTTCATGTCTTGCTTGTCAACGTCTTTGAAGTGCCCGTTTCAGACACCCTACTCTTCTCTCCCAACCTGCAATTTTCCCCAAAAAAGATGTCCTTCGGGATGTGCCCCTCTTCCGCCCTGTGGAGATGGCCAAGCCAGCGTAGGCGCCACTATTTGAGTACTGCAGTGATGGTCGGCAGGTCGGCTTTGGCGATGACCTCTGTGTTGGCCATTCTGCCTTGCCACTTGATGTCAAGGATGTGCCATAAGGAGCAGAGGTGAAAGCTGTTCAGCTTCTTTTCTTGACATGCTTATGTTGACTCCATCTAAAGACTCTACATAAGGACACTGAGGAGGCAGGCTTTGTATGCAAGCAGCATAGCTTTGATTGTGTGTTTTCCATTGCTCCAGACCCATTTGGAGAGCTTACTGAAAGCAGTAGCAGCCTCTCCAATGCGCACAATGGAAAGGCCCCACCATCCCACAGGCTGAACAAATAGCTGAGCTGAACTCTTCCCTTTCAACTCAGGAAGGCACACCTGCATCCAGTACCTCACCCCCAATTATCAGCCACCAGGGCCATGGGGCTCCTCTGTGACAGTGCCACTCCCAAAATCCAAGAGATGGAAGCCAGTCAAGCTTGGTTGAAAGGGTCTGGGCCATAATCATGCATGCACTAGAATATAAAAGTGTAAATGCAAAGAAAACTTGAGTTCATGCAGCATGAAGGCTGGAAATGTGCAATGAAAGGAGAAACCTAAATCCCAAGTTTCTTCATATCCAGTCCTCACTAGTTCCAGTTCCTAACAGTTCAACACCGGCAAAACTGAAGACAGCCTTCACCCAAGGCTGATGGGAAGTTGGGTGACAGTGACCACGAGCTGATCACCTTCACCATCTGCCGTAAAGCTGGCAAGTCAGTCAGCAACACAGAAGTCCTTGACTTCAGAAAAGCCGACTTTGACAAGCTCAAGAGGC
>NW_017728922.1:802170-817800 GCF_001723895.1 Crocodylus porosus | reverse complement strand
AAATTGGATGCTTATCTTGCTGGGATCCTATGACCCCAGCTGCCTTCCTACCCTTTGGGCAGGGGGCTGGACTCGATGATCTCCCGAGGTCCCTTCCAGCCCTACTGTCTATGAAATCTATGAAATCAAACCCAGCCCCAGACAGACTCCAGGGAAGAGCCCAGCAAAGAAACCATAAAGGCCAGACAATGGGAAATATATGCATTAAAGAGTCAGAGATGTGGTATGCAGACAGCGCCATGAAACAAGTGCATTTTTCTGAGTGGGGCACAGGGCCGAGCTGGATGACAAACTGGCTCTTCCATCCCCCACCGACGTCTTGCCTCAGGAGGAGCAGTCAGTGTGCCCCCAACGAAAGGCAGCATCTGTCTCTTTTTAAGCAAGCAGCTGAGATGAGCCGAGTTGTCCAGAGACCGGCCAGGCTGGGCAATGTCGCTGGCAGAGCACAGACCCCCGGAAAGCACCGTCCCAGGGAACATGCTGCAAAACAGGACAGACAAAGCTGGTTACACATCTCAAAACCAAAGGTGCTGGGGAAAGTTCCCCAATACAAAGCTGCTCGGCTTCCTTTTTTTTGGTAACATCATTGCAGAAAATGAACCTCCACAAGGACATTCATCAGCCCGTGAGCTGGTCATTTCCAAGCATGCAGGCCACAGGGAAGGCTCGCAAATTCAACTGACGGAGCACCTTTGCTCTGCATCTGTTGTACAGATTTACGGATATGAAACAGCAGCAAGAGACTCAAGTCTGGACACGCTCAGTTGCACTGGCTTGAATGCTTGCCCAGGAAGGATTTCCCTAGGGGCCTGCTTTTAATTTTACAAATGCACCCTCCAGCCTTTAGCACCGTCAAGGTAAAGCACGGCCATTAAGAAAGACTCAGCTTTTCCAGAGCAGTTTATAGATCAAGGAAGCAAGCTGAAGAGTACAAATACGGTGCAGAGCTTGGAACAATTCCTTAGCCACAGGGCTGATGTCGTCATATGGCTGCATGTGGCAGAGAGCGCATTTGGCAGGAATAATCCATGGGAAGCGCTAGCTCCGATGTTTCTTTTAACCCTGCAGCACCGATAACGAGTTGTCAGGTCTCGAGCTCGCAGCCTGCCGCCTACCAGAGAGTGCAGCAATCCAAGCCAGACGCTCCCATCCATCCGTTACACAGCAAGGAGCAAGGAAAACCAGCCAGCACTAGCAAAATGGGATCAACATTTACAGAAAAAGCAGCGGAGCCAACGCTACTTGGCTTCCCACAGCTTCCAAACTGCCAGTAGCCCCACTACACGGGCACGTTCAGGGTCTCACCGGACAGCAGAAAGGCAAGGAGCAGCTGGCATGAAACTCATATACAAGCCAACACAAAACCCTACGGCGACGTCTTGAAGCATTGCAGTGGCTTCCACCTCTCTGAGCTAACAGGTGCTAGCATGTAGACAGACATGAACGGACCAGCGGCAGCAAAGCCACTGAGCTTGTGGTACCAGCCACGCAGGAGGAAACCCAGGGGATGGAGGGACTGTTAAACCCATGCCCTGTGGTCCTGAAGACCAGGTTCCTGGCTTCCTGCAGAAGCCCAGGCTTTTGTCACCATAAGCCCAGAAAGGCGCCTGCTCTTCCATAAGATTGCAGCCACAGCCCAAGTTTCATAAGAGACGCACATGCCTTCCAGCTCTAAACATGCTCCTCTCATGTGCAGGCGTCCATTTGGAGCATCCTTCCCCAGCTGCTCCGTGCAAGCGGTCTCTCTCAGTCCCGCCTCGCCCAGCAGCTCTGCTGGAGCTCCCATTGTCAATTCCTGCCTGGTCTCACACAGCACCCAACCCCTTCCAGCACTGCTTTGGGCCGTGCGCCTGAAGGTGAGGCTGTCCCTGAGAGCGCGTGGGGAGCACATGTCCTTGCCGTGGAGCTGGTGCATGTTTTGCACGTTGCACTGGCTGTACACAGCAAGGGGGCTGGGGCGTTGCTGATCTCTCCACGGTGAGCATGATAATCCAGCACACGGGTGTGGAAAAGGCACCATCGTGCTGGCCAGCATAGAAGATATTGTGGGAATAAAGTAAAACCATAAAGCAGATGCCAACAGCAGATTAAACCACAACAAGCTCAACCCAAACTTCTCATCAGCACAATCAACTCTCCCTCAAGGATGCCCACCGTCTTCCCTGACTAGTTTTATAGACGTTCCTGCTGCCCAGCATAGGGTCAACCAGGTTGGTTTCATTACTGAAGATCCTCCTGGTTCACCTGGGGCCCAGGGAATCGGAGTATTTTCCAGGTCAGATTATTTATGGATTTGCACAGCCCAGATCTCCCCAGCTCTGGTGGGACCGAGCTGCCAGTTCGGGATGTTTTTGTTTCTTTTTTTCAATCCAGTGCAAGAAATGATGCTCATGTGCTTATCCGTGAATGTTCAGACATGTCAACAGAGATGCAGGGTGACTTTTAGCCCCTGGAAAAGTGGTAGTTTGCTTGCAGTCAATAGGCTACTGCACATGCACATAACCCTGTATTTCATCTCAGGGGTGCTGGCTTTCCCTTAGCTCTCTGTCACCCCCTAAAGACATACGATATGTGCAATGATGTGACCTGGACAGAGCGTGCACTTTCTAAAGATAAAAGGCCCCACCAGGATTTTTTTTGCCCTTTGAAAGCACACAAGAAAATTCTTTTTTTAATGTTTTCCTTAAAATATTCCAAAATGAAAAAAAAACCCCAACAACTGGAGGTTCCTGTTAAACTCCCCACCCTTTTCTTTATTTTATTTTATCGCATCTCATGCAGCTGCACAAGATGTTCATACAAAGCTCAGAGAAGCAGACACGCTGCAGTCCATGGGGCCAGCCAGCACTGGAAAAGCCAGAGGGAGCAATAATTCCTCTCTTCCTTTTGAATGGATGTGATTTAATGTTTTATTTCTTTTACTCGCTGCATGCTAAAGAAAACATGAGGATTGCTCCGGGGCTAAGGATGTTTTTATCTTTACACAACCATTTGGTCTCAGCGGTGGCAGATGACAGGACAAGGAGCAATGGGCTCAACTTGCAGCCAGGAAAGTGGAGATTGGATATTAGGAAAAACTCTCTCACCAGGAAGGTGGTGAAGCACTGAAAGGGGTTACCCAGGGAGGTGGTGTCATCTCCATCCTTGGAGATGTTGAAGACCCGGGGAGACAAAGCCCTGGCTGGGATGATGTAGTTGGGGCTGGTCCTGCTTAGAGCTGGGGGCTGGACTAAAATGTGACCTCCTGAGCGCTCTCCCACCCCTCATTTTCTATGATTTTCACACAAATTCTTTAAATCCAGCTGCCGTTGCTTGAACGTTTCATCATTGTGTTCACAGTTAATTTGCTGCACAGTGAGAGCAATTAGGAAACACTGAAGATCTTGCTCAGGTGAAGTCTTCATTCAGGAGGTTTTGGCTGAGGAAGGATGGCGGCACTCGGGGCTGGGGTGGACTGAATTTTGTTTTCCTTTATTGAGATTTTGCTGTCAGGAACGTACTTGGGGCTACAGCAGAGTCTCGCCTACCCCGAGAGGCCATGAATGAGGCCGTGAATGAGCCCGATTAACTAAGGGGGAAAAGGACTGCTCGGCAGGCTACTTACTATACATGGATTAGCGCCCAGGTACTAAATCCATTTGAGACCCGACACCCCAGACTTTCAATTAAAGGATTTCTAGAGTTCCCCACAAAGTCATCAAATAAGGCTTAACACTCATACTGTTTACAAGGAAAAAGAAAACGAGAAACAAAGCTTTCATATTTTTTTTTTATAGAGCTATATATAAATGAACATCATAACAAGCCAGAAAAGGGCACAAATGCATTTTCCCCTCCCTCACGGATTACCTTGAAGACTGGGTTTATTTACTTGATTGATATGCCGCCCTCCCCCAAAAAGACCAGAGCAGCTTACAATAAAAATGAGATAAATTATTTAACAAACAAAAACAACAAACAGTCAAATGCAGCCGTAGAAAGCAGGTTATAGGGAGCCACGGGTCAGAAAAGCAAGCAGGATTTTTCTCATTTCTAACAGCTACGATTCCCTGAGGACCAACAGATGGAATTACCCATGCCCACCCGAGCTCCTCCGAAACCTTATAACCCCGATCTGCGTGTGCTGGTTTATCCAGCGGGGAACTGAACTCTGCAGCAAGGGGGGAAAGAGCACAGCCTGAGTGCTGGAAGGAGGAAGGTTTATTAAAAGAGCAAACAAAAGCAACAGCAAAATAACCACAGAGTCCTCCATCTCCCCCTAAACCATATAACCCAAGACAGAGCTGATCTGATAATAGCAACTCGGACAGTATTCACTTAATAATTATTAAGGAGCCCATCCAGATTTGCTGTATTTCTTCATCGGAAATGCAGAAGGATGTGTTGTTTTTTTCCCCCACCGTTAGCATAAAAATCTTACAGTGGAGGGAAACAGGATTTAAATCTCCTGGTGCATGGTGGTCTGTCTTCCCTCCTGCTCGGTGTCAGGGGCACAACAGCAAGCGCCGCGTCTCGGACATTATGCCTTTTTGCCGTGGTTATAGCAGACAATGCAGCGCTAGAACAACAAATGGAAAATGCTCGAGTCACTCCCTGACCTGAAGGAGGGACTCCTCTTGGTCAGCCATTTTCCCAGCAGGGCAGAGAAGTGGTCTACAGCACAGCAACGTGAGGGTGTACATTTAAAGTGCAAATCCCCATAGGGTCAGATGCAGCTATGGAAACAAAACCCAGTTTTTCTGGAAGACATTTAGGCAGGAGAATAAGATTTCCATTTAAAAAGCAAGGCCCTGGAATCCCAGAGCATTTTATCAAGCTGAACTTGCTGTCACAATGGCAACAAGTACATTGCATTGACTTTTTGCAGTAAATGCAATAATCACCAGGGGCCTGTCTGCATGGACAAAGAGGGTTCCCCGCCCCAACATTTGCCTAAGCTTTGGACAATTAAAGAGGTCTTTTAACACCCCTGTACAGGCAGGCAAGCTCCTCGGAAGTGACGCTAGCTGGCATGCCAGAGCCTGGCCAAGAGCAAACAAGACAACACACCCAGTGAACAAGACCTCTCCGTGGGTCAAACCTGCAAGCGAGAGGTGTGAGGGCAGCACCACAGACATCCTGAGCTGGCTTTCATCTCACCAGGGTGGATCACAAGGTGGGACGGGCTTCAGCATAGCCTAGCCGCTGGGCTCTCCCAGGGTGGAGAGAACGCTTTGCTTTGAACCAAACCCTTGGGAAATCAGCATTTGCCAGAGGCAGGTCCCCAAATTTGCAGGTGCCAGTGCAAGTGTTAGCCTTCTCCCACAGAGTCTCTGTCGCATGGAGAAACACAGTGGGGTCGGGGCCTCATTTCTAAAACAGTGACTGCTACAAGAGGCACAGCACATGTCTGCAGACAACTGCAGCCCCAGCCTCAGCTGCAAGAGTGCTAGGGGCCAGCTAAGATTTGGGGTTAAGAGCTGGTTTCTGCAATGCCCAGGGCGAGTCCTCAGGCATATGCTTTAGTAGGCTTCAGACTGCAAAGCACTGCGGAGAGATACCACAAGGCAGCAATACGGTGCTGGAGGAAGACTGAACGCCCGTGTCAGAAGCTTACCTTAGCAAAACGGCACTTGGCAGCTTTGGGTTTCAATCCTGGCCATTTATGGAGTGGGAACTTCCCTTTTTGGAGATTAACTGAAACAAAACACATGGCTCAGCACACGTGGACTGCAGGGGGCTAGACACAGGACTCCCCACGAATGGTGAGTTCCTCAATTCGGACTTGAGCGCACAAAGCGGGATGCTGAACAGGGGGAAGTGCTATCGTGGTTCAGGAAAGAGCGGGGGCAGAGCGCGGTGGCAGGCCCTGGAGCGGGCACATATACAAAGCAAGCAGGCAGGCCAGAGTGGAGAGAAGGGGCAGGGGGAGACATGCACGTGCTCTGCACCAAGAGGCAGAAGTACCACGACTAGGAGAAGCCACTGAGCAAAGCAACACTTAATAGGATATCAAAGTGATTTTCCTGTGCCACTTTGGTGCTCTGCACTCACTCCTGGAAAACAAAATTCCCCAAATAAAGGGCAAGTGAGAAGTTAAATGCCACTCTCTCAAATTCTCTCTTGCAATCAGTCACGCAAGATGGCTTTTCTGAATGACCCCACAAATAATTTGTGACCATTCACACGCTGAGCTGTGGAACTCAGTTCTTGACTAACGAGAAATTGCTGAAGAAAGTGTCTCCCCAGACTTACAGTTGATGTGCTTCATTATAATTTTCAAGACAAAAGCTTTCAGGGTTGGGTAAAGGCGTTCAACCTGCAAAACAGAGATGACTTTGTCAGGAACTGCCGTGCAGCACCCGAGAACATCCCCCACATTATCTAACAGTAACTGGATTTCAATAATGCTATATGAAGGGGGCTGAAAAGCTTGAGTGCTACATAGGAGTACAAACCCCGAATTATGACAAGCAAGCCTAGTCGCACTGGTTTGGGACATTATTAAAGAAGGAAGAATCTGCTGAGAGCAGGAGTAGTCATTTCCTATCCACCCCGCGCTGGTCTCCCTTTTCTTTCCCCATCCAGACGAAGTATCACAGCTGACTGGGGATATGAAACAAAGCTGCCCTCTGGACCTTGCAAGTCACAGACCTGCACTTGTGCTTGTGCACTGCTATTTCCCACCAAGCACAGAGGAGAACTGACACCAGGCCTTCAGCACTGCAGCCTTAGCTTGCAGAAAGTCTTAAAAAAAGGCCTTTTGTTTCAGAAGCAAAAATGTCAGATGTCTGCTGAATAGCAAAACACCTGTGAGCTGAGCAACAGGTAATTAGAACAAGCCTGCAGTGGCTTGCTCCCCACTGACCTGAACAGAAATCTTCAAGAAAATAACAATAGAGTCTTATCCAAAGAGCCCATTTACTCATAGATATTGGCCCCCAGGGGCCCTGAGCAGCGGAGGGAGGGAGGAGCATTGGGCAACCTGATCCTTCCACTCCCACCAAGTCAGCAGCTGCAGTAGCACATGGCAGCAATCACATCCATCACCCAAGGCATCAAGAAGACCTGGAACAAGTCTGGAACCAGGACAGACCCCTGCAGCACTGCCCTCGATACCTCATCCTGCCTTGAAAGGGAGTCGTCCAACGATTGCTTTTTGAGCACAGCTATCCAGCCAGCCATGCGCTCACCGCACAGTCCTTCATCTAGACCACGACTTCTTGCAAACATTTTGCCTCTGCCTCCTAGGATAACACCCAGAGTAATAACACTAGGAACTTACATTAACCTGTCCAACAACCGAGGAAATCCATCTGATGTGCAATCTGCAGAGAAAAAAAAAAAGGCAGCAAGGTGAGTCCATCTCAGACAGAAATGTCATTTCCTCAGAGTTTTTGGGTCCCATCCTCTTTTAAAACCTCAAGTCCAGATAAGGAACCCCCATTTCCATCTATATTGCCTGTCACATTAGATGCAAATTGTCCTTTATAATGTTAACCCCCCTCTAGAGAAAAACGCTTCCATGTCCTGATACCTGTCCATGGTTGTAATAAACAGTACATGCCCGTTGGTAACTTGAAGTATAGCTGTCATAGCAAGTCTCTGCAATGAAGACATGAGAGAGAGAGAGAGTCACCAAAAAGTGGATTTGAGCCTGCCTCAGCTCTAAAAACCACTGGTATCAGCCTCAAAATGCAACAGAGACATTCCTCCCTGCTGTAGGCCGAGCCCCTCGCCGAAGGGAGAGTGGCAATGACCACCCGGCAAGCTCTGTAATTTTATGCAAACAACCACACCCAGAAGCAAGAGCTTCCCTTTGCCACCTTGCTCATGCCTTCATCAAGAATTAGACAGAGGAGAAACATGAGCCAGGATCCATCCCACATCTTGGTGCTTTCTCCACATGCATGGGAAAGAAAGACTGTTCAAAACCCTCATTGCTGGACCTGCACGCGCAGGCAGACCGCACAAGTGCAGCCTCAGCCCCCAGTCGGCTTGCACCTGCAGAGGCTCACGGCCCGTGGGGGCTGCGCACGGGAACAGATTATTTTGAAATCCACAAAGTTCAACTCTGCAGAAATTAAGGCAGCCTCTGTAGGAAGAGGCGAGTCAGGAAAGCACCGAGTGCCAGCTCCGTCACCCACACCCCCCCTGCCTAAAGCACTACAGATGAGGGAGGTCTCATTTCCTGCTGGAATCCCAGCCCCCTCCTCATCCAAATCCCACAGGCACCCCTGGTTCAGCACTCAGGTGGATGGACTTTTGCCACCGCTGTAGGTGAGATTTGATGCTTTCAAGCAATTCAAGGGGATCGTCCAGTGCCCACGGAGCTGCTCTCTGGTTACAGTCTGGGCTGGGCTGAGTACTTCCAGTGCAGAGGTTTTTAATGCTTGCATTTGTTTCACAGCATCATCCAGGAGGCTGCCCTGCAGCTGGAAACATCTCACAGGAGAGATGCCTATTCTGAACAAATACACTTTGTGGGACACCCAAACCCACCCACCAGCCTCCGGATGCAGAGAGCAGCTGGTTGCTAGCCATGACCCCCAACCCCCTCCTTTTCTTTTCTTTACCCCTTGAAACTAAATAAGAGCTTCCTCTCTTCTCACTTACTACTTCCAGCTTCAGGAGACTCAAGCTGCCATTCTCATGCTTAGTGACAATCTCCAAGGTGAGAGAGATGTTCATGTTGCACACACCCACGTCCAAGTACACCTCTAGAGGCCTAAGCACCTTGATGTTGATGATGAGCGAGGAAAAGATCACGGGGCAGATCAAGCACTGGAAGAAACCGGGCATCAAGGTTGAGGCTTCAGCTAGTGCACACATCCCATGGGAAGGAGCATGAGGAAGCAATGGGCATGTGGGGATGGGGGTCCAAATGATAACCTGTGGGCCCCTGGAGTCAGCAGTGGTCCTTGCTGCGTACGCCTTCTGGAGGCCCAGCAGCACACACCGATGCTGCCAGTCTTGCACAGGAGAGTGCAGTCTTTGCAGGCCCACCCTTCCCAGACAGATGTTCAGCATCTGTCTCTGCTCCCCACCCTTCTTCACCTGTCTGCAGACCTTTCTGGCTCTCTCTGTTCCCTTGGGCAGCCTGCTGCTTTCTATCTCAGCATGTCCAGGCTGCAACAGCCCTGCATCCTTCCCCTGGCTTCCCCTTTCTGCAAGGCCTGCTCTTGGACTCAGAGCAGTGCCAAGCATGAGTCCAAGCAGCAGGGATTATGTGTAATGAATGACCGCAGTGGGACCAGCATGGGCCGTGCAGGGCTGAGGGGTCAGCCAGGGCACCGATGCTTCTGGCGTCAAGGTCTGTTTGGCTTTGGGATAAAAGGAAGCCAAGGTCTGGCCAGGCAGGGAAAAGCCCCCGTGAGACTCAGACCGACTCACCTTGGAAATGATCAGATCCGTGACAATGTTCTCCAGTGTGGCCGTTTCATAAAACTGTTTGAAAGAAACACAACGGTGAGGTGGAAGTGCCTGGCTCTGCTGTGGAGCAAGGCCACCAATGCCACAGCTTCGCGGTCCTTTTTTTTCATTTTGTGGGGTGACCTCCTTGCCCACATAAAGCCAGAAGGGACATTTGCAGGCAACAAATAAACTCAGCCCAGAGCCAGTCCTGGGTTTCAGCCTTTTTTCTCCACCGAATCACCCATCTACAGGGGATTTCCTGCCCCCTGCAAGGCCCCTGCTGTCCCCTGGGATCCTTCCCCACAGCCGCTCAGTAGAGCACCATGTCCCCCAGCACGGCGAGATGTCTGCATCCCAGGCCTCACGAAATGGGGATAATCTTTCATGAACCGCAGCTCCCGTCCCAGCCGACCAGACCTTGCGGGAACCACGGCAGCTTGGGGCAAAGCGTTTCCTTATCCAAAACAACAGGGTGCAAGTGAGTCTTGGGGACAGCTGCCTGGGTCCCTTGTTTCCAAAAAAGCAGCTTAACCTGACTGCCCATCTCCAGGCCTGCAGTGTTACTCATCTCATTCCCAGCTATTTTATTTTTCTTTCAACTCTAACCCCACCCTTCAGGTGCAGCTGAGGTTTGCCCAGCATCTACATCCGATGTCTTTCAGGCAAATAGAAAAAGCAGCTCTTGGTCGAGATACAGGGCTGCATACAGTGACTCTCAGCTCCGTGAAAGACAGACTCACCCTGGATCAGGCAGCGGGTCCAGAAAGCTGGAGATTTTATGCAAATACCTTAAAGTGCATGTTTATGCATATGCGCTCGCTAATTTGCATGATTCATTTCTCTTGTCTAAAACCTGCACTTAACCCTGCCTTGTCCTCCATTAAATTCTCTGCTTAATTTGCCTGTTCATGCCTCCTCTCTCTGTCCCCCAGAGGCTTCCCTTGTAACCCATATCTCCACATCTCTCATTCTTCCTCTCTCCCCATGGTCCCTCATCAGACACACATGCATTCCCATAGAGAGCATGCCTTTAGGAGGTCTGCAACACAGCTCTACCCCTTCATCATACAGTCCACCACCCCGCCATGTCTCTACAGCTAGAGGTGCATTAGATGTTGTGCTTTAATAACGCGCCTCCTCCTGCTCTCCCTGCAAAACTGGAACTTGCAAGCAGGTGCCTCCTGGATTGATCCAAGACACTGAGAAGCTCAAGGATGGGGGGAACATCCCACAGGTAAGCTAGAGAGAAAGCACCAATGTTTCTGTAACAGTGAGCGTGCCACTCACCGTTGCAGGAGTGCAAGGGATGGACAGTGGTTTTGGTAAGACAATTCTGGAGTAGATAAAAGTGAGCACGGTCTGCCCAATAGCCTCAGAAGTTTCATGATATTCTGGCAACTTGATATCGCCATCTGGCTCCGGTGGGATGAGGATTTTCTTTCCACTGTCAGTCTCATACTCAGTCTGAAAACAGAATATAGATTTCACCCCTTCACAATGGGGTTACTGAATAGGCAAAGGCACAAAATAAGGGAAACAAAAATATAGTATCCTTAACAGGAGGTCACACATCCCTCTGGAGTCTCGTTTCATTCCCCTTTGTTTCTGATAAAACAATTTCCAGCTACAACTGGAAGAACTGGTCAATGCCAACCTTGCAGGGAGAGTCGCTCTCAGGGGTGTGGGAAGCTGCGTGGGAGCAGGTACAGGCTGCCCAGGAGCAGGGCCTGAATGCAGTTTCCAGATCTAAAAGGGAGACAGGCTGCACCCCATAAACTAAGAGACTATGGTCATCCTTGTACAACCCTGTGTGATCCAGCCGGGACAGCAGGACAGACAGAGGACAGACTGCAAGAACAGAGCTAGCCAGGGAATGTGCAGTCCCGTAGGGCTGGTTAAACTACGCGCCACGTGGATCTGCAGACCTCAAAGCCAGATGGGCTATGACGATCTGGTGCAATCTCCCACATAACCAAGGCCAAAAGCATCTCCATCCTGCAACTCCAGCAGCAAGCCCGTGCCAACAGCTCTGCTGGCAAACACAGGTGGTTAGCACGTGTCAAGAAGGACAAGCCTGTGGTCTTTGCCATTAAACGGATCTTTTTACCCCACATTTTTATCCTGCCTTCAAATTCTCCTGAGACGTTATTTTCTCCTGGAGGGACCTGGGTCTCTGGTGTTTGCTGACGTAGATTTCTTGACATTAGGGCTGGAAGGGACCTCGGGAGATCATTGGGTCCAGCCCCCGCCCAAGGGGCAGGAAGTCAGCTGGGGCCGGATGATCCCAATAAGATAAGCATCCAAATGCTTCTTGAATGTGTCCAGAGTAGGTGCTTGCACCGCTTCTGGGGGGAGTCTGTTCCAGTCTGCAAACCCTACACAGGCATTCAATGCAGATGAGAAAATCCTCATGAGATCAGGGCTTTAGCGAGTCAGTGCGATGAGACGGGAACAAATGGCTGCAGAACGGTGCCCTCTGTGCCACTGCACAGACACCAACAGGTGAGGAGTCAGAACTATTTCTGCAAATGATTTCTCTGAACAAGGGTGGGGAAGCTCTAAAACCACACCAGATCGACCCCGTTTATGGCCATGAAATCCTAGCCACCAAAACGTTACTCCCTTACCAGGACAGAGACTTCAATAGTGCGGTTGTGGACCTTCGGAGTTTGAATCACATACCGGATTTTCCCGATTTCAATTGGAAGTGCAGCTGTATAGAAACACAAAGAGACCCGAAAGTAGACATAGCAGTAGCTGAAAAGGCACATGACTGAGCTGGCATTTTATCACCTCACAGTTAGACCGCGAAATCTTTTTAGTCAGGCATCAAAAATAGTCTGCCCCGAGATATTTATATTTTGGGGAGGTGGAAACTAATCAGAGTCAGGATTAAACATTTAAGATAGGAACCAGCGGTCAATCAGTGAGCCTCCTTCTTCAAGTCTCTATCCAGAATTATATATTGCTAGACAATATATTGCTTGACACAGATCCCCTCCCTCGGAGGAGAGCTCATGAGTCTCTTCACAGCCAGAGTTCAGATAACACCTTGTGTGGTAAGCTGCAAACACAGATAAAGGGACGTTTCACCTTGCAAAGGACAAAGTCGACTAAGTTAGACAAAACCCAAAATAAGACAAACTGAGGCACTGGACAATGGCTGAGGCATGGGACCATGTGGGAATAATCTGGTATGAAAAAACAACTAGCAAGGCTTTCCGTTCCCAGCAGCCACATGCTTCAGTTTTGCTGTCGTCCAGTGAAAGCTCTATGGCAGTTTCAGATGCGTTTAAATTATATTCAGATACATTTAAGATTTTACAGAATTAAAGTGAAAAAGCACAGTCAGCAGAGCAGGTCCCACATCACTTCGTTTGTTATTAAATTTGGTTTTTCCATGCTTCCATTTTTCATTATACGTTGAAGATTGTCATCTTGAGGCTTCAGAGTCAACAACCCCCCTAAAACAAAGGGGGAGGTCAGACCCCTCAAAGAGTGTTTCTGGCTCTCTTCAGATTTAGGCAAACATTTTATGTTAGTTATATTTGGGTCATATCTGATGGGTTATCTTCAAAGCCCCAAAGGCTACCATTTTTTAACTGGAAGCTAAGAGCTGGCTGAAAAGGGAATCGCTCTCTGGCTAGGTCATAGGAAAGGGAAGGAAAATGTTTTTTAAAGGATCGTTTGCAACACTCACTCGTCAGATCATCCAGCATCTTTTTGTGTCCGAGAGACAGAGATATGAAGAATATTTTGGATATCTGAAACACAAGAAATACCGTAATTTCCTGCTCACCGGCTGTAACAATCATGGGCGAATAGCAATGACTTTTACTAATTGGAGCAGCAAACCTCCAATATTTGTGCAGAGGTCAGGGAAATCTCAGGGCCAGAAAATATTTTTGAGGAGGGAGGATGGATGTGTGAGCATTGCATAGCAATGCTTCACGTCACCGCTGTTGCTCGCTGATCTCTACACATGAAAGTACCACTGTGCTCACAGCGTATGAAGGAAAAGCTTCAGGGAGCTTAAAGCTTCAGCGTTAGCAAAGACTGGTTCAAAGGTCTCCTTGCCCTTTGGGCAGGAAGGGGAAGAACTTGTTGTGGGAGTCTGTTGGGGTGGGAGGAAGGAGAACGGTAGACTAGATCCTGCCCCTAATCACCTTTGGGCTCACAGGGGCCAGAGGAGGCAGGAGACAAGGAGACGCACCTTAGTCTGTATCTCGAACGTGACACTGTTCTGTAGCGAGGCTATCACGCCTGCACTGATGTCGCTGCAAGCAAAACCAAACAGCATCAACTACTAAAGAGCAAACGGCATCATATGAGAAACAAGCATCTCAGCCTGGCATGGTCTGAGACAGGGTCCCGACTCCTGGGCTGCCCGTGCCATGGGCCGCTCGGGGCTTTGGGGAATATGTGGATGCAAATGGGAGGCAGATGGATCTCTTCCATTGTGGTCCCCAGGCCATGGGAGTCTGAGATTTAAAGAGTAGTTCATACAGACGATGCTCCGCAGCCTGCAACCCTGGGCCTCAAGAACCAATACCAGAAGCAGCAGGTATCAGCTCTAGGGCTGTGGCGTGTGGTGCTGGCAGTGTGGCCCCGTGAAGGGTGCCACCACCCACACTCCCAAACGGGGTGCATCTGCACAATATTGAACGAATTAGTTCTGCTTCTCAGTGGGGCTAATTAGCCTGCCCACTGTGCCATGCAAACCCAGCGACATTGCTGCTAGGGGCGAGGAGGCACCATGCGTCCAAGCACAGAGCTGCTTATAGACACACTCCTATGGGGGCCTACGCCAAGCCTTTGGGGACCTCACACCTAGTGCAAAAAACTTATGGTACAACACTGATTGCATTGATTCGGGTAGTGCGTAGGTGCTAACTGAGAATGAGCCCATCGAGCTAGGTTCTGCACAAGTAAAAACAGCAGCGGCTGATCTAAATCTGTAATTGTATGGCTTACACGGTCATGGGGGGGTTTGTCTCCCCAGCACTCGAAGAAGTAATTATAACAATAACAATAATAGCAATAATAATAAAACAAGACAAAGGTGTGGAGCAGAAATAGGAACATGCAAAGAAGAGCAGAAGGATAAACAGTGGTAAATAAATAAGGAGATGTGCTGATAGACCAGCAGCACAGGGCGCTGGTGCTGGTTAACCTGCAATAAGCAGAAGCGGCCCACACTCACGGTAAGCTGCTTGTGACATTAAGGAAGGCCACGGCACACTTGGAGCTGTTGATGGGGATGGTGTTGCTCAGGGGCGAGAACTGGGTCAGCAGGACCAGAGCAATGCAGCGTACTTTCAGGCTGATTGTGACCATGCCTGGGAGGATGTTGCTGGTACTGCAGGGGCAAATTCACAGAGGATGCTCATTAGCCCACAGCACAACCTCCCCAGCAATGCTGCCCTTACGGAGGTGGAGACTTAGCTGGGTGCACACGCAGGTTACAACCAACTTCCTTCCATCCCAGCCAGAGCTACTGCCTTCCCCTCACTGGCTCCGTCCTCAAAGGACCCTCACACTTAACAACCAAGACCCAGCTCCTCAGGCCCTAACCCATGCTGCATGATAACCTCCTGAGAGGCAGTCCCATGGATTTCCACAGGCAGGATCCAGCCCCACAGAGACCAGCGAAAGGCCTGTGTGGTACGTGCCTAGATTTGCTGGACAGCGAGGATGCGCTGTAAATAATGCCGATGCCCTTCAGGAAAGTCAACAGCCAGATGTCTCCTGTATGAGATAGGGGACGTTGCAGAGCGTAGCCTGCTGCATTGCTCTTACGTTTTCCCTCTCGAATCCTGGCTCGCATCCAAGTGGATAGCAAGTCACAGGTGAGCCATGTGACAGAAACAGCATGGACTACTTAGCCTATCCGCTGCTCAGTCGGCATTGCTGGGTTGTCCTCTGCAGCATATTCACCAGCTTACACACATCACATTTTAAACCACTGATACAACGCAGCCTCCCCTCCAACTCTTGAGCACATGTCCTAATGTCCTATAAATCTGGTCGAACCAGGCTGGACATAAGGAAGAATTTCTTTACTGCCCGAGCCCCCAAGGTCTGGAGCAGTCTGCCAGCGGAGGTGGTTCAAGCACCTACATTGAACACCTTCAAGAGCAAGCTGGATGCTTATCTTGCTGGGATCCTGTGACCCCAGCTGACTTCCTGCCCTTTGGGCAGGGGGCTGGACTCGATGATCTCCCGAGGTCCCTTCCA
>NW_017728922.1:751261-801555 GCF_001723895.1 Crocodylus porosus | reverse complement strand
CTGCCCGGTGACAGGTGATGTATTTCAAATTGGTTGGCTGACAGCCAACTGGGGCTGACCTCCACTGGCCCAGGTGAACGAGGTCACAGGGGCTATATAGGTTAGGGGGGGAAGGAGGCGGGCTCTCTCTCTCTTCCACCATGAGGTGAAGCAGCGTGACCACGCAGGCGGGCTCCCCAGGGCAGGTGATCGTCTCTGATATGTCCTCCATCAGAGCTCTATATTGAGCAGATTCTTTTTGGTGTTGGGTGGTGGAACCGGAGCTTGCTCCATCCACTCCATGCATTGACCTGGTATTGAAGTGCTTCCAGGACCGGTGCAAAAAAAACAGAAAGGGGGACACAGAGGAGCTTTACCATCTGAAACTGGCTCTCTCTCACCCCAAAACTCATGAGCAAGGAACCGCCTGCCTCCAAAGGGAAACTTCACCGGCCTTTGGAAGATGCTTGTGAGTAAGCTACTCAATCTGATTAGATATCTAGCTGGCAGTAACACAGATGCGTGATCAAAAGGCTACTGCAGCCACACTGTTTGCTCTTTAGGATTTCTAGGATATTGCTCAATCTTGTACCCTATTTTCACCCTACCCCTGTAACCAATAAAGTCCTCCTTTGTGACCGGCAAGGGAGACTTGTTGAAGGGTGGGTCTAAATTATGTCTATGAGACCCCTTAGGTCTGCGGACTAATGGAGACTGTACTTTTTGCCCCCTGACTTGGGGAAGTGCCCCAAGTGCCTGTACTGGGTCGAGTACCCGTCGGACTATTAGGCCTGTGTTTCCCCAAGGACACAGGGCCGAGACAGTCCCTTCTCAGGGTGGTGGCGGCTACGTTACCCCCAGGCTAGCGAGTGTGCTCCGGGAGAGGGGTCGGCCGAGCACAGGGCGCCCCCGGGGAGGTGCTCGGAGCCTGGAAGGTGGTCAGGCGCAGGGAGGTGGGCGGCTCAACGCTGGAGCACCCCCTACTGGCCCGCCACAAGCACTATGCCTACAGTGAATCTAACTTGGTCCAAAATCACCACCTAGCTGTTACAGCAAAACAGGATACATGGAAATACAAAATCTGCAAGCATGAGTTATGCAATTCCAACAACTTTTGAGGTGCCCAAAGCTCATCCTGGACCCTGTTTGGAAAAAGCTGTTAGATGCAATCGAGTGCACTGACCAAAGGTGCTCGGCTGGCTTTTGTGCAGGGAAAGGCAGAAAGTTACCAGGTGACCACAGTAGATGCAAGCTGGCAGCCTGCTCCAAACACGGCTAGCCCAGCAGCATCTGTAAGCAAAGCGAGTCTAGAAATAACATGCCCAGTCAAACATTTCACTAGTCCATGAGCATCTGAGAGGCAGGTAAGGGAAGACTGGGCAAAAGCCATTAGAGGGTCTCCAGGAGAATTTCTTTGCTCAGTATCTGACATTCGTAGAGTTTTGGTGAGCTACAAAGCCTAAGCCTCAGGGAGGTTTCCGAATGGAAACAGGCTTTACTTTTTGCAAATGTTTCCAGAAAAAAATCCCCCATATACCCTGCCTCCACCTCCCACCCAGGTCACTCCCCTCCAACCCTGTTACACTGGGGAAAGGGACCAAAAGGCCACAGAGTTGGCAGCCCACACTCACCAAGTGCCTAGGACGTGGAGTTTACCAGTAAATATCACCTTGACCCCAACTCCAGGAACGCACAATATCTTGACCGGGTAGATGATAATTGTAGCCACGTGCAAGCTGTAAATTGACATCAGAAAAATGGAAGGAAAGAAGCACGGCCAGGCAAAGAGGCAGAGACTCCCACAGGATCCACAACCCCCTTCCATAAACATTAATGGCTGTGGCACAATATATTACATTTGGCAGCCTGACGCTCTAGGGACTTGTCTGCAGGCTGCCCTGCAGCCAGCTCCCTGACTAAAAGCGATGTGCAAAGCAACTGGTCTCCTCGGGGCATTGACCTGAGATTACATCGATTCATGAGAGACGAATGGGTTTGCATTTGCTTCTTCTCTGCCAAAATGATCCCTTCAGGCATGGCCGCTTCTCCAAGCGTTGCAGTGCTGGTAGCCCAGCTACCTAAATGTTGACTGCAGTGCTCTGAGCCCTCCCCTAGCCTCAATAGGACGGACCCCACCCCGTCCCTACTGGAATCCCAGGCTTGCCCATCACAAGAGTTACTGGGGGAGTGAACAACACCCCAACCCCAGCTACTCCGCATGGCCAAACACTGTGTCTTTGCTTTGTGACCCCCTCCCCATGCCCAGAAAACCTCGATTTTGCTGCCAATGCAGCTAGCAGATGCTCCCAGAATTAGCTTGTGATTAACACATGTGGCACTGAACGGGGACCGTCTCCGTGTTGTGATCGGACCATCCCCTGCCCCACGGGGGCCAGGTCTGCAAAAGGGACCTCTGAGCAGTACTGCGATACAGACCACGTTACTTGGGTAGAAGCCGTTACGCTACGATTTGTTGCTCACTCTTTGATAAAGACCGAGGTAAATTTTAATCCAGGGAATGTGATATTCCTTGACTCAGACTCGAAAAGGCCACTCATTAATTCTTCGCAAGCTGTAATGAAAAACACTGCTGTGAGACTCGGTGCTCTGGACCCCGGTTTCCTGTCATAGATAGAAGAACGGCATCGTGCCCTTGCTTTCACGCAGGCTAAGTAGGGCAAAGTCCCCAGGAATCTCAGTCCAGCCTCTGGTTGTGCCCTGGATTCATTGCAGCTGCAAACAACAGACACAGAGATGTCTGCGGCCAGCTCTCAAACAACCTGAATCTGCCACTCTGTTCCCACAGTTGATTGCAAGTGTAAAATTGTAAGTGCAATAGTAGAGGGGAAGGGTTAGCACAGGCCAGTCGCTCCGAACACTCGCTACTGCCCTGACCCAGTAAAAGATGTCCAATTTTAGCACTCGTGCCCAGGGGCACCACTCACAGGACTAGCAGACATGGTACCCAGAACCATCAGCTGCATGTTATAAGGTCGACTACCCTGACCCTTTGCTACACACAAGTTGCACTAGAGATGGCAGCTCCAATGCAGGTGCACAATCTCAGCACAAGTGGAGGCTGCAGTGGAGAAAGACCCCTCAACAGGGTCCTCTTGCCACTGGAAGACTGGGCATCGAGGAGGCCCATCCCAGCTGATCCATGCTCCTGACATGGTCTCCCCCCCATTCCCTTTAAGATGGAGAAGGGACACTGGATGCAGCACTGCACATCAGCTTCGTGTCCCTACACATCAGGAAAGATTAAGACCTTCAAAACGCAATGGGCACAAGCAGGAGGAAGTCTCCAAAGCAACAGGCTAGCTGAGTTTCCTGAAGGAGACAGGAGCTCAGAGGAGCAGGGACTGCAAAAAGATGAATAAGCAACTGCAAAAAAAATAGGCACGGAGCAGAACAAGGATGAGAAGGGGCTGCTGAGATGAGCCTCATCTTCCATGGCCCGGCTGCAGAGTGCATGGTGTGAACACACCCCACGGTTTTTGCTTACCCCTTCCATATGACGACTGAGGGATGATGGCGCTTCCCACTCTCAGCCCTTCAGATGGCATCAGCAGGCCACAGAGGACAAGACCTAAAACCCTGAACATCTTCAGTCCTAATAACCTGCCAAAAACAGTCTCAGTCAGTGCCACGCCACAGGGAAGGGAACAAGGTTTCAGTAGAGACAGGCCCCTTCTTACACTGACAAATTCATGCTCCACCCATCCAGTTATCACCATGAACCCAGCACAGCGTATTCCCATTCCTCTCTCCTACTTTGCTTTCTGCATGTCCTTTCACAGCATCTGATGAAACAAGCTTCAGCTCCCCAAAGTTTCTGTTATCTATAACCTACTTCAGTTAGTCCAAAAGGTGCAAGTCTACCCTGATTTCTAACTGAACCCCTACCACAGACTTACATAATTACAGCAGCTTGGCTTGCTTTGGTACCTACAGAGGACCCCAGAGTCACCACACCTACTGGCATCTCCATCTGTAAATGCCATCCTAACCTGCTAAACACCCTGCATTTCCCAACCACAGACATGGGCATGGAGGAATGGCATCAGAAGGTGGGCTAGAGACAGGCCTGAGTAACACAGCTGGGAGCAAAACAGGCAAGGCGAGACATCTGATAATTACAAATTTGGGCAAAACAAGAACTTCTGGGCCTGACTCTGCTGCCTTGCTCCACAGGGAAGCGGTTATGCCCAGGCAGATGGGGTGCAAACTCCAACCGCTCAGACTGAAGAGCGGACTCTCTGCTCCCAGAGGAAGGTGGCAGGGGCAGGAGGAGAGCATGATGCACGCTGGATCCCAGGTCCTACTCAGACGTGCAATCGCTCCAGAGCAGTTTCCGTTCCTGTAGCCCAAACACACCAGGTTATTTTTCAGTTCCTATCCAAGGCCCCACACCTGCCTCCAGACACAAACATGCACTTTCTTGTGCGCAGACCAGCAAGCACGGAGGCATTCGAACTGAAAGATGAACCTCCCCAGGTGCCCACGCTGAACCGAGCAGCCTCCACCAAGCGTTTTGTTAGACACCATGTGCGTCGCCCAGAATAATCCATTCTACATCATCCCAAAAGTGCCCCATTTGGAGGCATTATTCAGAACCACCTGAGAAAAGCTCTTTCTGTTCATCCATAACCATAAACCGATCCAAACCTGGAGTCCGTATTCAGGAAGAAACCCTCATTTTGGTGGAATAATAACGATAAACTAGAGCTCTGACAGCAGCTATTTACATAATAACCATCCAAAGCGCAGCACTCTGGGCACGCAGTCGACAAAACTCTTCTATGCAGGTGTTTCATTCATGTACTCTCATGACTCATTATTTCCCATGTCCTTTATGCCCAAAGAATCAAAAGGACCTTTCTTGGTACAAAGCGCTCACAAGCAAAGATAACAAACAGGCCAGGAAAAAAAAATACAGGGAAACTGCTCTAATGTCCTCCCATACGGCTAGAAAAATGCAGCCACAACTGAGACATCAAGTGGCCGGAGCCAGGCGCTCAAGCCGGCTCCACGAGGGGGCACGAAAGGCCAGACGTGCACCTCGACAATCTTACTGAAAGCAAAACACAAGGCAGGAAAATGTCTTCGCCCTCCCTGCCCTGCCACAGCCAGCATCACCTTCCTCATTGCATTTCAGTCCCCCGTTACAACAGCACAGCCCTGCCCCAGTCCAAAATCGGGCTGGAGCAGCCCACCACATGCTGCCCCCGCAAAGAAACAAGCACACCGTATTTGTTACCAACAGCAGCCTGAGAGCAGGCGAGTCAACCCCAAAGCCGCCTCCTTCCTGCTGGCAAGCAGGCACCCAACAGCCGTCAGCAAGCCCATTTAAATAGATGCAGTCGTACACCAGACCCACAAATCAGTGACCAAACTGATGATAATTCCTTAATGCTCGGTCTCAGTGGGTCATACTAACCTCCCAAATCAAACAGTCACCCAGGGGATGCCAGCAGACAGAGGCGCCATTCGGAGCAGGGCACTGCCATTGTTCAGACTTGGTCCCTGTTACAAACCCTTTTGCAGGGGAGGCTCACCGGACCTGTTACTCTGCTCATATACTCTATTTTTGGCAAGTCTGCCTCACTTTGGAGGGGGGAAAAAAAGTGACTTCAATTACTCCTGTCCTAGTCTATAGGCCCTGCTTTCTGTGCAAGTTTGCTTGCAATAGAAAAGGAGCTGCACCCTACAAGCGGAGTCAGCACCTATATGATACTCTTCCCACCTGCCCACAGGGTTAAAAAGAAAGGGTCAATCGACTATTTGTTTCAAACGACACCGTTTTCTAATCAGAGCCCCCGCTCCCTTTACCCAAGTTCAAACTCCTCTGCTGCGCCCTCCCTGCACCGCGCAGCTGCATCGGTGACAAAAGAACCTGCTGTTTTGGTGCTGATGAAGACAACGACAACACAGAGGAGCCAGAAAAGAAACAGCAGGAACAGCATTCATCATGTTGGTCAACTTGAGCAAGAATCTGGATGGCTTAAATATCCTTCACGCCAAAAGGCAGGTGACTCAGTAGCACTCAAGTTCTGAGCTTTTGCCCACTGAAATAAATATACCGTGTTAATGAGCATCATGGCCATTAGCAAATAAAAAAGGCCCCAGTAGAAATCAAAGGGCATATCTACATGTGCAATGAATGTGCTTTAGGTAATGCACATTCAATCTAGACTCTCTGTTGTGGGGTACTAGAAAAACGCTCATTAGCCTATTTTAATACACATTCGCTAAAGAGCACATTTTTTTGTGATGCTTTAATGCACATTAAAATAGGCTAATGCACATTAAAGTGCACGTGTAAACACACTCAATGGGACTATTTATGGACTGTTTAGGTGTTTAGGTACTGCTCAGTGCAAGGGTGGACAAACTGGACCTTGGCCAATAGCAAAACTCCTACTGCCCACAGCAAAAGTAGGACTGGTCCCTTTGAGGCATTCAATGGGGTTTGAACCACAGGACTTCTCTGTAAGGACACTGTACCCCTCGCCATGCTCTCAGCACTCACATGGCTCCATGTCCCCAGTGAAGTCCCCTGAAAGCCCATGTCAAACCCAGCAGCAAGTGTCAGGATATAGGCGATACGCCCCATGCACCCAAGATGCAAAGTTACTGGGAGCCATGATGTTATCAGCAGCCATTGTCTGAGCTCTGCTCAGCTCCACAGTTCAACGCACTCTGTGAACAATGGGACAGTTCAAGACAGACACCAGTGATAGCTAACGATACCTTGCCCACCTCTATGCAGAAGGAGAGAGACTCGTGCACAGCTCTAAACATCCATCTTTAAGGAGCCCTGGAGACAAGTTGCAGCAAGAAAAGTTGAGGTTGTATAGTAGGAGGAACTCTCTCATCAGCAGGGTAGTCACACACTGGGACAGGTTTCCCAGAGCGGTAGTGGAGCCTCCATCCTTGCAGGTTTTGAAGACTCAGGTAGACAAAGCCTTGTCTGGGATGATGTAGTTGGGGCTGGTCCTGCTTGGAGTAGGGGGTTGGACTAGATGTGACCTCCTAAGCTCCCTTCACCCCCCCATTTCTATGATCTGCTGTTGTATGGTGATATCACATGCCCTGGAGATGATTTCAGGAGGAGGTGAAAAAATAAATCTTTAGCTTATAGATGAGTATAGATGAAGTTTCCACATTATTCGGCATTTCCTTCCTTTTCCATCTTAGTCTTTAACATACAGCAGCTAGAACAAACACTTCCATCATTAACACACATTCAGCCCAGTCCTCAGAAAGCAGTATCAGCACTGCCCCACTGACCGCAGCAAAGCTGTATTTTATACTAGCTGTTGAAGGGGAGAGCAATAACATTTGTACAGATGAGCAATTGCTATTTGTCTCGATGGGCACAGAGCAAAAGTGAAAAGCAAATGGAAGAAAAGCAGATACAGACAAACCTCGGGGGCCATTTGCTCACCTTTTGTTCCACACTTACTTAGAAAACAAAACCGAGCACTCACGTCTTTAAGCAGAAGCTGGCCCAGTCTTGGCTCTCAGAAGAGAGCCTGCCTCAGTTCAGTTCAAACTGATCCAAGAAAAGACTGAGTTATATCCATGCAATCTGCTCTCTCTGGTTTAAAACCAGCTATACTGGGTAGGTCTGCAAACCAGGTTAAAACTGAATTAAGAATATCCACAGACTCTCACTGTTCCAGCCACATCCATTTAAAACCATGGCTTTTGTATAATTAGTGCAACTGCAATGCAGTACTAGTGACCAGACACGAGATGCTAGGGGAGTCTCTGCTCAAGGGGTAGACTGTTTCTGGTCTTTGCACAGAGGAAAGGATATAAAGTCATTGCAAGATGAGGGTGCTCAAAAAGAAGTGTGTGCGGTTAATGAACAGAGCATGGAACCAGCAGATCTGTTATCCAAGCCTGGCCCGAACGCTGGGCGACTCGGTTAATGCCCCAAAACTCGTGGCAGTGCAAAGTGCTATTTGGAAAATTCAGTGCACTGAAACTGTATTGGCACAGCAGGCAATAGAAGAGTACAGCCAAGGCACAAGAAAAGGGGGACGCGGGGGTATCCATCAGAGCAGGATGGTGCATGGTGTTACCCCCAGGCTCTGATCTGATGGCAGGTCATGATGCCATCTACCCCCTGCCTTTTCCATTGCTCCTCGCTGACTCAGCACCACTCACCTTGCTCATTAAAAGTGCCTCCACCAATGGGGCCATTTGCTGCATTGAAGGACTGGAATCCAGCCACGGTTTTTGGGGAGGGACTGATTGCATCCTTACTGGACAAACTGGAAAAACCTGCACAAAGTTACACTCTGTGCAGGTAATACATGCATGGGGGAGAGTTCCCTCTGTGCACCTACATTATATTAGAGAACTATTGAGCCCCTGCTGCTTCCAAAAAATAAAAGGTGGTCTGAGATCACAGCGAGTAGTTCTCAACAGAGAAAAGGGGGCTTGGTTTCTGCTGTGCCCACCCCCAGCCAAGGGGCACACACACAGCAGCCCGGCTTGCACAATGCAGGCGACATGCCCCATGCGCCTGGACATCGCAGTCAGCCCCAACGTGGGCCGGTGGCCAAGATGCTATCAGCTGCTATTGTCAAAGCACCACTTAGTCCCAGAGTTCAAAGCCACTTCAAAAACAATTGGGCCTTTCTAAAAAAAAGAGGTATAATTACAAGCTACTAAAATGCCAAGGAGCACCGTGGAGTACAAGGCATTGTTGTTTAAGCTCCTGCATCTGCTTCTCTGCATTTTGCATCACATGCCCAGCAGAGCTTTGGCTTGGGTAAGAAAACATTTTCAGCTATTTATAAAACCGTCTCTTTTTTTTTTAAAAAGAGAAAATCATTGGAGATTTCCTTCCACTGCAGAAAAATTCCACTGTGAGGAGAGAGGGAATGGGGGAAAGCATGTCAGGAATCTTCTCTCGCTGGCATCACACAGACCCCTTCTTTCTTGCAAGGGAAAATACAGCTCTCAGATTCCCAGTCTGGTGCAGCCCCTGAAGACTGGTATGTCACTGAGCAGGAATGTGTGCAACGGCAAGCCTTGCAATGGGAAAAAGCTCGGAGGTTTTTCAAACTTGCTGACGTTTATGACGACGATGCTCCAAGTCTTCTCAACTGTCCCCCCCAGACGTATTCCACTTCAATTACCAAATAACATGCCTGAATGCGTGCGTGTCCTTGGCCATTAGCGTGTCATCATCACGGAAAGGACATTACCCACTTTAGCTGAGCATAGTTATACCTCTCCCATAACCAGGTTCCTGAGCACTTGATGCCTGCCTATGAGCATAACACCCCACCAATTTCCCTCTTTCTCTCTCTCACCAGAAGCTCCTTACAATTTTGTGCTCAAGGGTTTTTCCCAGAAAATGCTGGTAGGACTTTGCTTAAAAGACCAAAGTTTCAAAGGAGAGACTGAGAGCCCCCTGCAAAACCCTGTCTCGTGCCTATAAGCCAGGCATTTCTACACACAGTCAAACATGGCCAGATCCCTCTCCCAAGATACTGAATTCCAGCTATCTAGGTGCTCCCGAGGCAGGTCAGTGGGCAAAGTCTCCAGGACATCCAAACAGCACCAAATACGAATCAGGAAAGGGGCTGGGTGTGCAATGAAGGCCTAATTGCTTTCCCTTTGCATTTTCCAAGTAGGAGTGCTTTTCCCTGCAGATACCTCCCACCTTCTGCATTAACAGACTTAGGCCTAATGCAGCTGATGCTACAGCTAATGGCCCGGGGGGGCTGCAAGTCCAGCCAGGCATTAGCATAATACACATCTCTTTTCCATTTCAACTTTCCCCTGTCACACCAGCAGTGAGAGGATAAACACCCCAAGAACCCGCGTGTCCACGGGGCTGGAGGATTGCCCGTCACACCAGAATGGAACGAAGCCACGGGAAAGCTAGATTAAGACAGTGGTGCAGTGTGAAACCAGTGAATCTCTCCGGAGGGATCACACTCAGTGCCAGCAGCAATTGCCGTAACACACACAGGACCCCGAGCGCGAGAATCTGGATGCTCGAGAGCAAGCAGTGAAAGGAGCTACCCCTGCCCCAGTCAACCCCCTCGGGCAAAGGCACTGGTTCCTTCCCAATCATTTCCCAGCTCTCAGACTCATTTTAGCCCTTCCAGCTGTGCTTTCCTGTGATCCTATAGTCTATGCCTTAGTCCCCCACATCTGGAAAGGGTTGTGAGGGGGTTGCACACGCACCATGTGGAAAGGATGATATGGGGACTTAATAGGGTGGCAGCACTTACTACAAGGCATTTCCTTTTGTAATCTTCAGCACTTGTGTACTTAAAATGAGACAAGAGCAGCTGGCTAAGCCGAGAGAAGCCCCTCCATTTATTTATGTTTAAAAAGCCTCTATAATTGGCTGGCACATGGAAAGAATAAAAGTAATTCTGCACATCATGTTTAAGTCGGTCATTTTTTGATCTTTAGTAAAAATGTCTCTGGGTTTGACAAAGGTCTCAGGATCATAAGCTCATAGGAAAGTAAGACTGGAAGGAACTCATGAGGTGACATCTAATCCAGCTCAAGGCAGGATCATTCCTGACTAAGCCATGCCAGCCAAGTGTCTGTCTAACCCGTGCCTGAAAATTTCCAGGGATGGAGATCCCATAAGTTCCCTAGGTAGCCTGTTGCAGTGTTTGACCACCTTCAAGTCAGAAAGATCTTCCTCATCTCCAGCTTCAACTTCCCCTGCTGCAGTTTGAGGCCATTGGTCTTAGCTACCCTCTACGACCACAGAGGACAGTCTGTCTCCATCCTTTCTATAACCACCCTTCAGGCATTTGAAGATTGCAATCAAATCCCTGCCTCAAATCTTCTCTTCCCCTACTGAAGTTACTTGCAAAAGTTAGATGAAAACAGAGGGTTATTTCCCAGTGAGAGGTCTGAGCTCAACCAGTTTAACTTCAAAGCTAAGAGTTTGTGAAGCAAATAAACTTTTTCCTAATCTGGATCTTGGACAGGTAGCTCTACGGGGGGTAACTTGGCTAGGCAGCCAGAAGAGAGTGGTAACAAAGACTCTGAAGTCAACATATTGAGCAAGCCTGCCTGGCCAAGAACAAGGAGAGAAGTGGTCTGCCACTCACCAGAGAGGGAAAGCTAACAAAAGATGATGCAGAGAAGGCCACTGTTGAAGGCTTTCTTTGCTTCAGTCTCCAGTAAAAAGACTTACCGGGACCAGATGGCTGACACAACTAGCATCAATAACAGGAAGGGTTGGCAAGAACTCAGATTAGAGCAGGGAAGAACTAATTAGAGACTGCTTAAATAAATCAGAAGCTTCTGTCTGGGCCTGGTGACATTTCACCACCGAGCAGCTCGGGAATGGACTTAAGCCATCTCAGAGGCATTAGCAATTATCTCTGAGAGCTTGGGGAGGGCAGGTGAGGCTCAAGAAGACTGAAAATGGGCAAAGCTTGTGTCTACCACTAAAATAAGGAAGAAGAATGACCCAGGTGCTAACTGACCAGTCAGCACTAACTTCAACTTGCAAATCACTGAGTAGGTAGTAAAGTGGCACGCGACTAAAACAAATCATGTAACACCAGCCTAATCTCCTCCGACGGCACAGTAAGAGACGCTGTAGATAGGGGAGAAGCAGTAGATGCAACATATCTTTGACTTCAGTAAGCCTTTGGACGTGTTCTTACCCAATGTGCTCACAAAACAAGCCAGGGAAATATTGTCTCAATGGAGGAATTGCAAGGTGGGATCACAACTAGCCAGCATGCTGCCCGGAAACAGTCCTCCTCAATGCCTCATGCTCAGTCTGGAAAGATGCGTCAAGAGGGCTTCATCAGAAGTCTCCCTCGGTCTGACACTATTCAATGTCTTCGCTAACTGGGATGATGAAACACTCATTGGATCTGCAGACCACACCAGGCTGGGAGAGAGTTGCAAGCACTTTGGAGGATAGGGTTAGCATCGAAAAGATTCTCAACAAATGCACGAACGAAACGCCGGGCATTTGAACGAAATGAGTTTCAATGAAATGCAAATGAATGAAACGCATGAGAAAACCAACAAAAACGATCAGAACTCTAGAAAACATGACCCATGAGGGACGGCTGAAAGAACGAGGCTTGTTGAGTTTCAAGGCAAAAGTGAGAGAAGCCATGATAAAGTCTTCAGACAAGTACAAGGTTGCTGTAGAGAGGAAGGCAAACTCTTCTCCATGTCCACTGGGAGAAGTAAAGAGCTTAAACTACAGCAAGGGAGATGTAGCCGAGACAACAGGAAACCCTTTCTAGCAGCAAGGATCACGAAGCAACAGAACAAGTGGCCTAGGGAGGCCGAGGGATCCCCGTCATTAAAGGCTAAGAGCAGAGGACAGCCTGGGTGGCCTCCTCCAGTCCCTTCCAGCCCTCCTGTCCAACTGAGCACCCGGTGGGCTCTTACTGCCACGAGATGGCAGCAACATCCTACCGTATCCTCGTTTAACAACCACATCCCTGAGAGCCGTTTCAATGACCTGAACTGTATTGTTACAGAAGAATCTACCTACAACCCACCCATCACTAGCATGCGTGAAGGCAGCCATGCCCTCAGCCCCGCTGAAATCCCAGAGGCCCCTTGGAAAGCTGCTTGTACTGATGGATCTAGTATAGCAGCAGGGCATGGCAGTTTTATAGAAAGAGCTCCTCAGTCGAGGGAAGGCATTTTCTAGTGGCCACAAGCCTGGACCTGGAGTCAGGCTCTCTAGGTAATTTCCCTGCTCTGCTTCTGGCAAACAGTGCAACCCTTGGGCAAGACACTTAACCAGAGGGTGCCTCATTTTTCCCCATCTGTAAAATGGGGCTAGCTTTCTGACAGAGGAGTTCATACAGCACTCAGAGAAGATGCTATAAGCTCTCATTAGGATTAGCTGCTTTGGAGATATGACTCACCACAGACTGTCTTTGTGATCCTACCTAGACAATTCAAAGCAAAAGATTTCACACATGTACATACCTGGGACAACACTTGCTATCTGCATTTAATGTCACCAACCCTGGCTTCATTGCGAATCCAGCTGCGTTCTGGTGTCAAGGGCTTTTCCAAAAAACATTCTGAAGAGCAACGGAAAACCACTCCAACAAGGCACGTTTAACACTTAGGATTATTCTAACTGGCTACTTTCAAGGCTCGACAGCCCATTCACCAAGAAAACCATGTCACACACTAAACTCCAAGCACATAAACAAAATGAATGTTACCTTTATTTGCACAATCCAGTGTTATCTCGAATATCATCCCTGTCGAGTGCTCGTATAAAAAAAGAGAGATGGCCAGGATTATCCGCAACTATTGCAAGCCAGGAATAAGGCATGCATAGCGTACGGACTTCAGTTAGCCGTGTTTTCTTAGCCAAGGACTAGTTTATTACTTATCCTCCACTTTTCTTCACTGCTAAGGTATGAATCCATACTGCAAAGGACCAGATCAGCTGCTGGCTGCAAAGTTCAGTCCTTTTTGTGGGAAGATAAATAATGCTGGAGCGGGGTCTTCAGACTCTGCCTTCGGGGATTGGAAGTAGATTGTTTCCTGGCTGACCTTGGTCTGTTGTAAAAGCTTGCCTGAAGTTGCTGCATCTCAACCAGCAGCTCAGGGACTGGTGGTGGAGTGACATTTTGCAGGTCGGCATATTGCATACAGTGGTAGACTCTTGCCTGGATCGAACAAAATACGGCTCATTGGGAAACAATAGGAAAAGGGAATTTCTGTAGGTCTTGCTGTTGGCTTATAGCACTCATGAAAGAAAGAAAAGCAGCAGCTAAAAGGGATCGTTCCACCCCTTATCTCTGACCTTGCACTCCGAGACTCCCATCATCTTTAAGATGCAGAAGCTGCCCACCTTGCTTTCAACCTCTGCTCCTGACTGGGCCCAGTCTGCAGTTCCTGTCACACCCCTGGTGCATGCCTCTTCACTGTCCCATCCCCTCAACATATGGTGGCAAAGCCTTCTCCTCTACCGCTCCCGCATCTGAAACCATCTTGCCATTGGTGAAGACTCAGCATCTTGCTCTGAGCGCCGAGCAGTGCAGGGCCCCAGCAGGAAGAAAGTGGCTTACCTGATCTCTGCTGATGTATGTCTTTACGCTGGGGAGGAATTCAGGCAAGTGCCGCCGTGCTTTCTGTTTGTAGGAACATCCCAGGATCTCGCTCTTCTGTCATGATTACATTCAAAAAGAGGTTTTTGCTAGTTCCCCCAGCCCCCTCCACACTGCCCCTTGCAAACAGCCTGTGAGACCACCACACTGCTCCTCACCATCTTCTCCGTCTTCTCCCACTTTTGCCAAGTGGCCTCAACTTGGTCAATGATTCGCTTCTCTTTCAGGGACGTTTCTCCACCGGTCTTCTGTGTGCCTAAGCTGAGGCCTGCTTTTTCACGCAAATACTCCATCAGTGCAGACTGCTGCTTCTTCAGATGGCCTGTCGACTGCATAAGGCTCTGAGTACGTCTGGTGCACAAAGACATAAGAGGAGGACTGCACCTTCGCTGCAAAACTACTGCTCCTCTAGGAGCAGCCAGCCAGAAGGGAAGCACTCCCTACTCCCTGAGCTAGGATTCATTTAAAACAGATGCAGTGTTAGGGCTGCACAAATAAATAAGAAAGAACATGGACTGCCTGGAAAATAACCCAGACTCATCATTCTTGCCTCCTCAGGTCTCACTCCTACCCCTTACGCAGCATTTCCTCAGCCTCCACCCAAAATCCCAAGTTTATGGTGGGTTTAAAAGCAGAAGAGTTAAACATCTTGCAAGAGGCCAAGCTCTGCATCACCCACTCCGTGATTTGAGGAGGAGCCCCTTGAATGCAAGCGAAGACAGAGCCAACGCTATGAGAGCTACCATCTGAATGGACACAGGACATATGCGATCAGGGCAGCTCTGGAAAAGCAGGGACTGCATATAATTTAACTGAGACGTTGCTTATCTGTCATTTGAGCAGAATGGGTAAAACCAGGGAAATTTACACCCAGGTTAAACATTGCAGGCCCCATAAAGTAAAAAACACAGCCCTAGTCACACCACTCAGGATTGGCAGGCAGAGAGATCGAACAGATACTTTCAGCAGATCAGGGCAGCTGCAGGGCATATACTCTCTAATGACTTAGTTAATGAGCTCTTTTAGCAGTCCTTCTCCTTTAACTTCAGAGCTTCCAGTTCAAATACAGAAAAGTGTATTGAAAGTTGAAGTGACCCAGGGAGAGGTTAATCCATTTGCAGAGATTAGTGCTAGAGAAGTTTTACTTAAATGTGACCATTCAAAGACATGCTCCTGTTACACTCACTTCCAAAGAGGAGAAGCGCCTTCATTGAGCACTTTCAGGGTCTGAACAGAACCAACTCTTCGGATGTCCCCAGGCACCTTAGCTGCGTTCAGGTGTTGCAGCCTGACATCCCATACTGACTGCCCAAAGGTCCCTGCCATCAAAGCCAGAAGAGAAGAAAAAGCTCAGGAGCTGTGGCTGAATGGATAGGCCATTAGTAACTGCCTGGCTGCCCCCTTGCAAATCACAAGCATTGCTGGGGACTCCCCAGCCCTGCAACAAGGCAGGTTTTCACTGTGATCCCATTTATAACAAACCCGTGGTCACCAACGTGACATGAGATGTGTCACTACATTGCACACACATGTGGTTTCACAGTGGTGAGAGGGGTAGAACCACAGGCACTTGCACTGGCAGCCCATCTGTGAAGGGGAGAGCACGCTCAGCCTCCCTTGGCATCAACAGGAGGTGAGGATGCTCAGGAAGCAACAGCACCGAGCCCGCCGTACCAGCAAAGACACCTCCAGTGCCAGCCACAGATAATGGGCAGAGCAGCACACAGGCCAGCCCCTGCGGTGCATCTATCTTTGCAAGGTCTTCAGGGCAGTGATCATCTCCGAATACACACATATGTAACTTGCCTAGCACAACAGGAGCCCAAGCTCAGCTAAGGCCTCCATGTGCTAACATAACCCAACATCCCTGCCCCACTGCCCACCCTCAGGAGTCTTCAGCTACCTGATTTCAGGCATCCTAATCCAGGACTTAAACTATTTCTAAGGACAGAGTCTTTTTCATGGGTTCAACTGCAGTTCAACATAATGCTGAACTGAGAGTCAGGTGCCCCTCCTCAGTGCAAATACAGATCTGCCAGTGTGGAGGAACAGCAATTAAATTAGGAAGCCTGTTACAGCTGCAACAGTAAAAGAGACATGTTTCGCTAGAATTAAACTATTCTGGTCACAGAACCAAGGCCATTCTCTAAAAAAAAGGCCAGCTGACATTGCCGGCTTACAGCTCCAGACAAATTATTATACCGATGTGTCTGCCTGACAGCAGCCAGAGCTTGATGTTGCAGTCATCACTCGCAGTCACAATCAGCCGGAGCCTTTCCACATACACAATGTGGGAGATGTTCTTCAAGTGACCTCTCCAAGAGCTTAGAAGGTCTGGAGCTACCAGGGAAGTAACCCAGCCATCCAGGACCTGCAGAGCAATGAAGTAACCTTTGTTTGCAAAGATGCTCCTCCTGGGACAAGTCAGCAGCTTAATTTAGGAAGTTTCATATCACTAGAAACTAATTCCAAAGGTTAAACTATTTCTATGGCACCTATCACCATGACATTTAAATACTGTGAGAACATAAAACTACCAAGAACTGGGGTTTTCATGCCTACAGGTTTGTTGGCAGCAATCGTAACAGCAGGAATGTAGTAGATTTTGACAGTTCCTGGGATGTCCTTGACTCTAACTAACACGTAACTATCTTGATGGCAGTACCGCTTACTGGCAATAGCCTTGCTTTGTATACCAGTTGCACTGGGACTCTCCAAATGGATTCCACTTACTACAACACTGGGGAGTTTATGAAGCCAGAGTTAAGATCCTATTTGACTCTCTATCGTTTTTAAAATAAAGAAACACATTTTAGCTTTGTCTCTTCAGCTTGCTATGAAATTCTCTTTCTGAGCTAGGAAAGGCTGAAGAACTTGTCCTGCTTATACATGTGGGCAGTGTCCGGAAAGAGAAATAACCCCGACATTGCATACAAAATTATTCAGTATCTCAGCAGATCCACAGATACCTACTTAGAAGTGGTTGAACCGGTCCTGACAGATAGCTTAGCTAAGCCATCCAAGTATTTCAAGATACGTTCACACATTTCCAATAAGCTTCTAAAAATGCACCTGTTTTCAGGCACTGTTTCCAAAGCAGTGAACTGATGTGGAAGCACAGGTCTACAAGACTTATGCTCCTAAATCATACAGGTTAGAAAGCCCCGGCAACACCCACATGTGGATAGATATGCAAGGGTTTACCACAGCAAAACTGCTAAGGGTACGTAGATATATAAAATGTAGTGCCGTGTAGGCATCACCCATGTTAGCTCGACTATTAGAAACAGTACGCGTTAGCATGGTGCTCTGCCCAAGCTCATATGCCTCACTTCTCACTGAGCCATGCAGGGATACTCTACATGAAAATACTGAAGGGACATTGTAGAGACCCACTGAATGCAATTAAAAGCTTTGGAGAAGAAGATTAAGCTTTGCATTGCCCGTTTCACCGACTCCACCTAGTGAAAAGGCAGCGACCCTTTCGTTCAAACTGATCTGGCCACCATTGTCCAGGTCTTCATAACCTCAAAGCTTGACTACTGCAACGTGCTCTATATGAGGCTGCCCTTGAAAACCATCCGGAGGCTGCTGCCTGCCTGCTAAAGGGGATGGGTCATCAGCAGGGATCCTGGTTTTCTCCGATTTAAAAAAACCCTGTTTTGGGTTAAAAAAACAAAAAAAAGTAACCCCAAATCAGAGAAAGCCAGGAACCCTGGTTATCAGGAGCACATCACTCCAGTCCTCCAATGTCTGCAATAGCTTCCGGTAGCTTTCTGGGCACAATTCAAGGTGCTGGTTTTGGTGTATAAAGCCTGAACAGCCAGGGCATGATATAACTAAGGGACCACCTTCTCCCCATTATATTCCTGATGTCACCTGAGGGCAGCCCTCACCGAGTACTATCAGTACACCAGGTCTGCTTGGCAAAATGTGGAGGAGGGCTGTCTCAGCTGTGAAACTCCTCTCTCTTCAGGCCAGCCAGAGCACGAACCTGGACATCTTTCAGAAGTGGTGTAAGTCCTTCCTACTTGAAAAAACCATAGCTAAGCTGAGACATTGTTTAGCAACTCTCCACTTCGTTGTCCTGTTTGATTTGTGCTAGTTGCCCTTTTAAAGTTCTGCTTCTCTGACTGTGAGCCCTAAGCCTTGGGATGGGAGGGCTGCCATATAAATTATATTAATTAATCAATTATGTAAGCTGCTTCCCAGAGCAGCCATGCTACTACCTCCGTAGTTTCCATCAGTGGTGGTCTTTGTGCGGCAGGAGCTCTGCAGTACCGTGGGATTAAGAGTCGAAACTCATTCTTCACTTTAGGAGATGCTTCCATCTTTCCCACTTTGGAGACTCTCTTTACCACTTTTGGTTTGCAGTAATGCTCAATGTCCCAGATCTAGAAAGAGAAAGAGAGAGAGAGAGACTGTGTTAGTAACTTCTTGATTTCCATTGAAAGCAGCTTACCTGTTGCATGCTGCTATCAGGATGGTATGGAAGCAACCAGGCATCTGTTCCCATTCACACTCAGAAAACATGGCACGTAACTGCCAGGAGATCAAAGATATTCCCCATTTCTCTGCAGCTGTGGTTTGAAGTGTACTGGTTTGAAATTCAGACCTTCTGTTTCCTCACACAGTTGATTACTTCCACAGCCTTTTGAATGGAACAGGCTGGTTGATGCACTTGGAAGTTACATGCCCAGGGATTTTACTTCTCATTTCTGAACCAGGCTCCCTAGTGGGTATGTCTGTGCAGCAGACTGCCTGGCAGGGTAGGGTTGCCAGTGCTCAGCCAAGTCCACCAGAAGCAACCTAGCAGCAGCAACCTGGAGCTCCATGTGAGCTAATTCACTTTGCTTCTGGGGAAGGCGGCTTCAGGCATCTCAGCAGGATGTCAGCCCATGCAGAGCTCTGTACTGCCATAGCCAAGTTGCTCCGTGTGCCTGAGTGAGTTCATTTAGAGCTGGGTCAGCGATGCCTAAACAACATGCACAGACCTACCCAGGGAGCTTCTCCCAGACATCAAGCAGCACTCACTTTAATGTAGCCGAGGGAATCACCAGTCAACAGGATCCAGTCGTTCGAGTCTGTGGCCATGGCGTTGACTACAGCGTTCTCATCCCTAAGCGCTGGCCGGAACTTGCCCAGCAGACCCCCCTTCCCACCGACCGACCAAGCATAGACGTAGCCATCTGCAGAGCTGGTAAGCAGAATGGCCGTGTCAGGGTTTCGCTCCCGGGTCTGCAGGAAAAGCACCTACAAAAGAGAAGGCAGGATCGCTGGATGCCCCCAACCACTCTGGGTAGGACTGAGCAAGGGGAATGCCTCTGACCTTTTGCACAGCAGCTGAGGAGCCCTTCAGCTCTGTCCAGCAGTCCAACTTATTCTTCCTTTGTTTGCCAGCTCCAGCAGCAATTGGCTCTCTGCCCTCCTCAGCACCCTCACCCGCTCCTGCAGACAGGGCCACCTGCGAAGACAAAAGTGACATTATTCCCCTTTATTCTGCAGCAGCGACTCTTCCCCTCTATTCAGCACTGGGGAGGCCACATCTGGAGTCCTGTGTCCACTTTTGGGTCCCCCACTACAGAAAGGATGTGGACAAGTTGGAGAGAGTCCAGTGGAGGGCAACAAAAATGGTTGTGGGGCTGGGGGACAGGACTGGTGAGGAGAGGCTGAGGGACCTGGGCTGATTGAGTCTGCAGAAGAGAAAACCGAGGGGGATTGAGCAGCAGCCGTCAACTCCCTGCTGGGGGGCTGCAAAGAGGATGGAGCTGGGCTGGTCTCAGTGGGGGCAGATGACAGGACAAGGAGCAATGGGCTCAAGCTGCAGCAAGGGAAGTTGAGGTTGGATATTACGAAAAACTCTCTCACTAGGAGGGTGGTGAAGCACTGGAACAGGCTCCCCAGAGAGGTGGTGGCATCTCCATCCTTGGAGGTTGTTTAAGCCCCAGCTAGACAAAGCCTTGGCTGGGATGATGTAGTTGGGGCTGGTCCTGCTTGGTGCAGGGGGCTGGACTAGATGTGACCTCCTGAGGTTCCTCATTTCCTATGACATCTCGTGTTTGCAGCCACCAGCTGCCCCAAGCCTCATGCTGAAGGCTAAACAGGTCCTGCTCTTCGGGGCAGCAGACTCCGTGGGGTGGTAGAAAATAGCCATGTTTTTTTTGAGAGGACAGATATATCTGCCAGTGTTAACTATAAGAAGCTCTCTTCCAAGGACAGATCCTGAGGCTTCTTTACCAAAACAAGCAAGGGCCAGAGGCAGATGAAGAAAGGAAACATCACTGTTTACGTGAAATGCTTTCACCCTCCCTCAGCTCAGGGCAAGGGCCCAGTTGTTCCTGGTTTTGCCAAAATCACAAGTCACAAGAACCATACCTGCTGCCTCTTGGCTTCCTCTCGTTCCTTCCCTTTGGGCTGTCTCATGCCAGGTGGAGCAGAAGCAGGGGCTTTCCAGTAGCCAGAAGAGGAAGAAGAAATATGCTTAGCACTTATAGGCCTTGTTGGCAACCTAGGACTCGCATCCACCCAGCACTTTTTCCTAGCCTCAGCTTGAGCGCTGAACTTCAAAAGCAATGACACGTTCTTTGGGGCACTTCCTTTCCTGGGATAGTCATCCTCCATAAACACCTGAACCATGAGAACAAAGTCATACTTCAGAGTGAAAACTCCTTAAAGATTTCCCCATCTTCCTTCCTTTCCATTGCTGTATCCCTTCCCCACCGTTCTACCTGCTGGGCCGTGCTACCAGAGGAGCAAGCAGTGTTGTAAATTCAATCAGCTTTCCCTCCTGGTGGCTCTTGTGCTGAAATCATTCAGCTTACCTTGAGACATGGCTGCCAATGGCAGAACTTGTGATAACTTCAGAGTGAAAAGCCCTGGACTGTTATTACATGATAAACTACCACCTTCTATATAAATTCAGCAAGGGCTCCAACCCCAAACCTGTCTGCAAAGCATCAGGAGAACATGTTGCATTTGCAAAGCATGCCATGAACCTATAATGGGATCCCATAGTTCAGGTGCTTCAGGTGTGAGACCTGGAGGATTCTGGGCACTGGCACGCAAGATCAAAGCAGTGACTCAAGGCCCCCCAGTTTCACTCCAGATTTGCTCCGGTGACCCATGAACAGCTGTGCCTCACGCCAGAGCACAGCTGTCCTCACATGCAAGAGACAAAACTTCCTCTGTGCTTCCTCCAACCAGAAAAATACCATGTTATCTATTGGAAACACAGGCTCTTGTACTTTAAAATACTTGCTTTAGAATGGCTGGAGATCTATTAAAATTCACATTCAGCACTCTTCACCTGGGCCCTGGGCTACATCTATCCAGAACCACAAAACCACTGCAAAATCCACCAGACATATGTCCTACCCCAGGAAAGGATGAAAATAGTAAAAGCAGTGACAAGATAAGCCAGGACTGAAGACTGTCAAGACAGCAGCAGACCCAGGGCCTGGTTCCAGGTATCTTTAGTTCTTAACTTTGATGACCAATAAACAGAAAAAGTTGTTATTTTTCTAATATATTCCTTAAACCAGCAATGCAGCTCTGACTCACTGTGCCTGATACACCCTGGTTCACATCTGCCCTCCCTCACTAATAACTGGAATCGGAATTGGACACATGGCAGCAGTGTATTGCATAGGGACCGGAGTTAGCCAGCCGTCCTTAAACTTACTCTGTTTGGCATCAGGGTCAAAGGACTCTGGGATGCATTAAACCTGCAGAACGCCTGTCCTGAGTCTATGTTCCAGATCACTACATCTCCATCACACGATGCAGTAACCAAGAGCTTGTTGTTGTGCGTGTCCATAGAAAAGATATCTTCCGAGTGGTAGCATTTCCAGTGCTTGTGTTCAAATACTTCACCTGCTTTGCCATCTCTAGTAAGAAAGATTAAACCGTATCATCCCTAAGACTATAATCCCCATTCAGACATTGTCTGTATAAAGTATACTGTACTCAGATTTAGAGTTACCAAGCCACCAATGGGAATGGAGGATATACACTTTTACACTGGAGGGTATAACCCATGCCCACTTCTTACTTACAGATACCATGCAACTCTTTTACTCCACCCAGACACATATATCTTCCGGTTGATGTACAGAATCCCACTGATCTATGGGACAGACACAGAAACAGTGTTACAGCACAGCAGCACTTAAAAGACATTGGCCCACACATGCAAGCCCCAGATCTGTGCACATTTTAACTGCCCACCTATTTACCCCCATGTCAAGATCATCCAAATGACAGGCATTCACAGGCACAGTCAATGCACCAGCAGTGCCTGCCTTCCCAAAAGAAAAGCAGCTTACTGGTAACTCCGTTTGGAAGTGTCTCCTCCCTCTTCCTCAGCCTTGCACAAAGCACACCATTATGTTATCACCCCTGCTTCCTGGCAGGCTGAGCCAGAGCTTAATGAAATAGTGCTTCCCTCTGAGGATGGGGCACAGCAGAAATAGACCTGACAAGGGCTAATAAAGCACCTCTCCTCCCTCTCACAAATTGCTGACCTCAGTTTTATCCAAGCAAGGCAGCTCGAGGAGACAGTCCCCGTTATTGAAGTTCCAGAACTTGATCGTTCCATCTTTCAAGCCAGTGATGAGACGTCTCTCTGCACCGTCAAAAGCCATGGCCGTGACTTCTGTCTGCTTCCCCTCCGAGGCCTTAAACTGCATCATCTTTTGCCCGGTCATGATATCCCAGACTCTGACCACGCCACTGTAGCAACCACTGACCACCTGGACAGAACACCAGGAAGAAGGGCACGCCGTCTTTCGATCAAGCTCCTGGGCATTTCTATGCCACAAGAAGTACGAAGCAAAGAGATCAGTACATTACAGATGCGGAAATGTTATCATCACTGTCTATTAGTGACCAGAGAGATCAAGCCAGTGCGTTGCACAGGTTTACTCCTTGCACTTACCTGCTGGAAGTTCTTGTTATACAAAGCTGCACACAGAGGTTGGTCATGGGATGTGACTTCTGAACCACTGCCCTCCATTAATTCTGCAGCAGCGTAGAGGATGCCGATCTGGATGGAAACAGGTAAAAGTCACACGCTGCAAATAAAAACTCTGCGAGTTGTGGCTTTCTTAAATGACCAGCCTTTCTGCAGACATCAGACAGGGGGTTGGACTAGATGACCTCTGGAGGTCCCTTGTAGCCCTAATTCTCACTTCTCTTCTCTGTGATGCATCTAAATGTCCTGCCTTTTAGAGCTGGCACAGCTAGAACTGAGGTTGCAGCAACAGTTGCCCGGTATTGGCTAATGCTTATGCAGGGTCCTCCAAAAAACAACCCACAAGCAGTGGAAGTTGTCAGTGTGTACCTTCAGACAGCTGCCCCCAGTCATTCATAACTTGGCTGAGTGCTCAAATGACTTGATCTGGGCTTCTGAACACAGTTGTTTAAATACTTTTAACTCATGCAGATTGAGTCTGGGATCAGAAACTCCTACTGAACCAAAATCCAATATGCATTAATACCACTGCCATGATCACCAGCATTTAGTTAAAGCACAGAGAAGACAGGACCTTAAAAACATACAAATGCATGCACCCCACCTACCTTTGCTTCAGTAGGTACTTAGGCCCTCGTAGGAAGCATGCAGAACTGCAATCCCAGGGGACTAGTTTAGATGACCCAAGGGTGCTGTTCAGTCTTGTCTGCAAAGGACTCACCAATTACTAGTGGGTGATGTGTTAATAGGAGAAAATCATCATCCCCAAAACACTGTCCCCTTTCATGAGAGAAGCAGCACTGTACATTATACAAACAACGCACGGAGGTGGTGGTGCAGATGAGGACGTTGTTTAACTCATTGTAATAGACACCAATGATAGGACAGTTCCCTAACGAGATACTTCTGCTAGGAATGGACTGCAGACAGAAGTGATCCAGCAGGTCCCAAATACGGATATTCTGGAGAACACAAGGCAAAAGCCAGAAGTCAGAGGGATGGAGACATTTGTAAAGCATGCAATGGCTTGTGCTGATTATCTGCTCAAACCAAAGGTAATAAATCCTTTCCAGGTGCTCCAGCCAATCTCCCAAACACATTTGTAGTCACCACATATTTCTAACTGAGTTTTGTTCACTGCAGCACTCAAAGGATGGAGGTAAAGGACCTATCAGATAGAGACAGCTCTCCCCTGGGTAACTGTTTTGGCTGCAGATTCCAGAGAAGTCAGAATTAAAGAACGAAGCGGCACTAGCTTTACATGGAAGTAGCAGCTCCATGAACCTCATCCAAATCCAACTCGTCACTCAGACACAGCAGTCCCTATATGCCCTGGACTTGCACAGCCATCATTTATTATGTAGAACTGGTACTTCGATCAGCTAAGTCCTCCCAGTCCCCCAGCAAAGCGAGACAGGGCTGTAGATGCAACTAGCCATTCATACCTTATCTTTTGAGATGCTGAGAATAGTGTTTCTGTACCCGCTCACTATCACATGAGTCACTGCAGTAACGTGGCCTTTCATCATGGTTATGGGGCTGTTGGTAACGTAGGGGTTCCAGATTCTAATCAGTGGATCCAGTCCCCCAGTCACTAGCGTGAAGAAAACACGTTAGTTGCACAGAAAGGTAATGGGGCATCTCCCTTCTCCACCGTCCCATGAAGGAAAAGCTGGAACTATACATCAAAACGTGCACGGGGCCCTGAGCTGACCCTGCTCCCTGTTCCAGTTCAAAGTAGCCGCCCCTTGCAACCATGTTGGTTATAGCAGGTCTGGTGCAAAAGCACAAAATCAGGATCAGGAACAGGGTAGGTGGGTTGCAAACTTTGTATGTTCGGCTCCAATCTTTACAGGACAGTTATTTGAGACTCATTTCACTGCAATTCTGCAACAGGACACACACAGCATGCCTGCCAGTGCAATATTCTGTATCTCTGACCTGAAACAGTTATTCTATAAACTGCCTCAGAGATGCAAACGGAGTCTGAGAAATAAACTTAATGCACCTTTGCTTCATCTACACTGCAAATACAAGGACGGGGGTTAGACTGCCAGCTGCCTAATATTTCCCTGGGGATTATGATGTAGGGAAATGGCACGAACATACTGCTTTGTTGGTATCTTCAGTGACAGTTGAGATAGCAATGACAAACAGCAGAAGGAAGCAGCAAATCCTTGTTGCCTATGCTCCACTGAAGCCCTATTTTGAGGGTGACCATAGGACTTAAATGGTATATAGGTCTTGTGCCAGTCTCTACAATGGCGTTGCATTGACTCGTAATGGAAACGGTTCAGGTCTCCAACTACGAGGGCACAGCTATTAAAGTAACTAGTTTATGTTGTTTTCTTCAATGGTTGCTTAAAACATGGCTCCCCATAGTCAAACATGTTTCTGGACCTTGTCCTTTTTCAAAGGGGTCTAACACAACAATTAGAGGCGAGCATGACATCAGCTGCTGGGTGAAAGAGGAGCCATGATGCACTTACCGAGAACATTCATCCTGGGGGAATAGTCGAAGCAGAGAATGCCTTTCTTTAAAGCAATGGCAGATGATCTACAAAGCAGAGAGAACAGAAAATAGGCACTCTCGTGGAAGAGCTTTAAATGGTCCTTTTAAAAATGTGTTGCAAATTTGGTGGTAAGCCTATGGAGGGCATGTCTTTTTTTGCTTATAGGAAGGACACTGCCTATCAATTAAGCAGGGGAGATGGAGGCAGAGCAGTATCGACAGAGAACAGGTTGGAGTTAGAACAAAAGAAGGGAAGAGATAAAGAGCAGAGAGACTGTTAAAATTAGTCAGACTCTACAGCTAATCCCAACCCGGGGCTCAGACTGAAACCTCTGATATCAGTACACCCAGACTTCAAAAAAGTTCCCATGCAAAGAGGGCAGTTCAAAGCCATCTTGAGGAAAAAACAGTGAAGATGAGAAGGGACCAGAGTCTTCTTGGAGCTCCATGTTTCGTGTCCTCCCCACCCCTAAGCCTGTTCACGAATAGGGCCAGAAAGGGAGGCAGCCCCATGGCCTGACTGTCAGGACTCTTGCACTGTCATGGCCAAGGCAATGTTGAGCCTCCCCTTTCGGAGGCTGGTGCACAGGTTTTGTTGCATGCCCCTGGTCTTCACTAGGCAATCGGACTAGCCTGTGACCAGAACGTAGCACTGCACCACCCATGTGCCATCCCTTTAGCCGAGCAAACATGAGGGAAAGACGATGCTGCTGCAAGAGAAGAGAGGGGAAGCATGGGACAGAGGTGATGGGGTCACAACCCTATTAGGAGGAAGAGAAGGAAAGCAGAAAGCAAGAAAAGGACTGGAGACAACATCGCTGTGCATGTGCCCTGATGTGAGCTGCCTGCTGATACAGAGGAAAGGCAACTTCCCCTTTGCCCACTCGCTGGGCTAGAACAAGTCAGGACAAGGGCTGGCTACAGATGGTTTATAGCCCAAGAACAGAAGGCCATAACAGAGGAACGGCCTGTCAGGCCAAGCAATAACACCTGCAGGGAGGCACCAGACCTCACAGAGCCATCGTTGTCCAAAGGGATAATTTCTGAGTGGGAAATGAAACCGAGATCTGGACCACAACCTGTTAATTTACAGCCCTCTGTGCACCCTCAGGTGCTGCCTGGACCCAGGGCTTAGCAAGTCATCCCCTGCCAGCAGTCAGTTCAGTGACACCCACCAGTGCAGGTCCATGTGTCGTCATCTGGAAAGGGAGCTGGAGTGTCATGTATAAACATGAGACCACCTCCAGCAAGTGGCTTATTTAAAAAGTAAAATGTAGGGCAGATTTGCACCTTATAAGGTGCAAATTTACCCTGCTTTCTACTAGACTAACACAGCTACTGCCTTTTTATGGAACAAGTAACCTGACTGGAAGACCAACCTGGTCAGTCAGAGAGCACGCAATAGTTTACAAGTCACTCACAGGCTGAAGTTGATTCATACTAAACTTTCATCCAAATAGAAAAACAGAACAAACCACAGATCTGACCCAGGCAGCACCTGACAAATAACTCTTTCAACCAGCTTTGCTCGTGCTTCTCCCATTGGTGAACAAATGGGTAAAATAAAGCCCGACAGTACCATCTGCTGGACATGCATTAGCACAGCTTTACTCAGATCCAGTAACATCCTCTAATTCGGCCGTTTAAACCTTAATCCAAGCTGTTTTTGACTGGAGACAGACAGACAGACTAGCAAACAACCCCCTGAATTCAGAAGTGACAAACACAGGTCTAAAAGGATCATCAGAACTGCACACAAATCCACTGCTAGGACAAGCCTGGTTCAAATTCATACAATCATAGAAAACAAGGGTGGAAAAGGACCTCAGGAGGTCACATCTAGTTTGACCCCTGCTCCAAGCCGGACCAGCCCCAACTACATCATCCCAGCCAAAGCTTTGTTGAGTCAGGCCCTAAAAACCTCCAAGGGTGGAGATTTCACCACCTTTCTAGGCAACCCGTTCCAGTGCCTTACTTCCCTCCTAGTGAGAGTCAATCCACCCTCCTAAGGGTCAATCCATACTTTGGAGACCACTCTCTTTAAATTCACAGGAGTTGCCGAAATCCTTTCCTTTAAACACATCTGTGATGGGGCTGCTACTAAAGGAGCAGATGTCTGAAGTAAAAACACCAGGACCAAAACAGACTGTTAAATTATACAAATTATCAACAGCGAATTCAACATTATTCTTCCCGTTGGCTCCAACGATAGATAAATTTAAATGCCCAGGTGCCGGCAGCCCGCGACTGGGGCTTCAGAGTCCTGGAAGCGGTTATTTAGCATTCACATCCTTTGTTGTTCTCGAATTGTTTGGACAGGCAAAGCTGCAGATGCAGAGACCTGCAATTTGCAGACAGCAGCATTATTCAGCTTGCTCGAGAGCAAAGTGTCACATATATTGGGAAAACAGAGAGGAAACGGTGATTACCAGGGGCCGGGGGAAATTGTAGAAAGGATAAAATTGTGGATCCAAACCGTTGTCAGATGTCTCCAAGATTTATAGCGAGCCAGTTACTGAAATATGTATTTGGTCTGTTGCCAGGAAGCTGAACAGCAGCCACCAGGCGCTCTGCTGCATCCACCCATTAGCTTTCAGGAGGCAGTGGCCTGCTGCCAGGGCTCACGCTCGGAAGAGTGAAGAAGGGGGAGGGGGCGATTCACAAACACAAAGGGGTGGGGAGCAAGATGTCCAGAGGCAGAAAGCAGTAAAGAAGAGAGAAGTCAAGGAACAGAAAACCAAGAGCAGGAGGAGGGAGAGCAAGAGGGACCAGGAGAGCAGAAGGTGAGCAAGGGTTGCAGAGGAAGGCGTGAGGACCAGGAGGGGAATTGCACCTGGGGATGCAGCATGGAGATGCTCACCATGGGCTTGAGACAGCCTTGGAAAACAAGCCTTCTCCTTGCTCAGGCTTTCAGAAACGTGCCCCTGCTCCGTCCTACCTGGCTGACGGATTCGAGTGAAGCTGCATCTCTGCCTCCGCACAGTTTCCCAACTACCCCCAGAACCTCCCCAGGCATCTCCCTCCTTCCCCCCGGCAAACTGCTCCTAAAGAAACAGAATTCGCCCAAAGTCAAGAAGGCAGGGCAGAGTTGCACCTTATATACTAACCAAGGTAAGTAGGTAGAGATAGAAAGACAAGTAGAGCACAAGATTTCATGGGCTGCAGCTCACCTCAGATTATATATATCTAGCTTCTTTGGTTAGTCTATAAAGGACCAAAATTGCTCCCACACTACTCGGAAGTCCCTCTTCCCTATCCCTGCTCTCTTGGAGATGGCCAGGGAACTGAAAGCAAGAAGCCAGATGGGGCTTCATCTTCCTCATTGTCCACATCAGCAAATGTCGTTCCCCTCCCCTGTACAGGGAGCTTTTAGGGCAGCATGCATTATGTACTAGACACCACAGAGAGGTCCAACTCAACCAGAAAATTGGACCTGGAAGCCCAAAGGAAAATCTGAACTCAAATACGGACTGCACAGAAGAACAGTGACAGACCAGACAAACTCATGCAGGCCCACCCCAATCACCACCCACTTTGGGAAGGTTGGGGTACTTTTAGCTCAGACCCATCTCAAAGATACAGAAGACAAAACACACATGTCTGCCATTTTCCAGAAAGAGATGCCTTGGGTCTACCCGAACTGTCCAGTAAAGACTGTTCTGACAGCCTGGGAAAAAAAAACTTAATTTATTTGCAGGCTACCAAACAGTGCAAGAATGATAGGCCCCTTACACAATCTCTGTAATTTATGTTTCCCAAACTCTGAAAGTTTGGTCCCCATAGGTTTTTCCCAGAGCTGAAGGGAATGTTAAGAGGCTGACAATACGGGCTGCTACCATTGTGATGGATAATTTACAAAACGGAGACAAAGAGACCTGTCTTACTGGGGTTTACCCTGGTTATTTAGTGGAAGTGCAGTAAGCACCATGGCTCCCTTATCAGTTGCTGAACAGGAGGCAACGAGATTGAGCTCAGGAATGAACTTTATCTGGTGGCACCAGTCCTCGTGGAGAGCCTGGAAGAGAGGAGAGACTATGTTTAATGACACCGTGGGCTATAAACCAGGGCACGGGCAGAAGCACGTGCTGCTCCACTGCAAATCTCAGGGGGTCGGCAGGGAACCCGTGTGCCAATACTCCAATTTCTAGGAGCAAGGACAGCGCCGGTGAAAAGCACCGGGCAAGATGCGAAGCTGAGAAGAATGACAAATCAGGGAAAAACGGTAATGCCACAGAAACAGATATGTTAGGGTGGCAAATGCAGCAGAAACCCAGAGAGGAAGGGAGGAGCCACAGCACGTGCTCAGATAAATGAGGTTTTGAATAAACTGGGGTCTGCTTAGTGCCAGATGGTGTATGCACCCAGGGTCACATACAAATAACATCCTAACCCACATTTGAGAAACAGGAATACTCAGCTCAAAGGGATTCTGATAGCCAGGGAGATATCTAGGCTTGGCTTTGTTTTGTTTTTTTAAATCAACTTTCCTTAATGGCTTCTCATTATGGGAAGCAGGATCTCAGTGAGGAGAGGAGAGTTTATCCCAAACAGCAGAATACTCCACCCTCGAGATTAAGTGCTCTCAGCCCAAAAGCTCCACATAGGAGCTTTCGTAAGGGGGGGGACAGAAAATGGGAAACTTGACTGCACAAATTTGTGGCAAACTGCATTTATGTTTCCCCCATGGCTTGCTCTTCTGCTTTTTGGCTAAGAGCAAGTGAGACTAGGGAGCATCTGAACCCCAAGGCCTCCAGGCTTGCATGTAGGATGCCTGCCATGGATTTGGGAAGTATCCAAAGCCCAAGAAGGATGAGTCTAGCAGGAAGGATACTTGCCCACTGGTACACACACACACACACACACACATGCTGAAACAATTGAAATTTGGAAGTTAAACTATTGGGCTTTGCCCAATATAATGCAGAACTCATCTGGCTCTTGAAATTAGATTTTAAAAAATTTAGTCCTCCAGCAAGCCATCAGAACTGAGTGCTGGGCACTGGACTTCTCCTTATAGTGTACTGCAAACACACCTCCAATGCCAAGAGTGAAAATGATGGTGGGTTCAGTGCGACCAACAAAATGGAAACTCACAGGCATTCGGAAACTGCTGTACAGGGAGCCCTTTTCTTTCAGGAGAAGCTGCACGGGAATCCTGGCTGCAGCACCTGGGGAAAAAGACCACGATAAAAGCAACAGGGTCAGTACTTGCAACCATTCTCCAAGGAAAGCTTTCACATCCAGTGCTGAAATACATTCAAAGCAACAACAAGCAGTCTAACCCCACCAGTGCCTCAGGATGTTTAGCAGAGTATGGTGAGTCAAATGTGAAGGGGAAAATTTGAATCTATGAGACTTGTGCACTGTCATCCCTGCTTTATGGTTCAGAAACGTGGACTATGTATGCTATGCACATCAAGAGACTGAGCGGCTTCTGCACAAGATGTTGACAGAAGATCCTGAAAACGAAGTGGGAAGACAATACCAAACACAGAGGTACTAGAGCACACGGGACTGACACACTTAGAAGCCATTGTCAAGAAGAAAAGGTTGCGATGGATCGGCCATGTCAGAAGAACAGGAGGAGACTGTATCCCCAAGAATATTTTATATAGTGAGATTTGAGCTGGCTCTACAAAGCAGGGTCGCCCTCGATGGTGGTACTGCAAAAAAGGTACGAAGACATTCAATATCAACACAGAAAGCTGGGAGCAGTGCGCAGAGTCCTGGAAGCAACATCTGGCACCGGGTGCAGCTCAACATGAAGTGGCTTTGATCCAGGGGTGGATGCAAAGCAAGGAAGAAGAAAGCACTTGGACTCCAACTCAGACAGCATACAGATCTGGGGAACTTGTAACAAGCTGTGTCCCTCTCAAATTGGTCTCATCGCCCACAAGGGGATTCATCAGGCATTTGACTAGACCCCTTACACGTACACTGTGATCCAAAGGATCGACGGCTGCCAAGACGCTTTCCATAGAGCCTGCTGGAAGGACTGTTTAGTTTTCATAGATCCACCTAAATTGTCTGAGGAGAGTGTGGCCCTCACAGGGTTAAGGTATTGGCCACATTATCCTACACCAGTGGTTTTTAACCTGTCTTTCATTTGCAGACCTGTTTGGAAATGTCAAGTGGAGGTGCGAAGCCCTACGATCTGTAAGTGTTGGCATTCACATACTATTGATTGAACATAGTCATCTTCTGTCAACCCCTTAGATCTACTCTGTGGACCCCCAGGGGATGGGGGAAGTGGGAAAAGCTCATCATCTCAAATCAACACCTCTACTTCTGAAGTCACTCCTGCCCATCCTTCCGGAGGACTATTTAGGTAAACTCTCTGTTTTACCCTCTGCAGAAGAGCATGCCACACTCCGGGCACTACTGTCAAGTCTCTGTACCTGGTTTAATTATATAGGGACGAACGTTGAAGAGTCCATTTGCCAAAACATTCAGGGAGGTGAAGATCAGAACATTTCCTTTCGCATCACCAGCACAAAACACTCCTTTGTGCCCATCTGTCCTGATTTAGACGGAAACACAAGAGAACAGATCAGACCCCAAAACAGAGCAGTGCTCAGGTTTGCAAGCAAAAGACCTATTTTAGACAGATAATTTACCTTCTGGAGAAGTAGGTAACCTACCAGTAATCCAGGGCTGTCGCACATCCTTCCAGCTCAGCGAGGTAGAAAACCCTGTCACATTTGACGCCACTAATATCGAAGAACTCTGTACATATTAAAAAAGAGAGAGAGACAGAAATCCTGTGAAATTACCATCATCTTGATGAGGGTTAGTTATCAGACTGAGATGGATATCTGGCACCTGTCACAATCACGGGCGTTTGTCTGGTCATTCATATATACAGGCACATGCTATAGACAACATGAATGCAATGCACATGCAGCAAGGCTCTGTGCCCATGGAAGTTAATGGCAAAATCCCCATTAACATCAGTTGTGCTTGATAGGGCCCCAAGCCTCTGAATGGGGAATAATTTTCTGTTTACCGATAGTCCGTTCAGTAGATGCAATCGCCAACAGGCTGATATTTGGCAGACACACCATGTCGATGACCCACATCTTATGAGTGTGCTTTCGCTTGGTCTGGTCAAGCTGCAGAGAAGAGAAAACCATACCCTGGTAAGTCCCAGAAGGCAGGACAACTTGGTGTTTGAATACTTTTTGCAAAGCTCAGCTCCTTAACAACTCATAAGGTAAAACACCTAGCAGCCTGAGCTTAGGTCGAACTTGCAAGGGGCACCTGAATTTCACCCCAAGCAAACGGGACCTCTGGCATTTTCCGCTCCAAGCAGCATTGGAGACCTATACCTTAAAAAAGATTTTTTACTGTTGGAGATACAATAGGGATAAAAGCAGGAAAATAGGATTCCAGGGGCTAATTGGCCATATCCTGTAGTGTTCAGTCCTGATTCATTCTCTTGCATTTGCAGTCAGTAAAAGAAGACAACTTAGCAGACAGTAATCTGAGCTGAGACCAGATGCTTCTGTTTAAAAAGGCTCCCCAGGGAAATTAGTGCAAAATATTCCTCGTGTGAAAAATTTTCCTCTTATGCTCCCTCAATATTAGTTTTTGGAAGTGGCGCAGTAAAGAAGAGGGCCTGACACCACCCGAGTGCTGAGCTAGAGGACTCCAGTCCAGCACAGACCTGTCTTTCTGCTGGCAACTCCCCGATCCAGCGTGTGAGTGCTCTGTGGTGCCTGCACCTGGGGATTTACTGCTCAGGGCACCGGGCAGAGGAGACAGCTGGGAGCAAATACAGCTCTGGTATGTCAAGAGCTGCGACAGTCAGCAGGGGCACAGTCCTGCTCCCTTTTGTGTTTCTACATGGTTAAAGGGGAGGAGAGGATCCTGCATATGGAAAGGGTGAGAGGCACCATGCTGGATGGACCACACGGGAGAATCCAGGCTGCCTTCCAAACAGGGATGCGAGCACATACATGGACGGTGCGGAGCAGCTTGAATGCGTCGCTCCAGTAGAGCAGGACCCCATCCCTGGTGACTGTCAGGAACCGGCCCGACAGGCTCCAGCTGCTGCTGCTCTTGGCTGCCTTCTGCTTGTCCCTGGCCCAGCCCTGGCTTGGGTAAAACTGCACCTTGATGATTTCCTGGCCTACCATCCTGAGTAAGGAAAAGACACGAGATCAGGGGAAGGGAATAGACTGCCAGGAAAGCAAAGGAAGTGATGAATGTTTGTAAGAGGCTTTGAGGGTGGAGGGGAGGCAGGTTGGGAGCAGAGGGCGAGTCACTTAAGACTCATAAGGGAGCCCAGCATTTTGCAGACGAACTAAAAACCCAGGTGCTTTTGAGCTGAGGAGAGACTACAGAAGGCAAGATGAGGCACACAGTAAGGTCCCCGAGGTTACTGGCGCTTGAATGCGGACCTCTCTTCCTTGGAGAGTAAAGGGCTAAGAGAGATCTTACGCTGGGATGACTTTCATAGGTGTCTGAAATAACAGATGCGATTTGCCCTCCAGCATGTCAACCTTCCCCCTGTATTGTAGTAGCATGTAGTTCAGATACTCTTCCTGTAAGAGAGACAGCAACATCATTAGCATGGTATCAAAGGGAGAGAGTAATTAATTATCTTGGGGTCTGCGGTGCTGATGGATACAGAAAGAATTATGGGGAAATAATGATGAACATAAACACTGATCTCCACCAGCATTGGACCAAATTAAAGAGAAGTAATCAGGAAATTATTTTTCCTATTGCTACCTGCCAAGCTTATCTCTGATTATACAGGATAGGAGCATTACCCAGACTACAGAGCCATCGCAATTGCTGTCAACCTTCATAAACATGACATCAATATCTTCATTTTCAATATTGCCCATTATCTCCTTCACTGCTTCACGGAACTCCTCAATATCCAGCCCTGAGAGAATAAGCACAGTATATCAGCCCTAGGTCTTCCACACAAGTGTTTATTGAGGAAACAGACCGTGAACAGACTGCATCATAATGGCACTAATATTCAAGGCAATGCAAACACACCATTGGAGGAAGATTTTTACAGTTTATGTATGCAATAAAGGCATGCAGTTGGATGTCTAATCTGCTCACACTACTTACTGCAACTATGCAAGGAAGGCAGACACCAGTGTGTGCAAATACACACAGATCAGTTACTGGCATGTAATTTCCCAAATTGCACGCATGTCAGCAGGGGGTGTTAACAGTCGCGTGCATACAGGCACATGATAGGTGTATGGCTTCCTTGAAAATCTAGTTTTGGGTATTCAAGTACAATTTTCAGTAGGGACTTCTAAAGTTTTCTTAGCATGCCTCAACCTGAATCAGCATTTGTGAGGGTGATTGTGCACAAAAGTGCCTTAGTCTCCGTTTGACTGCCTGCAAGCCACAGTTGTGTGTTTAAAAAGGGAAGTGAAATTAGCAAACAGACTTTAATGGAAAACAAGCTGTAACATGGAAGGAAAAAGATGCACATTTTTAGTTTTTATCAAATTTTCCAGCTCAAGGAATTTTCATGTCTCCCCTTGAACTCTGCACATCACCTCAGCCAACAAACGAACTCCCTAGATTATGCGAATCTCAGGTGTGCTACCCTTAGCATTTCTACATCAGCTGATATTCCAAAGCATCTCAACAGCTCTTTGGTAATACCTGGAGAACCACATCCAGAGATCACACCAATCAGTGTGAATGGGCATTTCTGAAAATCAGCCCATTGTGAGGACAAGCAAACACACTGAGCTATGGCAGGAAAAAAGACTAACCACAAGGGAAGGTTAATGTCTGAATGCATGTCCAGACAGATAAAATGTATGCCTAAACTCTGCTCCTGGTCTGCCACCTAGCCTAGGATTAGTCAGATTCTCTCTGTGCCATATTCCCCCATTTATAAAAATAGACTGGTAATACTGGACTGTTACACTGGGGATTTGTGAGGGCTAGCCAGTGTTTAAAAAGAATTCAGACATCTTCAGCCAGAAGAAGTTGTAGAATATCATTATACTACGTTGTGTCGTCCCATTTAAATCATTTATTCCAACCTAACCTGGAGCCAGGGGGATTGTTTCCTCCTAGATGCCTAAATAATGAGCCTGGCTTCCTATGGTATACAAGTAGGGCACAGAAGCCAACATCTAATAAACAGAGAAAGAAGAAATTTGTTTCTGCCTCACCTTACAGAAAGCCAAAGTTAGGGGGTTTCCATGCATGGACAAGATTTTCTACAGTGGAAAAAGCAGGATGCAAACTAATGGCTGGGCCTGGAAGGGACTATGATGTTGAATGCTACTGAGTAGACTCTAGGTGTCTCAAGAAGAATACAAATACTGTAGATATCAAACAGTAAATAAGCGGAGGTAACAGCCTCCTAAAAATGGAAGAGCTTGGGGCACGGGCTCATCATCACCTCTGGTTTTGTCTCTGTTCGGCTTCTGAAACATCCGCGCCAGTTTTTGCAAGTGCTCAGAACTGATCAGATCTTCCACCTGCTGCATGCCGGCCGCGTCCACGACTTCTGCAAACTCCCCCATGCGTCTGTGAAAGGAGCTTGCCCCGCTGGCTTTGCTCGTGAGGACACTGGCCTGGAAAACAGTTAGGAACAAGGACAGCCTGGACAGTGCTTGCAGCACACTCAAAACAGTCCCTTCAACATGCATCTTGCAGCAAGGGGGGGGAAGAGGCAGTCGGGCAGATCAGTTATTAAAGGACGACTCTAACAAGGCTGTTATTTAATTATAAGGTGCTATAATAGAGATAAGAGAAACAGTTTCTGTCCCAAGGACCTTGCAATGCCAGGGACCAGCCCAGTAAGCTCTCTCACACACAGGCAATCTTTACTATAGACTTTTGTGGGACTGATCCGTGATCTATTGATGACCGTGCAAATGTGCCCCACCAGCTCTATTTTCATATTATTTTATAGCCAATTTAAACTCATGCAACTAGCACAGATCAGATTCATTCCTGGTGCGCAGCCACCATGCGTTATTCTCATTTAGAGGTCCACACAGGCGGGGGTTCAGCTGATGTAGCCAGCTCCTTGCCAAGCTCTGCAGAAGTCCAAGAGCAAGAAACATGCCAAGGGCATCCTCTAAAGCCAGAGGCATGGCAGCACTGTCTGGTCCCAGCTGCTTGGCCACAGGCAGCTGGATGCAACCGGCACAGCCCTCAAGGGCCTTATGCTCCATGCTGGGGCCTGAACTTCCCCCTAGTTGGGCACTATTTTGGCAAAATGAACACAAACACCCAGATTGCCCACACCTGAGCATCCCTGGCATGGAGCTCAGTCCCAGCGAGGGAGACGCTTGGACCTAATACATGCTTCAAACCAGGAAGCACTGTAATAAGCTGCGATTGTTACAGCATGGCTGGTTTCCCTTAAGAGTTCATAACAGTTAACACTTTCAAATTTAAAAATGTGACTAGCTGTCTTGAAATCATCTAAAGCTGAAATATCCCGAGCAGGTCTGGATGCAATGACTAGAGGATGTGTGACAGACCGTATGAGAAAGAAGCTGAGGGACACCTCTCAGTCATTAAAACCGTCAGCACATTAAGCTTGGAGGAAAAGGACAAGGGATATATAATGATAGTGCAAATGAAGCAGAATCACTGCCACACTGCTGGGCTGCAGATGTCCTTTCCACATCACACCGTGCCCATCCACACTGCGCTCGTTCTTTCTTACCTGTTGCCTCACTAGACCTGGCTTCAGAGTTTTTTCACCTTCAGATTCGTCTCCCCTGCAATGTTAAACATAATGCAAATATATCTATCTGTCCACAGGTCTATAGTGCTGTTACTCTTGTGACTGCTGTGTATGCAGACACCCATGCTACTTTGAAGCACAGGACAGACCCGCACAATGAAGAGACGCCAGAGGTAAGAAACAGATTGACAGACTTGCTTTCAACTCTGGGGATGGTTATTCACTATTCCTATTAGTGCAAACTGAAGTGATGGAGGCATGGGTTTGTAGTACTTGAAGGAAGTAGCCTTCTCTATACTGTTTGAGGTATTTGTGATGCCAGCCGTTCTTATTGCACAACTGTAACACCTTGGCAACAAAGAGAGGCTTCTGTCTTGATCAGCACTAAACACCTTGGGCCTTTTGAAGTCAATCATTAAAGAACAAATATTCAGGTACACCTAACTACTGAAATCAGTAAGAGCAATGGGAGCTGGATACCCAAACCCTTCTGCCCCAGGGAGGCAAAAAAAAAGTCTCTATTCTCATTTTATATATGGGGAAAATAAGAATTTCTAAGCACGTTACACTGATTAACTCTCTGAGTATCCAGCAAGGAACTGGAAAATTAAAAAGAAGGGTTAGGAAACGATGGTTTAAGAGGGAGCCCAAGAGAGAGGAGAGAGATGCTAGCTATTAGAAAACAAGTTGCTCCCAGGGTGCCCCAGACCTCAGTACTCACCAGGCCAGAGAGGGAAAGGTGCCAATATTGTGAGACCTTGAAGACAACGGTCTGCTCAAGATCCTGGGGACAGCCATGATGCTCCTGGCTCCTGCTGTGCATCTACTGAGGACTTTTAGTGCAAGGCCATATGCCAGCTCAACTATGATGTCATTGTGAGAACTGTGACATCATCCAGAGAGCTTCCAGGTGGAGTCCTTTCCTCTCTGCTGGAAGGAGTTCTCTGTATCATGGATCCACAGGGCAACCCACCCCTTTCTTTCCCCTCGAAGAACTGGAAGTAGGCAGTGCCTCTTCAGTATCTCCAGAGCATCTACCCCACCCCAAAAATAAGCCGGCAAGAGGCTCTGCACCAGACCCCGAGAGAAAAATCTGCTTCTGCTACCTAAAAGGGGAACATCAGGAAAACTGTTCCCAAGGATTTCTGACTCCAGAGTCTCTCCCACTCGACTCTTTTCAGAGCATGCCAGGACAGCACATTCTCTGCAATGGATCAGCACTCAGCTCCCTCTGGACTTTGTCTTTCACCACTTACTCAGCTCTCTTCTTGCTAAGAAGGGCTTACTGAGCAGCCAGCTTGCTGCTCATGATATAAAGTATCAAACAGAACTAAAATAGTATTATCAAGATATATTCTTGAAAAAGTAAACCGCACAATATTTGAAGCCAGCAGAACAACTAGTCTTCCACCTTCCATTAGTGTAACAGTAGCTCCAGGGAGATTTCGGAAGACTTGGACACAACCAATTCATGAAATGACTTTGCAAGAGGACAGCAGTTTTCTGTCTTGCTGAAGTTCTTTGCAGACTTTGGGGGGAGGGAGGGAACTAAAATATCAGTTCCTGTTTTCTACGTTTCCTAACAAGTCAACCACAAACTCTTAAAAGAATTGCTGCGTGAAAGTTAGCCAGGTTTGGCGAGTGGCTAGCAGAGAAAAATAACTGGATTTGTACCATAATTTTGCTTCTTTGCAATGTAGTCACCCTACACCTTTATCAAGCTTTAACTGAAGACACTAGAAAGGCACAAGGCTGTGCCATCCATAACCCATCTGCAGACCAGTTTGGGAACTATGGCACTGTACCATGCAACTTGCAAGAAAAACAAACCACACACAAGAAAGGGAAATCAAATCATTACTGAATTTCTACCTGGCAATTCCAAAGTTAAAGTACCATTAGGTTGCATGTGCTGCTGCACAAATTATATATCATAAAGTTCCTGTTTTGGTCTATGACTTCAGACTTGATGCTAGCTGCCTGCTACAAAGGACAAGAGCAGCTTGCAATGTGACACAGCTGTTCTGGAGAGTCAGGCATTGTCTAAAAGTGAGGGGTTAGATGGGAAAGCATTCCTATCCAAATACAGAATTGGGTTTTTATAAATGACTCGGTAAACTACTGTCATCTTCTGTCCCTTATCACAAGATTATAAGCTGCACAGTATCCATCTGTTTAGGTAACCCATTCTAGAATAGGTGTATTGCAGCCTCACACAGGCTGTATCAGAATATATCAGTACTCCCACATTATGCTTTCACTGCTGTCTAAAAAGAGTATAAAAGCCTCTTCACCCTTGACATGGCTTATCTCCTACCCACTTGGCCAAGGTCTATGCTCAGCTGTACAAGTGGGGATCTGTTCTGTACTAATTCTCATTAAACTTTCAAAAACTATTCAATGCATCATTCAGTTTTCCTGTAACCTAGATTCTTAAGATTTATATAGCCCTGTCGTCAGAGCACTGTACAAACATTACCCAGATAATCCCAAGATTAGGAGGCAGAGTCCTATTTTAGCACAACAGCATCAGTGACCTGCTAAACAGAGCTATCACACTCAGCTCATGAGGCTACAGTCTTGAAGAGGATATCCAGTAGCATTTAATTCAGCTAATTCTATTTATTGTTGCTGCGTGCTTATCTAAAACAGAGATAGTAGCATATTTTTGTCAGTGCAAATAACAAACAGACAAACAAACAATTGAATAAATAATGATCACATTAAATATTAACAGGGTATGAAAGGGTGATGTAAATTCTTAGCCTTTATTTGTAGGCTTTTAACAGTTACAGTAAAAATTGTCATTGCAAGCCAGGAATTCTGAAAAGATTGAACAATAAAGTTAAAAAATATCTGCAAGCCCACCTGTAAGTAAGACACGTGTTGGGTACAGAAAAGACAAACAGGAGCTTTTGGCTGTTCCATTGTTTGCTTTTCAGGTATTTGATAAAACTAAAGAGCTACGAAAGGTTGGATGTCTTCTGAAAGAATCCCAGCAGGAGAGCATTCAATATCTAAACAGCCAGTACTGTACCAGCTCAGAATAGCTACAAGAATTTCATGGGTTTGAGCTGAATTTATTCCGGAAATTTGCTTTCCAACAAGGAAATTAGGAAAACAAAACAAAACAAAAAAAGGAAAGCCACCATGTCGAGACATCTGTGATATATAAATGTGTTGTGAATAAATTATCTGTATTAAGAGTTTGCTAATTTTACTAACATCTTTCTTGGTATTAGGGAACTAACAATTTTAGCAGCATTTGACTTGCAGCCCTGCAAGTTTCCATTTACTTGTGTTGCCTCATTGGCCATTGCTACACATCTGACCATATTACGCAGCCACAGGACACGAGCACAACTTCTATTTCCACCTCATTCTCTCTTTTGGCATGTTTCTGGCAGCAGAGACCAAACTGATCTAGTGCAACTCTACTGTTGGCAGGGCTACCTGGATGCTTTATAGTTCACTGCCAAACATACTCTTGTGGGACACATCTGAAGCAACCATAATTCAGTGTGAAACTTTATTCTCACAGATGCTGAAAGGCCCAATCTCACCTCCCAAGTCAGGTTCCACCAGTCACGTTGTTACCTCCATCTTTTCCTTTGAGTATGCAGGGAGAACGAGTGTTTAGCATATAGATATCAAAAAGCTGAAAGAGCGCACGCTTTGGACACTACAGCAAATAAGCAATGGGAGAGAAGATTTTATGTGCAAAGCCCCGTCCCTCCTATGCACCTTCACACTGCAGTACTTTATGTTGCCACCACTGCCTATTGCTTAGGAAACTGGATCCATGGACCGTTCCAGTCCCCTCCAGCATAAACAGAGGCAAGTCTCGAGGACCTGTCATAACTCCTAGGAACCACATTAGCATTTCCTGAAGAAGCTGGTCATTCATTGTACCTTTGACAAACCTAACGTTCAGGCTTGCCTATGAAGCTTACTGAAAACTTAACAAGGTGACCAAGTTACAAGAGATTCAGCCATTTTAAAAGAGACACTGGTAGCATTCATATGTTCAGCATCTTAGGACTTTTAAGGCTAGCTGCCAACATTTTCTTTTCTAGCAATACAATGCTTTAGAGGGCTTTGCCATAAGTCACGTACAGAAAGACCCAGTAGCACGCTTACACCCAAGGAAAGAGAAAGCACAGTCTACCATTTCTTCCACTTGTTGTAAACAAATGCTAAAGACGTTTCCCCCAACAGAAGTCTCAAATTCAGTATTACTGCTGCTTATGTTAGCAAGGAACGTGGTTACAATTGGAGGAGGAAAAGGGACGTTTTGAGTTGTGTAAATTTCAGACCAAAACTATCAAGATCTTTACTTTAACCTAATTGTATCCCAGAATATTAGACTACAGCAGATATGACACTCTTGAAATACAGAACTTTATTTAGAAACTGCTTAAAGTAGAAAAAACCCTGTCAAGAAAAATCCGGCTGAAGTATGGTTTCTTGGCAAAATGGAATTTTAGGGCAACAAAAGTCTAAAAGGCCACAAGAAAAATAGTACCACTGCAATTTAACAATGGCTGGTTACTTGCATTTTTTTGGCATTCACTGAATTTGGGTTTTCTTCTGAATTTCACAACAATTCATGCACTAAACCACAATTACCATAAATGCTCGCCTTCTACACACACGTTTTAGGACAAGCTACCACCAGAAACAAATACAAGCACAGGACCAATCAATCTCAGTAGCGGGGGAATTAGTCTTGCAGAAACCTGGCAAACACAACAGGAATGAGGGGCACAAGAGCAAAAGGGACAGTTCAAGAAAATGTTTTAAATATTAATATTTAAGTTAGTCATGGTACTGTATTTTCTGCAACACCATCAGCTCCAACAGCCATCACCTTTCCCCAGAAGACTCTTGTACTGGCAAGCATCACTATTCAAGTACACCAAGGGCAGAGGAAGACTGCCCAACAGGTACAAAAAGTGCATCAGCCTCAATGCACTCACTTCTATTATAATGAAACCTGACCGGTCAAGTTCCATTACATTCACTAGTTTCACCAGTAATCTTTGTGGGGCAGGGAAGGAAAACCAGAGTAAAACAGACTAGAAAGGACACCACAAAAACAGGAGACAAGACAAGGAGAAACAAGAACCTCGGAGGACAGCGACTCAAAGATTCTTTTGCGGCAATAAGCCTGGATGCATGTTACTTTCCAGAAAATACAGTACATAAATTTGGCAAAGTTGTTAGCCACAATGCCACAGAGAAGGATTTAACACTCAAGATAACTTGCATTTGTGGTCTCAGCTGTTCATACTCCTTCTAATCTTGCCACAGGCAACATTAAGACCTATTTCACTGAGAACTAATCACTCGGTGAGCAGCTTTACTGAGCAGGGATGGAGTTGTTTTACTAGCCCCTTTTGGGTACTTGCTGACACAGAAATCTATCACAAGGGAGCCTATCACCATGCAAGGCCTCCCAGACAGCAGTGTAAGGGGTCAGACATTTTTTCACCCCAGTATGAAGCACATAAAATCTCCTGTCACATTACTTTAATTTGGCATACGGAAGCATATTTTAAATACTCTTAAGGCATTTTTATTAAAAGTTCTCTGCCACAATTTCACATTAAATCAATCTTTCTGCAAGTCAATCTAATTTCTCTATTACACATTCCACCTCCATCAGATACAGAAAAGTCTTTCCACAACCCAGTGTTTACCAGCGAACAACTCTGCAACAAGCTCCAAATATTCAGCCTCTCGTTCCCTAAATATACCAGTTAGATGTTAATACTGCTCTGCTACAAAGTGAGAAAGAGCTCCTAACTCAAACCCATCGGAAAAGAGTGAAACTTCTGCAAAGTGCACTTTAAGAAGAGGTACTTTTTTGCTTATGAAAAGAAACCAGTGAGTCCTCTAAGAATAAAGTGGAGTATTTTACAGTTAAGCACATGATTTGGGGCAAAGAATTCTGGTGTTGCTGCTCCGCTGGTACAGTAGGTGGACTGTTAATACTCTTCTTGTTCTTCCTGTGGTGCTCCTTCGTCGGGAATCACAAAGCCTTCCTAAAGAGAGAGAGAAAGAGTGCATTAATGAAAAGCAGATGACAAACCTGATTCCTGTGCTACAACCTTCCTTGCAATTTTACCTAGAATACTGTCAAGGAGAAACCCATTCAGCTGAAAATTAGAGAGGCCAGTTAGGTTGCTGGAGGAGAGAAGTATTATTTTCTCCAAATCTTGTATGTGTTCATCATAGTAATTCACTAAGCACTGAAGTAGTTTAGGGTGCAAACTGAATTTGCTGCTGCACTATCCACTCAAGGCAATATCTGCTCTTCAACACGAAAAGAACAGCTCCTCTCCACATGTAGAGAAAAGCAAGTGCTGACTGTGGATTAAGTGGGGCTGGTAGAAGACTAAGTTATAGGGCCTTTCATTCTCCGGTTCCCAGGTAACTTGGGTACATGAGGTAGGAGAATTTGTTTTTCCCTCCAGCTCTGTACTAGCCAGAAATGCTTACGTCTGTGGCATAAAGAATTTCCACAATCCTCTGCAACACTGGATCATTCTCCCCTTCATTCTCCTGGCAGATCAGTTCAATGTTTCTCAATTTGCCAAAATAGAAGTCCCGCTCCTTCTCCAGGTCTTCAACAGTGAGCTTCAATACATTAATCTGCCCTCAGAAAAAAGAAAAATGTCACTACTCAAGCACTAGTTTCTCCAATAGCAATAAGTCCCAAGAGTCCTTACTTAGAAAGCAAAGTTTTCCCTGTTACCAAAAAAAGCACCGTGTCACAAACAGGTAAGGCATAACCAAGATCCTGATTATTCTATTGACAAGATGACAGGTATAGTTCAGAAGCTGAATAGTCTATTCCCACTACAGACAGCCGATCCCCTGCAAAGGTCCTCCCTCTTGCAATGTTTAAGGGCTTGTTATATCACATAAGATAAAGCTCAACTGTCATCAGTCTTCATGGCTAATGTCTATTTTTTTAAGTTATGCAGCACAACATACCACACACACTCCTGCGAGGAAGTGACAGCTGTTCATAGCTTGACAGGAATGCTGCTTAGACATCTGCTATGCAACTGTAGAATACCAAGTCAAATCCTACATATGATATCAGTACGCAATAGATCTGTGCTTGTGTATTATCACATTGCTCCTGCCCTGGGGGTCTTTAAAAGGAGGCTGGATGAACACCTTCCCAGGGCTGTTTGACCCCAGCACTCTTTCCTGCCATGGCAGCAGGGTGGACTTGATGATCTGCTCAGGTCCCTTCTGACCCTACCAACTATGAGACTATAAGAGGCGTTTCAGTCCTTTTTCAGGAAAGAAAAAGGTGTATACATTAAACAGATCCTGAAGTACACGCTTTTAGCAGAGCATACTAAATCAAGTTGCTCTGCTATATTTCCAAGCCCCACTCATGTCCTGCCTACAATAAAGAGTCATACATTTTCACTTCAAGCACATATGGCTAGCCTGACGTTCTACCAGCTTAAGACTCACCTGTTGAATCAATTCTGCGGACTCATCTTCTCCTATTCCTCCTGGAGGTTTTTTAACCATAGCAGTGGTAGTTTTAGAAGCTGCTGTGGGCCTCTGTGTAACTATGGGTCTCTGTGGAGCTAGAGAGTTAAAAGGTTGCATTAATTCTCTTAAACACATTCATTCTGGGAACAAAGCCCCTCTGGACAGCACAGCTGTATCCTTCAAGACACCAAGAAGAGTTATTTTCAGCCATGCTAAGACAGAACAGTGAAAAGTTTGAAGATCTGTGTCATATAGTAAAAACAGCCCCAGATTCACCATGTGAAGTGTCCCTTCTCCCTGAAAAGATTAGTACCAATCATTGCCATTTTCTTTACGGAAGAAGAGTCTGTTTTTGCAGCCTTCATCTCTGTTGCTCCCAAGAAACTGTTATCTACAAGAGGTAAAGGAAGTCCTAATGGTTACATGCTATCTGACCTGAAGGTGACTGCCATGCCTAGCCTGCAGATAAAGTATCACCCCCATCTCAGTCATGGAATCTCTTCCATTTCTCCATGAAATAAGAGGATGGGTACAAAATGAGATCTCTCACACATATCATAGTATGAGCTGATGTTTTGAAACTGGACTCTTTGAAATAAAGGAAAGCTGTGAACTACTACAATTTGATAAGATGAATTCAAACAGTTAAGTCAATGCTTGTTCTCCAAGCTCTTATTGGAAATCCTTTAAAAAGACCTTTAGATTTTGCTTTACCTGCACCGCTAGAACCAAGTGCTTTCTTGGGCTTGTTCATAACTGGAGTGACAAGGTTAGGTGCTACTGTCTCTTGGCCTTGTCGAGCAGCAACGGGATCATAGTCCTTTCCGTCGTAGTTTGCGTCAAAAAATTTTTTGAACCACTGAACGAATTCAAAATTGTCCTGAAATTTTCCTTTCACTAGTCTGTCCACAGGAATTATCTACGGAGAGAAAGTACAATTTGTTACTCGTAAGTAAGAGGCTCTTTAATCTCAGTATGGGCTCTACCAAGAGACATGGCACAGTAGATGATCTAATGCAATTTAGTTCAAATCCACAGAGAGTTCATCTTGTATACAGTGAACTCTGAGTACCAGAGATTTTTCCATTCTTTGGAACAGAGCTTGCTCTACTTAGAACAGCAGCAAGTTCAGACGTAAAGGTCTGATGATCATAATTATCATCAGGTAAGTTCCAACACGAAACCTGCTTTTCTATTCCTGAGCTCTCAGCCTTTTTATGAGTCTGTCCATCTCTTCCCCACATACTCTGGGTCTCATTTGTTGGCCAACATCAGACTCCCAAACATCCACAGCTATTTAAATATACTAGAAAGTTCATAAAGCTTTGACCATGATGTGTATCACCCTCTTCCCAATGACCTCATAAATGGAAATTACCAAGGGAACAGTTGGAACTCTAAAAGCCTTTTTGCCTCCAGCCCACCAGTCCGAGGTTGGACCAAAACCAGACACAAACAGTGGCTATCTGGTGATCTGAGATGTGGCCATCTAGTTCTTATGCAAGACACTTGTCTAAGTTAGTTGCTCTTCACACTAAATAGCAGCTGTAATACAGGGATGACTAAATGGATGTAGAGAGTGGGTTATTCATTCATTCTTTAAAAAAAAGGTTTCCTTCAAAAATAAAAGGTGAGGAACACAGAAAAGTTAATACAGAAAATCTTGAACCAACTCTGTTTTTTGTTGTCATTTACATGGATAATCTGCACTTGATCTGATCTGGCACTTTCACAGGTCTATGCTGCAGCACTGTAGCCTGAGAGCTGCCTGAAGAGGTAGGACTTGGGACCTTGGAACCAGGCCAACTGCCTCTGGCCACCAAAAGCACCTTGTACAAAAATAAGAAGTAGTGTAAGCACAGCATCTCAGATGAGTCTTAGCGCTAATCTATAAACAGGCATATGGATTTCAGGCAAAGGAAATCATCCTATTAACAACAGCCAGATATCCAGCACTAATAGATGTTACCATCTTGAGGAAGGTGAAAGGATAGGTACTGTCACTAGTGACTGGCAACCTTCCCCCCAGAGTAAAACAGATAGCAAGCAGTGCTCCAAGGTTTACATGAAAGACAGTACAAATGGTCTAAAATTTAAGCGCAAAGAGAACTGGGGCTGCTTACTTTGTCAACACCCATTCGTTTAAAACCTGCTTGTAGAATCTTGAAGTTTTGAATGTACTCATGTTCCAACTTTGCTTGGAATTTCACTTTCTTGAGTGCTACAGAGCCAGGGAAGAGCATGTCCATAAACTGACAGTAGGCAGCACCTGCCAAAAAACCCAACAAAACAAGAGTGTCCATAGCTCATCTTATTCAAAAGCAGACAGAAGCAGAAAACTAGACTGAATATTACTGGCAGCCAATTAATTGAAAATGCTAAAAAAAAAAGACAGTCTGAACCTTCTCTCATATGATTTAAGCATTTATAACCAAGAATAACACTGTCTCCATAACTGGGCAGGCATACAAACTCAACACGTAGCCAAAATGTGTGCTGTCACACTCACAAGGTCAGTAATGCTGCATGTGTGTAAAAGATAACATGCTGTATTCAGGTAGACAACAAGGTCTCAGTAGAAAAGACCAAGATTGAAAAAATTAGGGATTGTTTTGTTTGTTCGTTCTGATTTCTGGCACAAATAAGATCTGCGTACACTTTAACGGATCCCTGACTAAGAGGTGTCTGAAAGATAAGTTATATAAAATATAACTAACTGGGCCCTTTAAAAAAAAGCCATAATCAAATTAACAAATAACTCAAGCTTCATCCCACTCACTGCAAAGCCCACATTCTCTTCAATTCAATACCTACTGCAACTAGAGCTTGGGAAAAATTCCAGTCAACCAAAAGATGAGGAATCTTTTTTTTTTCCTTAAAAAAGTTCTAGTCCTTTTGGTTGACTGCAGCATTACTATGCATTTTGCAGAACATCTGTAATGTCAGCTAGCTTCCATGGGGCAGTGGCGATTGCTTGCCAACATGCATTTTAGCAGCTTTACTTTCTTCTAACACACCAAAGGAGTCCCAGTCCACACTTTGCAACAGCAACGGGAGCTGGAACAAGAAGCGGCCTAAACTACTGCATCAACCAGGTAAGCAAGCTTTTGCAAAAAAAGCCAAAGATCCATTTAACAGCCAAGAATATAGCACTGCAGGTTTTCCCCTTTGCACTTGCAGTCTTAACACACAATCGATTCACGTTACACAGAACTGCTAAAAAGCTCTTCATTCTCCCCTCCCCAGCAAGATGCTCTTCCTGCTTAGAGCACCCCTTTCACACTTCCTCCCATCACTAGCATGATGCTTCTCTCCTCCCTTCTTGCCTTCATAACAGTGTGAGAGAAGGAAAGTCTCCACAATACAGGCCTCCAGAATCTTTGCTGCTCCTGTTTAGTGAAACACTCCAATGCCTGCCTCTACTGCTCATAACTTTCCCTAGGAAATTGCTATAACCGATGGTGAAAACCAATCACACTGCTGTGAAACTTTCAACCTTGTACCTTTCACTTAGTGGTGGCACTTAACAGAAGTCTGTCTACAAACACTGCGCAACTTGCAGTGGGCTAGACCAGGGGTTTCCAACCCCTGGGCCACAGCCCGCTACTGGGCTGCAAAGGTTTGGCTACTGGACTGGAAGTCCAGAAATGGCTGACATATTGTGGGCCAGCAGCCTGCCCGCAGTATGCCTGTCACTGCTCATCTGCAGCCACTTCTGGTCCACAGTTTGCCAGTTCACAGACACTTCCAGTCTATGGTTTGCCAGTTTGCAGCATAAAAAGGTTGGGAACCCCTGGACTAAACTAAGCCTTCCTTTGGCCAATGAATCCAAATGCTATAGAAGCTACCAACACTGGTTCCCTCAATCATCAGGGCAAGATTCTCACGGGGTCAAAAATCCATTAATCCTCAAGGAAAATTACCAGCAGCCTAGATAAGCCTAAGGATCCTTGTTCCTATTTTGAGTCTACAGTTTTGGAAACAGATCAATTATCTCAGCAATTCCAGTCCTAGGATTCTAAACTCCTGGTTCCCTTCACCTCTACTGACAGGTCTCCAGCATCTCATCTGGGAGACCCAGGACCCACTAGTGGTGCCCCAAGACTCCTCCTGAATTGTCTGCCTCCATGCACTAAGCTACAAACTGTGCTGACAGCTCCCAGATTCACTTCCATTTCTCCCTAATTTTATTCAGTCTGGAATTTCTAGGTCTCCCATCCTCTTGGATGTCCTACCATGCTCCAGCTCACCCCAGTCCCCTCTTCTTCACCATCTTGCTGCAATCTTAGCATCCCGATCACTACTCTTTGGCAGAAACCCACAATTTTTGCTTAACCTTCATTTCTTCTTCTCCACATCCTCTCTCAGGCCCTATTACACTAAATCTTTATCACCCCCAGGAGCCATCCTTTCCTTTCAGTATCAAAAACAACAACCCCTATCATGCAACTTCACTATACACTTAGGTACTTGCCTTTTCTCCACCACTGTGTCTATCCAAGACTCATCCATGCCGACCCCCTCATCTCCAGCCACGTGACCCCAAATCGCTTTGCCGGCCTTTCTAACGTGCATTTGACCTCACCAGACTCTTTTCTTCTCCTACTGACCCACTTCAATCCTTAAACTCCCCACAGACGTCACCTTACTTTTCTCATTTCTTTCATAATCACAGCTTCTTGCACTCTGGTCCATATGCTTGGATCACCTTGGTTTCCTCCTTGCTGTGATTATGAAAGAAACAAGGAGGACACTAAAGTGACCCAGGTATAAGGATCAGTGTGCAAGAAGTTTCTTTAATAGTCACAGCTTCTTGTACAATGATCCTTGTGTCTACAAGGCCCGTGTCCTGTCCATAAAAGCTGCTTCAACTCCTTTGGATAAAACACGTCCCAGAGAAGACCCCTCACCTCCCTGCACCGCTCTCCTCTTCCTGACACTGCAGCAAAGCGGAGGAAGAAACCACCCTTCACACTGAGCTCGACACGTTTTACACGGTGACGCTCAGCAACTTGCCGGCCACGCCGTCCCGCAATCCGACGGACGACCCTTGCCGGCGCTCGGACCGTAGCCCCGGTGCAGCCCTCGAGGCGCGGGCCACACAGTGCCAACACCGGGCTCCTCCCCTGGCTGCGCTGCCTTACCGGAGCACAGCTGCTCGATCTTGGTGAGAGTGAGCTGTAGCGACTCGTTGATCCAGGCCAGCATGTCATGCCGGCTCAGGTTGTCGCTGGTCACCGAGGTGGAGTACACGTTGACCGCCATGTCTGCAAGGCAAGGCCCCACTGGGTCAGGGGGCCACAGCGCCACCAAAAGCCCCCCACCAACCCTCCGCAGGAACCCCACCCCCAGCGCCCAGGGGCGTCGCCGGACCCACGTGCTACTCCCGCGCGACCCGGAAGCGGAAGCCCCGCCCTCGCGCCGCTAAGGGAGGGGGAGGGGCGAGGGCTGAGGGGCCAGAGCGAAGCTGAAGGAGGGGAGGAAAGGGAAGGGTCG
>NW_017728922.1:716420-751161 GCF_001723895.1 Crocodylus porosus | reverse complement strand
CCCCGGCTCCTCCGCGTTCAAACCGGCCCCGCCCGCTACCCGGGACGCGACGTCACGCGCCACCGACGTGCTCGCGTCATCGCCCGCGCGCGGCGTCCCTTTCCGGCGGGAGGGGGGAGGAGGGAAGGGGCGGGGCTAGGGGAATCATGTGAGACTCGTAGGGGCCGCTGATTGGTGCGTTGGGGTTCCCGCGCAGGCCCCGCCCCCGCGCGGGTCGTTCACGCCTGGACACGTGCGCGGGAACAGGTTTGCAGCACTGGGGGCTGGGCGGTGCGCGTGGACAGGAGTGTGCGCAAACGGGAGGGTGCATGGGCATGCACAACACAGAGCTGGGCAATGTGTAGGCGCACACACGTGTGACAGTGCATAGATGGACACGCACCTGCGCACATACACAAATGCAACAGTGCACGGACGCGCATAACAGGGCTGGGGCAGCGCATGGACACGTGACAGTACCTAGACACACACACGTGCACACAAACACAGCTGGGTAGTGTGTGGATGTGCACATGCGTAGACACAGACAGCTGGGGCAGTACATGGGCACACGAGTGGTACACTGCATACAGTGCATGGGTACACGTGCACACACATGCAGACGTGACAGTGCATGGACCCAGTTGGGGCAGTGCATGGATATGTGCGACAGTGCACGTAGAGACACATGGGCACTTGCATGTACACAACACAGACGTGACGGGGCATGGACACATCGCTGGGGCAGTACATGAACATGTGCAACAGTGCATGGATAGACACACATGGGCACGTGCATGCAGAGACAGCTGAGTAGTGCATGGACACAGACGCACACAGGTGGAGAAATGCATGAGCATACACATCTGCAACAGTGCATGGATGCACGGACAAACACACGCACACTTGGGTGCACACACACAGAGCCAGGCAGTGCATGGACACACGCACACCCGTGTGCATGTACACACCAAGCCCTGCTGCCCTGGGCTAATCTCTGCAGCCAGCCATGCTCCAGGCCCTCAGAAGCCCCTTCTGGGGCCAGTCCCAGGGCTGCTGGCCTTGCCCATCCCCAGGACCTGGGATGTGGAGCAGCCCCACATCCCTTGCCGCCTGACTTCTCTAGCAGTCTGGACTGTTTTGTCTCTTCACACTGGGACTACTTGACTGTGTCATTCTGCAGCCAATCCACCTAGGCACTTACAGCGGCTCCTCCCCAGCCCCGCGCTGCTTGTGGCTTTGTGTAAGAGAAACCCGGGAGCTGCGGGCTGGAGTCACCCCTGCTCCACTGCCCTCATCATCAGAACCAAGGATTCCCCGGGGTGACCTCTTTTACTTGGACCAACTATGGAGTTGGGCTATATTTACATGAGCTTCCCAATGTAAGATGTTCATCCTCAGGTGTTTGAACATAGGAAGCCAAGCGCAGCAGGTGAAGCATGGCGTAGGGGAAAGGCTGAGACACTCTCAGCTGTAGCAGACAGTTAGCAAAAGAAAAGTGGTGGCTGACTGGGAGATCAAGGCCTATGAAAGGTGGGGAATAGGGGGCTCAGTCTCACCTTTCTTGTGTGGAAAGCAGTCAGGAGTTGGGTAAATTGTAGTGGGCCATAAATGCAATAGGAGACCTTGGATCTTAGTGTCCAACCAGCTTGTTCCCAAAAGCCAATGAAAGGTGTTAAGTAGATTTCCCTTGAGCAGGAGTATAGAGAGGTCAGAGATGGAGCAGAGATTGTGTAAGAAATGTGCTATTTGTGTGTGTGTGCATGCATCTCCATCCTTTCAGGTTGTAGCTGTGTTAGACTACAGACAAGGTTCTTTGAATAAAGGTGATCTCTTATTAGACCAACCTTTATATTATATCTCCATCCTTTACATTTTTGTTTCTGTGAGAGCCCATTCTCTTGTGCTGTTGCCGTTTAGTTTCCCCCACAGTGGCCATGCTTCACTTACTGCACTTAGCTTCCTATATTCAGACGTGAGGACGAAAATCTTACATTGGAAAGTTTGTCTAAAGATATCCCTACTACACAGTTGGTCCAATAAAATGTATTGCCCTAAGACACCCTTGCCCGTCACAGGATTTCTGGACCATTGCAGCTACATCACACTTAACACGACTGTCACACAGAAGATATCAAAATCTGCCTGTGTGATGCTCAGCTGTGCCCACCGGATACGCCAGGCTGCCATTTGGAGCGGAGGATGCGGTGCCCTTTGCACGCATAGTGTCTGGTGGTGGAGAGCTGGGTCCTGCGTCTGCCGCTGGGAGCTCAGACGCAGAAGACCTGCCCTCTACTGCTCCATGCTACCACGTACAAGGCGAACAGAAGGGCAGCAGCGGTGCCTAACCTAAAGACTGCATTTCCAAACACATTATCGGGCAGATACTGCCCTTTTTCAGCATATTTGGCAGACCTGTGTTTGCTCCTGTGATCTCTAGCAGCGTAATATAGCAAGCGAGGAGCAGAATGTCAACGGGAGTGTTCCCTTAGCAATACCTGAAAAATTCTTCCCCGGTCCTGGGAGCTAAGAGCCTCAGAGAGTTGACGAATCACATTAAATATAGTTCTTCTTGCAACAGCTGTCTCTAGGGGTTTCAGAGATCTAAACAATAGTTAAGAAAGGCAGTTCAAACTTGTACTATTAAGGCCTTAAGAAAATAAGAGAAAATATTGATTAAAAGGAAATGCTCCAGCAGGAAATTCCCTGTTCAAGAGCAAAGGCTATCAGACGATGACTAACCACATCAGAATGAGGGAAGTGCAGCAGCTGATCTCATGGACACTAGATTTGATCAGCTAGAGTTAGGAATAACAGGGATCCCTAGAGACAGTATTTTTGCCCACGATGCAATGGCTGATAAAGAGGGTGGCGCTGTGAATACTGGACTGAACGCAACGGGCCTGACCCTGCTCAGTTAAAACAATGGGAGTTCCACTCAGGGTGAACAACTTGATATTTGCTGACATTGTTTCTCCTGTTTTTAGCCTGAAGGACTCTGTTAAATATTTATAGAGAGGCAGAAGTCACTCCAGAGTTAAGTTGCCAGCAAGTCATTATACAGAGCAGCTATGATTGTAGTGCAGGGACGGGGGTGGCCTGCATGGACCAATGGGCAGGCTGGATGAAGTATGGCAGGGCTGCACATTGCTGGCTATCACTGCCGGGTGACATAACGGGTGTGTCTACACGTGCATTTATGCCGGCTTAAATTACTGCGCAGTAGGCGGGAATAGGTCGACATCTACACATGCAGGCAATAAAGTGCATTAGTGCCGTGTGTGGCTCAACTTTTAGAGAGAATGCTTCTAGACAAGATATTTAAATCAGCAAGACCATTTATGGGTGGGGCTAAGAATCAAACTCAAAAGTTTTTTTGGACAATAGATAACGTTTCAAGGCTCTAGCCCAGTCCAGACAGGCACTGAGCATCCCTAATCAACACCAAGTGAGCCTGGGTCAGCACCTACCAATTTGGAGAGTTCCCCTAGTGAAATCCACCCCTTTTGCATAGGGCCAGTGCAAGTTCTGGGCCCCCCCCGTGCATTTCTTAAGCCCCCGGCAAGATTTAAGTGTACCTACTTAGGCTACGTGCTGACCCGTGACTCCCATGTACATTAAATCGAGACTCTTCAGCCTAAAGCCATGAACAAGACAGGTCTGGGAAGTGTGGCCCTGACCATGTCAGCTGGGTGGACTGTGTGACTATACTGAGGATGCTTCTGTTTGCAAAAAGAGGATACTGAATGGCTAACTAATATTAAGCACATTTTCCACCATCAAAAAAATAAAAGTTGATCACCAAAACAAATCAGAAAAAAAAGACTGCCCACTCATATAGAAATACTGATTTTAATTAGATTGTGATAAATGTTAAAGGTAAACTTGAGACATTGATCCATTTTCTTTTTCACCAGAAAAAAAAAAAAGAAAAAAAAATCAGTAAACTGTTTAGAAAAGGCACCGTTTTGATGGTTCATACTTTGGTACTGGGCTCCTGCTACAGAAAACATGTGAAACAGTCAACAACAAAAATACAAACTCATCATTATTTAGGATTGTATAAAAACCTGCAGAAATGTGGACATTAAAAGTCCTTAGTCTAAAAACCAAAAAACACACAAACAAAAATAGCACCAGGGAGAGTATAAAAGACCTTTAAAAGTTTTAAAAGGCATTTCTGAAAAATATTTCTCTCCTTAAAAATGTTTTTATAAACGTGTAGTAAAAAGGCAGCTTTTACAGGGAAAAAAACAGTTGGAGGAACATTTCTATGACAATTGTTTTCCTGCAAGTTTAATGCCACATAATCTTGATTCTTTTTTCATCTTTGCTTGCTTTCCAAATCTTTTCTCCCAGGAAGAGTGAGTTATGGAATGAAAAGCTGAAACCAATTTGAAGTCGTGCATTAATCCAGCCTGAAAACAAGGGGCAAAGGCTAAAATCAGTGGGGGGTGCACCTGCTGATTGTGCGACTTCCGTGACTCATTTCGACCAATGCCCCAGGACTGCCGTGAGCTTCACATGGGCAGAGCCCTCCATCCTTGCAAAACGCACCAGGCTTCCCTGCGGGTTTGCACGGGCACCAAGGTCCTCCCACCTGAAGCTCACCACAGGTGCAGAAACTAAGGACTGATTTCATGTGACAGTACACAAGGGACGGGCTGAGAACTTAGTGTTTTGATCCAGATCCAGAATGCATTTCGGCTTCTTGTCGAAAAGCTGCACATGCAGACGCATGGAGTTGCTGCGGGTTTGCACACAGAGGCACCCAGGTAACCAGCCACGCGGTTACTCGAGTACCACATTCTGCATGCCAAAACCACCTGAAAATCCAGCCCCCATACGTCGTCAGAGATAACCGTGTATCGATTGCGGGAGCTAGATTATTTCTTATCCCTGAGTGGTGTAGAAAGGATTGCACAGATGGGGGAGATGGCACGTGGGAGCTCTACTTGGCTTTTCTTCAGCATTTTGGCAATCGGTGCATCTCACTTGGGGATATGCTAACAGAAGGAGCTTCCAGGAGCAACAGGGGAGGAAGTGTCAGTACAGAAATGAGCTCCACTGCCAGAAAGTCCCAATTCTGACATGCTTCCTCATGTAGCCACTTCCCGCTGCTTTCAGATCAGGCAGGACGGCTGCACAGGCAGCTGAGGCTGGAAATAGAAAATAACCAGCACACAGACCAAGAACGGCTCTATGCAGGGAAACATGAGGTTTTCCATTTGCTGGGGAGGACGTCCTCTTCCAGCACCTGAGAAGGAGATGCACAGAGGTCTCCAGTTGTCAGGGAGAGAGGTAGAAGGAGCAGGGAGGGAAGCTGTCATTTCCAGTGGGTCCAGCTCGTTGTGGAGGTTGCACTTGATGGTGCTGAGAGCAATGCAAAAGGCATTTGCCCTAACATGCCCTGCAAGATTGATTTTGGAGGCCTGGCAGTCACCTGACTTTGCATAAGAAGCTGTTGCTTAATTCGGAAAGCAAGAGTCTGGGGGAGAAATGGAAGCACCGCTAGGTCTCCAGTCCCACATCTGTCTGCTCAAGGCTTTTCTTTCATGCAGAGGGCTTTGCTAGGTCTGCTCTGACACTAGTAACACTAGAGCCAATCCAACTGGGCATTTACAAGTACATGCTTCATATTAAGCATGAGTCGAGGTACTTTGCTCAACTGAGGTCATTGGTTTGTTTGTTTTCTATGACTCAACTCGAGGCAATGGGAAGTGGTGCAGCAACACGCTGGAGTCCCAGGTCTCGGGAACCATCTGCCATGCCAGCCTGCAGAGGAAACCTGGCCTTGCTAGAAGGGGGTCTGTTGGATTAGCACACTTCCCAGGGACCCTGCTGATTGTGTGGATGCACAGCGTGGCAGTGAGAGCTATGTGCAGCGCTGGCATGCCTGGTCCACAACTTGATCGCTGACATCTTGGGTCCCAGGCTTTATCCGGATCGTTCCCAGAGAAGGCTGCTCAGTCATTTGGCATTTAGAGACAAACTTCTCCAAAGGAGTTTCATTGAGGCAGGAGTCACAGAAGGGGTCAGCTACAGCCATGCTGGCTTGGGCCACACCAGATCGGGAGCTCTTCCTTCCAGCTTACTGCACACTAAAGCCACACGAGGTTTTTCTGACTGCAAAATTTTCAACCTTTGTCAAGTCAGACCTAGAAAGAGGCTGCCCTTTTTGAATGTGGGGCCGACTGCAGTGCTGCACATATAGTCTGGAGGTGCCATCCCATCTCTGTGCACACAGCGGGCAAGTGTTCCCTTTTTGTCCAGTCCCAGGCTTGTGGGGGCTGGCAAAGACTGTGCTAAAAGGTGCCTTTTTGCTGCTTCACACGTGCACAAAGATGGCCAGCAAACCAGTCAAGAACCATGTCTGAATACAGTACAACAGACTCACCCAGGGAGCCTGAGCATTTACTCTTTGGCACATGGGAAGGTGAGGAAGAGGAGGAGGATTTCCCATTTACATAGGTCTACTCCTACCATACAGCAAAGACTCCACTGATGACAGTGGCAGAAGAACAGGCTGTATTCGAAGAGCGAAATCTTAGCCCAGGTGAAGGCAAGAGGAGCTGTATCATGGATTTCAGCAGGGCCACGGTTTCACCGTAGGGATTTCAGTGTTGGGTGAAGTCAGTGTGATTTTTGCTGCTCGTATTTCTGATGGAACAAAGGCTTGCTGCACCTTTCTGGATGCTGCGATGGTTTCTCTGCAAATGGGCTGGCTGGCCATCCAACGCTGTTCACATTAGCAACACGGGTCCCATTTATGAAACCGTACAGGAAGTTGTGGGGAAAGACAAGGTGGGGCTGTTGTTTGCAAGACACATGCATACATCACTGAATATCAGCACTGCCCTCCCTAGTGTCGGCACGTCCCTTTGGGAAACGTGTGTTAAGAGAACACCAGAGCTGAAATCCTCAAATGTGATGTTTGACCTCTTGAGCCTCACTGCTGGATTCTGAATTGGAAAGTTAAAATCTGGTTTTAAAAAGAAAGTAGTGAGTCCTGGTAAACTACTGCCGGACGCACAAAAACAGCATTTCTTTAGCTCTAGCTAGAAAAGTAATTCTACCACCTCACAGTTCAGTTTTAGCTACATTCAGGTCTAAGAGTCTCCACATTCTCATGTAACGCCTTAAAGCAGCAACAAAAGTATAAAAACCATTAACATTTAACCAAAAGAAACCAAACCTGTAAAAAATATAAAACGATTTGGTCCTTGTATCCTGCTTGGTCGTTCAGTGTATATAACCGGGCAGGGTTCTTTACATCAGATGCTATGGTTTTGGTTTCTTAGCCATCGTTTTAGGAGAGGTTGAGTTTAAAAAAAAAAAGCATTGTGCTTCTACCTATTTCAAGTTTTCTTGCAGCACCTCAGACAGCTGCTTTCACACTCAGCACCTGAGTCGCTGCTTTCCAGCTGGACGTGACATTGGTATGTTTAATGCTCTTGGATGAGATGTCTCAGGCTCAGTCGTATGTACAGTCCTTTGAGCTCTGCTTTCTCTATGCTCTAAATAACACTTTCTTCTGTCCCTTAAAATTAAAAAAAAAAAAAGTTACCCTACCAGGTTCACTGGTTAAGGAGTTTCCCCAAGCTCTCCCTACAGCCCCGCTTCCTTCCCAGCATGGGGGGTCATTTTCTAGGAGGTCATGGAGCTGATGGGAAATACTGCCTGGTCTTGTCCTTCCCTCTCCTACAGAGCCAGTGGAGCTAGTGCACCCTTACCAGAAGAGAGACGAGGAGATCCCTGCTTGCTATTCACAGGCAAAATAATCCTTGAGTGGGGCGAACAGGTGCCGAATGACCGGGACACTCCATGACCTGCCAAGCAGCTTCTGGCGAGCTCCGCGCCCCATGTTGGACACGTCCGTGTAGTGGAGGGGGAAGCCAAAAATCCTGCAGGGGCGGGAGAAAAGCAGAGTCTTCATTCAGGAGGGAACCAGCACATCGGTGCATTTATAAGTCTACCCTATAATCACCGGGTTATTTCCACAGGCCGACACCCTGGCCCCATGCATTGCTAGAATCACTGCTGATGCTTCTTGGGGCTGTCCTTGCTTTGTCTCACAAGGGGCACCTCGTCCACACACTGAGGCTCAGCTTCCCAGCGTGTGCACGTATTTCTTGCTCCCTTATCTGCACCTCTGCTGTAGGCATGCAAGCAAGCATCTCTGCACACTTCCTTTGTGGGTGCAAGCCACTCTCATTCAAAGAAACCACCACCCTTTAAAAACCTGCCCCCAAGCCACAGCCCTGCTCCCTATGAAGTTAGTGGGAGAGTCTGGGTATTTCTGTCATGTCTCCAAGAGCCAGCACTCCACATTGACACCAAGACCCCTCCCTGCTTCCCATAGTCACAAACAGGACTTTTCGACTGCAGATCTCCAAGCATTTCAGCAGCTAGGGAAATTGAGGCACCAAGAAGGACACAACATGCCCAAGATCACCCAGCTGGCCAGCAGAAGAGCCAGGAATACAATTCAGTCTTTACAAGGATGAACCTCCTGAGAAAATATCATGCCTACAAAACCTTAGCCAGTCGAATATCATGGTCATGGTACGGCAAATATGACAGATAGGGGCCACAGGCTGGACAACCAGGAGACGTGCGGCTCAAGACGGGATCTGCACTAGGAGAAGTGACCCCAGGCAGCTCCATTCAGCAGCACGATCAGCCACCGTTGCTGCCACGGGTATTTTTGCACTCCCCAAGGCTACTGTCTTGGTTGCTCTCAAAGTTACACCACTGCCCTGCATGCAATGAGGAGTCTGTTCCCTGCCATCCATCTCACGGGGGGACAGATGCAGGCCACAGCAGTCCTACATGCATGCGGACAGGAGCACACAGAACCCAGGGTGACTAGCTCTTGGTAACATATCGGCAGCAAAGCCATCTACAAATGCTGCTGGCATCTCCAGTTAAAAGGCAGTGATGATCATTGGTTTGAAATGGCCATGGTCCACCACGACCAAACTCCACAGGCGTTTTCAAGTTGTTGGTTGTAGCCGTGTCGGTCTACGGACATACGCAGACAAGATTCTTTGGGTAGACAGGATATCTTTTATTAGAGCAACTAAATAGTGCCTGAAAGCTTGCAAAAAACAATTTTCCAACTATTTAGTTGGTGTAATAAAACAGATCACATCTACCCAAAGAACTTTGCCTACAGTCATTTTCTACATGTCAGCAGCAATGCAGGGCCCAAAGGTGAGCACAGCTCAGCTTCTGCAGGAAAAGAATGCTTTTAACTCCCCTAAAAACTGGAGAATGACCCCATCCTACCATGTAAACAGCTTAGTCCTGCCACCAGCAACCCTGAAACACAGCCCAGCTTTCCTGGGAACTCTAATTAACAACCTGAGCCATCGCCTGGGTGCAGCGTTTAATAAAAGAAAATAAAAAGCTAACAAAAAATCCAGTAAAATAAAAATCAGCCCCAAAAGCACTGCTCTTTGCCCAGGTCAGCACCAGCAACTGTCCCAGTCATCAAACTGCAGCGAATAGAAACCAAGGAGGGAACAAGAAGCCTCCAAACCCCAGAGAAACCCCCTTCCTGGCACGCCGGATCATCCGTGTGACCTCCTAGACACCAAACAGGGTCATCAGGTTATTCTGGCTAAGACCAGGTTACCAAGCACGCCTTGCAGTCCCTTCCCCGCAACACATGGCATATGCCAGAGCAGCACAACTCCTTTCCACGGACCACTTGAAAATGGAAGGCTTTTGTCCCAAACCCTTGGTTTTTCGGGGGTCCCGCCACGACAGACAGCAGATGCTATCACAGACCCCCAAGGAACAAGCCTGCGGGTCCATGCTGCTCCTCGCACCGCCTTTGGAGGCCCTGGCCCAAGCTCCCCGGCTGCAGCGCCCACCCCTCCCTAGCAGGGCTCACCTTTCTAACTCAGAGCACCACAACATGTCTTCCTTCCCGTTCATGAGAACAGGGAGCTTCATGCCTTTCCCCTGCTTGAGCGAGTTGGTTTTAGTCGTTATGGTTTGCACCTTCTTCAACTGAGGAACAAAACAACAAGCGTGACATGAACCTCCAGGCCCGCACATCAAGCAAATGCCTTTCAGGCTCTTCCGAGGCCGGGGCTGATCCAGCTGCGGGGATGAGGCTGGGCAGAGAAAGGGCATGCCGGTGCTTCCAGCGTTTCCATTAGCACAGCGTCTGCCCCTACGAGCCAGGCAGCTCTTCAAAGCACTTGCACGAGAGGGCATTTTCTTACAGCAATGGCTGGGGGCACAGCCGCATCCTCTGGCCACTTTGGCATCTGCTGCCAAGAAAGATCCCGATTCATGGATATCAAGGCAGACGAGCAGCTTGGGGCTCCCGACAAGAGTGCCAGCCAGGCTGTGGTTTGCCCACCTTAGCAAGGTCTGCACCACAGGCTCACCAGCCCCCCAAATGACTGCCAGATGCTGGGCTTGGGGCCCCAACGTGGAGAATTTCTCAGACGGGCACCGCAATCCAGAGACAGAAGCAAATCCACCACCTCACCAGACCCACCAAGAGCAGAAGGGGAAGAGAGAGCTTGGATCCAGAAAGACGGGTCTTAAGGGAGACAGAAAGAGAGAGAGAGATGCAAACACTCTCGGGCCCAGAGAAGGCAAAGAGTCAGAGAGGGGGTCCCCAGAGAGTGCCCAGCTCTGAGGACATCCCCTGCAACGGGTGCAGCCTTGTGGAGCCCAAAGACTTCATGTCACAGGAAGGTGAGAAACACCCCAGAGGGGGGGAAAGGGGAAAGGGAAAAAGGCTGAACAGTGACTCTTACCGTCGCTATCCTACTGTATTCCAGGCAGTCCTGAAGCTCAACTTTATCAGTCCTTGAAGCTACCACAGGCCTGAGAACAGGCAAAGCTCGTTACAGTCTAAAATCCACAGAGACCTGCGCTCTCCAGCGCTCCGGCACTGGGGCATGCTCACGTCCTCTGCAGCAGCAGAGAACATGGCATCATTTGCAAGAACAAGTGAGCAAACGTAACCCCAGCCTGAAGGTCAGGTGTGGGAAAACAAGGCCTCACAGTTAAATCTCATAATCAGGTAAACAGCTTTTCATGAGATCCACAGGGTTTGCCCAGCAGAAAACAGAAAAGCATCAAAATCTGGTCCTTTCCCTTGAGAGCTTTCTGATCACGGAAAGAAACTTATAGGTGATGCGACTTCTGGCCCTTCCCCCCCACCCCCTCTTTCTTCTAATTCACAAGAAAAAGGACAAGGAGAGGGGGGGAACCAGAGAGACGCTCCTGAGCAGATTCTCTTAAATCTGACAGCGCGACTGTGAGACGTAGCAGTCAATGCAAACAGCCTGCACAACACCAACAGCAACCAAATCTGGCAACAGGGCTCTTCTCGACAACGCAAACAGACTGAACACTGCCCACGAGGAAGAGCGGTCAGCGCGGAGGCTGGGTGATGGGGAAGGGCAGATTTCTTCTCAATGACATTGCTTTAGTGAACAAGCTCTTTCACCAGGACCCCAGGATCTGGCTGAAGCATCAATCCCAGCTTCTTCTGAAAGGACAGTGAGGCTGCTGCCTTCAGCCAGCTGGGAATCCCAGCCCAAGGGCTGCTTCCACTGCCGCCACCAACACTGCTCTGTACACCATGCACCCCTTTGCATTTTCCATCCTCCCTCGACACTGCCCTGTGCAACCCTTTTTTCAGGTGCAAATGTCTGCTCCAGAAACCAGACTGCAACCTCGGCCTGCAGCACTGATCTGCTGCCTCTTCCCTTCCTGCAAGGCTGTGTCCTGTGCCCGACTACCCAGCAGCACTGAGGTCACTGGGCAATCTCACACCCAGCTCTCCAAAGACGACAAGGTCTCATCTCTGTCTGCCACCGGCCAGTTCCAGCTCCCAGCTCCCGCTGCAAACACATGGTCGTGACACTGACTGCCCTTGTTCAGTCTCACTGGGTAGGGTCAGCCCTTTTACAGAACCGACCCACACACCCCCTTCACATGCCGCTTCGACTCCACCTGTTCCACCAGCACATGGTGGTTATACAGTTTACAGTAGGTGCCATCATCCCTCACCATCATCAGGATGCAATTAGACCATGAAACGGCTTAGAGCATGCTCCACTACAGTAAAACAGTATGAATCATTTACAGGAAAGTCATTCGCTGCCGCTCTGAGAGCTCCGTCCTTCGCAGCTGTCCTAGATCCCCAACAACTTTGTATTAATAGCAGCATGTGAAGTGCAGGAAGAGCTAGTACGGCTTAACCTCATTTGACTTGTCGCTTGCTGAACAGAACTTGTTCTAAATCAGGACGCGAGGTCGACAACCCACTGTCAGTGGTGCCCTGGATAGAGACTTCGGCAGGTAACATTGTCAAAAGCACCCAAGCTCATTGTCAAATGCTTTTACTTCCTTTTACTTTTGAAAATGTCACCCCGAGTCCACCCTCCAGGGACATCCCCAGGGACCTCTGCTTTGGAGTTGGCACATAGGTACCAACAAAAATGCAACCACAAGCTTCAAAATGCAAAAGGTGATCAAGGCTACGCTGCTGGTCCTGGACGCTTGTCCCCCAGGGACCTACACCCATCAGGGTCAGCGCTAATTGCTTTAACTCCCACAAATGCCTGCACCTAAAGTATAGACAGCAAAGCTCTAGAAATCAGCATGCGATCCCATTGATTTCTTTCCATCTGCATTGACCTTCCCGGGGCTTTTGCGAGATGGAAAATTCCATCTTCTGCAGCTCAAAAGGTTAGGTTAATGAGGTCACTATCAGCCTGATTTTAAAGCATCCCTTTAATCTATGTTTTCCTGTGAATTTTGACCAAGCAAAGTGTGCTGCACAGAACTCTCTGGACACTTCTGCTTAAGCACAATACCCGCAGCACTTTTAGAAAGCCAAGTATGTGGGGTGGGGTCCACGCAGCACTGAGTTGATGGGACAATGACTAATGGGAACTGCGGCTTGCTCTGCGCTGCTCAGATCCACACGTCCAGTCCCACAGCACTCGGTGCAAGAGACAATCCCGTGCTATAAGCAAGCCACAGTTACTCATCCTCAAAAGATGCACATGCCCTAAAGACCTGATGCAGAGCCCACGGTGAAGTCAACGGAAAGGTCCCCACTGATTCAGTCCCTCACTCTAAAACACTTGTAGATGCCTGTAACTGCGAGCAGCGAGCGCACCGCTCCTTGGAGACCTGAGCCCAACGGACTGGAGCACTGCAGGCTAATAAGTCTCCCTGGCTCTCCGGAGCTGCACCTGGGGCCAGGAAGGATGAAATGGGAGAGGCTCGCAAGTGAAAAACAGTTACCTGTTCATCCCTGGCAGATTGCCCCAGAAATAGCGTGCTCGGTGTGCCGCCGACACCTTGACAGCATCAATCATCACCGGGTTACACTGCAGGCCAACAGAGAGAAGAGGGAAACGTCAGAAAAAGGAACCAGGGCAAAGCACCTGTGGCCACCCTAGACAGGGCCCTGCTTCTGGGGTAACCAGTGGATGTGGCATTAAGACAGAAAGGCCTTTTCTCTAAGAGCCCACCGTCGCCAGTACTACTGCTGCATTCAGGTGCACTGGGGAGCTCTAGGAACACAGGTATGAGCCTGGACCTTCCCAACACATGCCCCAACCCATCTCGGTAGTGTCTTCTTATCGCTCCTGCAGGCTCAAGGACAGAAGTGCCACTTAGGTGATGACTCTGGCAATAGGGGTAACCAGTGGATGTGGCATTAAGCAGGCAGCAAATAGCATCACGGACTAACCCCCCAAAGCTGATGAACAGACTCCCCACAGCGAAGCTGAGAATCATTAAACCCATGTTATGATGGGGAAGCTGAGGCACAGAGGGCGCTGGCCAAGGTTGATGGGGAAGCCTGCAGCGCAGCCAGTGCAAGACATCCAGCCTCGAGAGCATCCGTCCTTCTCCCACCCCACCACCCGCACTAGTCCTGCTTGGGGTTTTCACAGCCACAGATTACAGCCCAACTTTGTCTTGGCTTTCCATGAGAAGCCACATTGGGATGACACCCACTTCTAGGGCGCCGCGCGGAGGCAAGTGGCCCACAGCAAGCCTTACCTCCAGAAACCGGGAGATGTCCCTCTTGTCATTGACCCTCATGGCGACGACGTTCTCGAACATCCAGAAGAAGGGGCGTTCCTCACCCATCTTTGGGCGCGCATAATTGAGGAGGTGGTAAAACTCAAAGAACAGCCGCCCGGTTCCCTCTGCAATGGGGCAAGCAGAGACGGTCAGGGAGGTCTGCACCCGCGTGAGAAGACAGCACCAACAACGCCTGGTGCTCATGGAGGTGGCCGGGCTTAACCATCCTGTGTCCCACTAGATCTAAGGTGCTAGTGGGACCACATCAAAGAAGGGCAGGGAGGAAGAGTTCGGTCTTCCAGCCCCATCCCATCACGAGAACCCACTAACCCCATGCGGCAGGAGCTTGGGACACGCACCCCTCAGGAAACGGAGCAAAACACCGACTCGTTTTCCAGTGGCCAAACAGCCCCAGGTGAGACAGCAGGCTCCTTTTTGGCCCCTGCACCTCCTCCCAAGGGGGGGATCACAACTGGAGAACCGGGAGCTGAAGGGCTCCACATCCGAAAGCCACAAGCCCCTCCAGAAACCAAGCTGCCTTACCATACAGCCCCTTCCTGGCAGGGTTCACAATAGAGAGGTCGTTGCAGGGGCTGCCACCGATCACCAAGTCGAAAGGCCCCCACTCATCGATCTGGAAAAGACAGAGAGAGGGACTCAGCCCAAACAAAGTCCCAAAATGGCACGTGGTGCAAAGGGGCAGGATGGTGGGCAGCTGGCATGCTCTTCCTTGCCAGGAGCCAAGCAGGATGGGCTGGGGCGCGGGAAGTCGTATGCTTACGTTTCTCTTGGTTATGTTCCGGACATCGTGCACGTAGGTGATGTTCCCTTCGTGCCGGACAGTGCCCACGGCAATGGACTCCTCGCATATCTCCGAAGCGATGTATTTCTCCACTTTAATGCCCAGGTCCTTCAGAACCAGGTAACCTGCCCGGGGAAGGAAAGCTAAGGTGAGTGCTGGCTGCAGGGATCTGTTCGGGCTCTTCGCTTCCTGCACCAGCCCGCAACACACCCGATCTGGGTGCGATGTAGAGGGGGGACATTTGTGCAGCTCTGGGCCTTCAAGAGCCCACCCCACCCACACAGGCATATCTGCTTGACTGAAGCTCATTCCTACAAGGGGGCTCCACAAAGCTGTTGCCTCTCCCCAAGGTCAGCAGACAGGGAAGTGCTCTGCTGAGGAAGCAGCAGGTGCCTGCACATGGTTCTGCAAACATGCCCCCACCCCACACTGCCAGCGGGGACCTGCATGTAGAATGGGCCTTGACAGGCCTGGGACTCTTCCTTCCTCTCACCCTCCTGAGCTCACCGGCACGCCAGGCCAGTGGTATAGCTGCAGCACACCACCAGAAATGCTGGTTGTGCCACGGACTCACTGCGCCCATTGCCTTGCGTATTCCTGCCCCTTGTCGCTGGTGAAGAAGTCACTGCATGACCTTGGCCAAGTCACTTCATCCCTCCCTGCCTTGGTTTTCTCATCTGTGACATGGGTCTCATCTGACTGGCTGTACCAGCACACATCACATTTGTTCAAGGCTTTGCTAAGGATTTAGCAGCTCCTCGGAGAGCGATCACAACTACTTAATCCTATAACTATTTCCTACTCACCCCCTCCTGGCTCCTCACCTGTTGCTATGCCGTCGAATAAGGACAGCACTCGGATGGGCTTCCGCTTTGCTGCGGGGATGGCTGGGTAGATTTTAGGGGCCTCCTGCGATGAAAGAGAGGGAAGATGAAAGCTTAGCTCGTGGTCTCAATGCTCCATGAGGCTGCTGGAAATGCCCAGGCCCTATCGCTGCCAGCTGAGAATCAGCCCCACGCCTCACGTGGCCACATGTCAGCAGCACAGAGGAAGTGCTGGATGCCTTCCCACTCCACAACCCCAGATTTCCCCATTCCCAGCATCGTGTGCAGTGCTGCATCCTTCCCCCGTCCCTCAACCCGCCCGAGCTCACCGGCACGCCGGACCCTCGCACGCATTGCCTTACGTATTCCTGCCCCTTGTCGCTGGTGAAGAAGTCCTGCAGCCGGACATTCCAGTCCTGGCGGCGCTGCAGGACCCCGTAGCACTTCTGAGGCTGGCACATGTAGCAGCTCCACGGCTCCTGCTCCTTGGCCTTCTCCGAGCTTCCTCGCCCTACCAGGACCTCCAAGCACTCCACGCAGAAGCACCTGGGGAAGCCGGGGGACATGGTAATTCTCACTGCCGGGGCACCCCGTTGCCTGCCGCCACACTACATGACAAGCTTCCCGGGTCAGGCAGCCGTGCCCCCAAGCACAGGGCTCGGCTCTGCATAAGCAAATCCAAACACAGCTTTGCCAGTCCTGTGGTGCTGCTGGGAAGCTAATTAGCGCAGTCATCCAGCAGCAGTAATTAGCCTGCCCATAGCATCAAACAAGCATCAGATGCTTCCTGTTTAAGAAGTGGCCCATATATGTCCCATATCTGAGGGCACTGCTTCCAAGCCCAGCAAGTTGACCCTGTAGGCAGTCTCGGCCACCCTCCATGCAAATCCCCCATGGACAGTACACACTGCCTCGGGGTCCAGCTCCCAGGCCTTTCCCATCTTGCAAGAGGAGAGCAGGTTTCTGTGGCTCCTCTGGGACCCCAGGAATCCAGGGAGCGAGAATGATGAGCGCTAGCTGCGTATCTGCAAGGGACTCTTGCCAATATCCCAGGTGAGAGCTACTGTCACACAGGGCTAGAGGCAGGGATCTACCCAGGCCTGGGGCTGGTGGATCACAGTGCACTGCAGACACGCACTGCAAGCAGAGAATGGGGTATCCCACTGGGAAACCCTGTCCCCAAGCTCCACCTAATCCCAGGACTGGAGATGCCTTCTCTGCAGAGAGAGGCACAGACACAATCCAGGGAAGGGCAAACAGGAGCAGCCAGGGAAGCCAGAGCCTTAAAGCAGATCCCTCTGAATGAGGATGAAGTAGTAACTTCCCTTCTTAGGCTGGGGTGTTCGAAGGAGCTCAGAGGAGCCGGGCACCCAGTAGTCAATCCAGTCCTTCAGTCTCCTTCCAAAATCTCAACCCCACTAGTGCTCCAAGTTCTCATCTGCACTCAGCAGCCTGTCCTCACATGATCCTACAGGATGTATTATGGCCAGAGCTCTCTCATCCGGGTGCTTATCCCTCAGCTCCCAAAGCTGCCTTGAGGCCCCAGGGTGCAAGGGCCAGGTCCTACAGCAGCATGGAGCCTCCACAGCTCACCCCAGTTCCCAGGCCCCTGCACCCAGGGTTGCCTGCAGGGGGAGGGATGGTGAGGGAGAGGGAGAAGGGGAGCAGGCAGGAGCAGGGCTGCCCACCTGTAGCAGCTGCTGTTACTGCACAGCAGCAGCTCCTTGCCCTTGCAGCAGACAGTGCAGTAGGACTGGTAGCCGTCATCGTCGTACATGTAGAAGAGCTCCAGGAATCTTTCCTAGCAGCAAAACACGCCCCAAAACGAGAGCGAGTCAGGCCCCCGCAGCCAGCTGCCATGCCCCAAACATCTCCAACTCCGGCCCACCGCCTTTCCCCTGCCCAGCCCCCTTCTCGAAGGCAGCAGGTAACCCCTCCATAGGAACTCCTTGCAGAAAAAGGCTAGCAATGCTCACCCAGCCCCATGCTCTGCCAGCAGCCTCTCTGATCCCAGCCCAATTAGCTGCTGCTTTTGAGACCCAGCAAGCTGCAGCAGCCAGCTTACCATTAGGTTAGCATGGGCACATCCCCCCACATGCACCGGGCAGGGGTCACCGCCCTAAGAAACTTACCCTGCAAGTCTGGCAAAGGCCCCCCTCAAACAGCGGGTGGAACGTGACCGGGTTTTTCCTTCCACATGACAAGCAGTTGTCTGTGAATGAATACAATTCACCCCCTTGAAGCATTATCAGTGATTTTATCACGGGAACACCTGAAGGCCTGACACTAGTCTAGGGGGCAACACAGGGGTGCACGTCACCCTGAGCAAGCACTGTCCAGGCAGCACCAGGGGCAGCTTCCACTAATCCCATGTGGTGCAATTAAGCAGGAGACACCAATTATCTCACTCTTGGTGCTGTATCCAAGCACCCAACTTAGCCACAGACTTTTTAATCAAAGGAAAAAGGAACTAATTACCTTCGAGGCTCCAGTTGTTGTTTGTGACTTTGGAAACCATTTGCTCTTTAAAAAACAGAAAGAAAAAACACATAAAGGGAAAAATACACTCAGTCCTTCCAGGATTCTGCACAGCAAACTGTACATGGAGGCACCGCAGCAGGGCTGAGCGGTCATGTGGTGGAGGGAAACTGCATGTGCAGTTACGTATACTCCTGGCAGAAAGCACACATACGTATGGACCTAAGTGGGGATGAGTGTGGGCAGAGGTAAAAGCTGCCTCCAGGTAAGAGTGTGTGTTGCCAGGCAGGATTAGGATACTTGCAGGTTTTGGAGGAGAAGGGGTGCGCATGCATGTCTACATGCCTAGGTCATGAATAAACATGCAAGAGGTATAGGAAGGAACAAAGCAGGAACTGTCCTAGCATTGCTACCAGGGCTCGTCACCATTCTTCCTCCAGCCGCAAGCACAGTCAAAGCAAGCTCGTATCAGCCTCCCCGAGTAGTTTCTCTCCAGGGCCAGGGGCATGTGAGCTGTCTCCCCCCTGGGAGACACGCTGCCCGCTCCTGCTCACCTCGCGTCTGGTCCTTGTCTGCGTGTGCCTCCTTGCCATTACTGCAGGCGTTGGTTTTCAGGCGCTTGGCCGGGGGGCAGTGCTCCGGGGTGGAGACCTCTTCTGTGCTGCTGCGACGGGTGCCGCCCTCTGAGGAAGGAGGCAAGGCAGGTCTTCCCAGTTAAGCCAGGCATTTTCGGGGCCACCTCCCAATGACAGCTAAAGGGAACTAACTGAGGGGCAAGCCCCCTCCTCGCCCCCCACCCCCAAGCTGAATGGGAGCTCAGCCCCTGCGGGCACCATTTAATTAGAGCTGATTTGCACCCTACTCCATTCCCAGGGCAGGAGGCTTTTGCATGTGCCAATCCCTCACGGTAGCCTGTACCCAGGGAAGAAATGCACCCCAGTGTCCAGCCACCCACAGTTCTTTACCACTTTGAAAGGAAGAAGCGGGTAGAATCGCTCGGTCTCTTCTGCTCCCCAAGCACACGTGCGCTCGCAGCCCCAGCTGCAACAGTCCTGTGATGGACAGACCAAGGCCAAACCACTGAAGTCAGACCCACTGGATATCCCTCCTGCTCGCATGCACGCAAATACCCCAGTGCAGGCAACCCTCCCAGCCAGCGCCAGCATCCCGAAAGCATCACACCTGGAGTGCTGGGTGGTTTCAGTCCCTTCCAGCCCATGGGCTTGAAGCCACTGAGCGCCCACTCGATCATGGGCTTCAGCTTCTCCTCCAGGGAATCCCTAGCCGTGCCAGGGAAGGTCTTTCCCGCCCGGCCCTTGGCAACCTGCCGGAGACAGGGGAGACATTATTGTGTTAGGTACAGCACCCCGGGAAGTCATCGCTACAGGGGGACCCTACAATTCCTGTTTGGATGCAGCCTGCACCACCTGGACATGTGTACACTGGGCTCATTCATACTAGCACCTGCAGCAACAGCTGTGGCTGGGGAGAGGAGACCCACAGCCTCCCCCCTCTGCTCCCCAGGCGGCACGGCCATGAATTCCAGCAGCGGGCATGCCAGCCCTGGAGCCATGGCACCGTCCCCCTCCCATGCACGCCTGCAAGCCCCAGACCAGCCGGGAGCAGGTCGAATCAGCCCCCGCTTATGGAGCTAATCCTGCCCTGTGCCATGCATGGAAGGCAGTGGTGCTCTACTGGGCCTGTGGCTGCACAGCCCCGAGGAGGGGGGCCTGCTGCGTGTGTACTCGCTTCACAAGACCCAGCGCAGAACCTGCCGCCCATCAATCATCGGCCGAGAACAACTGGTCCTTGCGGCGCACGTCCCACGCTGCCCTGAGGCTGCGGGGGCAGAGGGCACCTGACCAAGAACCACATCCTGACCCCAGCAATTCTGGTGCCAATCTCTCCGTCCCTGCCGGGGGAAGAACACGGTATGGCCTGTGCTTTGCAACGGTGCCAGCAGATGGGGAGTGGCTTTCCACAAGGACAACCATGAGCCACAACAGCTGGCACTTTGCCCTGAAGCAGGCTTCACCCCAGGGCACTTGAAGCACTTTGCAGGTCGTGAGTGAAAAACCGTGACTGTGAAGCAGGGAACACTTGCTGCCCCCATTTCCAGTGGGACAGATCAGATCAGAGCCCTGAGAAACGTGAGGTCTGCCCCCACCTCCCCTTCAAACTCAGCCAGCAACTCTGCAACCCAGCATGGCTCTGCCCCCATTACCTCCAGAGCATGGTATATGGCACGTCGGTAAGAGACCAACTTATTGAAGGTGGAGGAGTTGAAATGCTGCCGGAAAGCTATCAGCCGCACCAGCTTGTCTGCCGAAACCTGGAGGGAAGGCGACAAATGCTCAGCAACGGATAGCCAGAGGAAGCAGAGACCTCAGGCCTGTGCTTCACTCCATCCCTCAGGACCTCACGGGAGGTCACAAACCCCCCAAGATTCAGCAGCACCCCCACAAGCACCAGCTGCCCAGGTGTCCCCTACAAAGGGAGAAAAGCCCAAGTCACCTGCCCAAGGCTTCGCAGTGAGCGGAGGGTGAGAGCAAAGGAGAAAACCAGGTGGCCTGGCTCCGAACCCCCTCTCGTGTCTGGGGTCACTAGGCCTGTGTGGTGCATGGGGTGTTACCCGTGTGCACGGAGGCTGCTTTAACACCCAGATCCAGAGTGCCAGGCGCATCCAGGTACTCAGCACACTCATCCCCCTGGGGAAAGCTCCTCTCAGACGCAGCCTCTAGGTCTCCGTGACCTGGCGCATCACACTGTGCCCCTGGGCTGGGGATGAGGCACCCTGGGCCAGGGATGTGGCACCCTGGGCCGCTTTCCAGGGATCCCCCCACCTTCAGCGGACGGGAGCAGAGCTGCTGGCGGGCTGCGAGAGGGATAGTCCCTGGGAGGGGCAGAGGGCAAAGAACAAACAAGGGCTCCTGCCAAGTTCAAGGTGAATGTGAGGACCCACCGGCCTGCACAGGCGTCTCCCCGTCTTCTGCAGGTGCATCCTCTGTGCACCTGCAGCAAAGCCATTTCTCAGGTGGGTGACAGTCCGTGCAATCCCCCAGCTCCTTCTGCAGGGGTCCTGGGCAAAGTCTGCAGGCACAGAGCCCAGGTGCAGGCACAGAGCCCCAAAATCCAGCTCTTCCTTTCCCACAGTCATTTCAGGGCTGCACTGACAGACCTCCCCCCCAGCACCTCCGGCAGCAGGGAACACGCCTCCCCCGATTGTTATCAAAGGAAGCCAAACCCCGCCTGGAAATCAGGCAGGGTGAAAGGCTGGATCCAGACAACGGGCCTCCTGTGCCCTCTGCTGGCCACCTGGCACCTGTCTGCAGCCCTGCAGCAGGAGCCGGCCCAAAGGTGCCCAGGGTCACAGACATCCAGCCACCCAAGGTCTGGCGTCCCAGCACCGCAGGCATGGGGCTTTCGGCCTCTTGAGGTTTACAACCTCCCCACAAGCGACTCAGGATGGGCAGCGGCCGCAGTCGGAGCTGAGCTGGGCACAGGATCTGCAGCATCCCACCCCAGTGCATTTTGCCCACCCGCTGCTTTGACGTTTTCCACCTGCTGCACGCAGCTGGAGGGACCCTCGGCCTGGCCTCTCTGCCAGACGGCCCCTGCCAGCCGCCCCGTGCTGAGGGACTCACCTCGGAGAACTTCCCATCCCCGAACCACTGCACCCAGCGCATGCCGGAGATGGCTTGGCGCTTGGACGTGACCCGGTAGGAGACGACAAGGGCAGGCCACCAGGAGAAGCCTTTGATTTTCCCCCACACAAGCTCCCCGATTCCAAAGTCCTTCCCATCCTGCAAGCAGACGGGGACAATGTCAGTCTGCTGGCAAATGCCAGCCACCCTGTGTGCATGGGCCCTGGGGAAAGCCAGCAAGAGCCCACCGGCGCATGCATACCCTTCACCGGAGAAAAGCAGCTCTGCAGTACTAGGTCCTAGGGACGAGAATCAGCAGGAAAACTCTCCTTGCTTCCAAGACCCAGGCCCTGTCTCACTACTGAGAGGACAGGGCACAGCAAGGAGGGACAGGCATGCATTGGCAGCCTCCCACCCAGCCCGGCCCCCTGGCACATTCGCCTGGACTGCATGCCCTGTCCTGCTCCAGCCCAGCTGGCTTGCTGGCATAAATGTGCAGGCATGCCTGCTCCTGCCAGTGTCCTCACCTGCACCGTGCAAATATATTGGAGCGGCCTGCCAGGAAGCCGTGGCCTCGAGCTCGCGTTCAACACCGAGGCAGGGACCGAAACACGCATCGCCTTTCTGCAGCCGGCCGCATCCCGGGCTAGTGGCAGCGGGCCAGGGGGTGGACTGCACCCATTCCTAGGCGGTGTCCTCACACGGATCCCTGACACTTTGGTGCTCTTGCCTGGATGTGCCAGATAACCGCCTCTGCTAGCCCTAGAGCCAGCTCCCCACCTGGCCGCCGTGCTGGTCTCACTCCCATCATGGGATGGGAGCAAAATCGGTCATCAAGACGCACACAGACCCGGCTATGCAGAGCCCAGCGGCTGCAGCAGTACAGTTCTGAGCAGGCACCAAAAGAGATGCGCTCATTGGCACTGGCGTTAGCAGATGATGCCAAGGCTGCTCCCCTTCTGCCATTACTGGCCTGTCTCATGATGCTCAACCCCAGTGTCAACCTCCCAGTGGAGTGCATCTTCCATGGGGCTGGAGTTGGGAATCCACAGCACGAGCAAGCACGGTTCTCTGCGGGGTGAGGGGGCATGCAGCCCCGAGGCCTGACCCTGTGGGATGCATCCTCCATGCTTACAGAGGATGGGAGTGGAAGGCTCGGAGCTCCTGGCTGAGCACATCTTGAAGAGGCTCCAGGAAAATGCCCAGGCAGCTGGTCGCTTCCCCCTCCCCTCTGCCCCTGTGTAACAAAGAAAGAGCAGGTAGCTCCTGGCTGGGTATTAGGCAGTGGAGCCAGGGTCCATACTGCAGCTCCCAGGTCTCTGCCAGGCCCAGGAGAAAGAGTCCCCACAGAAGGACAGCAGGCAACAGAGATGCCCTCACTCAAAGAGCCATAGGGAACTGCCAGCCCAGGCAGGGGAGGAAAAAAAGAGAAGACCCGGAGGCTGTGCAAATCTGTTGTGCAATCAGGGACCTCAGCCTCCAGCAAAATGCGACAGACTGATGCCAGCATGCTTCTGACCATGCCCCAGCAGCCGCCAGCCCCAGATGCCCTCTCCACCATGCAGCACCCCCAATGAAGCAGCTCAGTGCACGCAACTGCACACCTTCCCCAGGCCCCAGCTTGCAGCCAGCCCGGCATGCATGGCACACATGCCTCCGCTGGATCACACGCCTGCCCTGCAGCAAAAGCAGCGCGCAGGAGAGCTAACTCAGCACCTCCGCTCTGCAGGCCTGGCTGCGTTCCCTCCTGGGCCAGACCCCACAGCAGAACACACACCTGGCACTGCGTCAAGCCCCTCCCAGGCTGCCTGCATGCTAGCAGACATCCTTGATACAGCCCTGTGTCTCCTGCCATCCTGGCTGGAAAAGGAGCCATAGGTAGGACCAGGCAAGGAGAAGCGGACATAAGAGGCAAGGAGAGATGCAAAGTCCAAAGAGTTTGCTCAGCTCTAGCCCCTGCCAGAGACTGAAAGGCCCAAGAGATGTCTGCCGTACTCAGGAGTGTTTCTGTCCCTTTAGGACATCCCTGCCTGCCCCAGGCTTGTGCCAGGGTGCCAAGGGAAGCTGCACCCCAAAACCTGCCATCCAGGGCAGGGCTCGTGGGGGTCCCTACCTGATACTCCACCGGCAACTCCCCGACATCCCTGCCGTCCTTCTCCTCGGATCCGAGCTCGGCCTGGCCGTTCTGGACCTCCTGCGTGCTGCTGCCAGAGGACATGCTGCTGCTCTGAGATGACTCTTTGGAGTCCTCTTCCATGAAATCAATGGTGGGAGCCCGGAGCTGCATGGTCATCCTCCTCCTAGTGCTCCGCTGCAGAGAGCAGGGCATGAGTGGCCAATGAAGAGGAAGGGGGAAGTGCGGCAAGCACCCAGGGCATGGAGGCAACCCCAAACCATGCTGTGACACAGCACCCCTGCAAGGACCTTGTACACCATGCTTCCAGGCTGGGACTTAGAGCCACCATGGATGGGACAAGGAGGGGTGGGAGCAAGGAAAGGCAGCATGCACAAGCTGCTGGCCCCTGCAAGAAGGGGAGCAGAGTGGGCTCAACTCCTGCAACAGCAGGCCTCTGCACACTGGGACTGGTTAGCCTGGGTCCCAGCCCAGCACTCCAGCCCTGGCTCAGGTTGCTTCCATCATTGCAAACCTGCGTCCAAGACAAACCCCCACAACCCCTTACCCTGCAGGGAACCTCCCTGTCGCTTTCTAGGTCGCTCTCCCTGTGCTTCATCTCCTGGGAATTCAGTCCTGCCTGGAAGATGATGCGAGGAGGGGGCCTCTGGCGCAGGCTGGTTTCCCAGCCAGCCATGCCACGCTGTCGCACCTGTAGCCCACAGAGAACAAGCAGCGGTCAGGGCCTTCGCTGCTAGCCCTACATGGGGTCACCACAGCAGGCACGTGCTGCCAGTGCCATTGCTTGTCCCGGGAGGCAGCGTGGTCCAGGGTGTGGGGCACACAACCAGAAGCACAGGAGAGGAATGAATGGATAAGGGGGAAATAAGGGGAGTGAAAAAATAGCAAAGAGCAGCTCCACCATCTCTATTACAGCACACCTGCAGTGACACAAATGTTATTTGATCACCCAGAAAATGAAACCAAAGGTGGTCGTGTCCCGTGTCGGTGCCTTAGCCTCTTGAGATCAGTGATGACCCTGATCTTGCTTCAAGCGGCTACAGCAAAGCAACCAATGGCAGCGGGTCTCGGTCACTGGAAGTTTCAGGGCAGGGGAGGCAGAGCATCTGCATCTCCATCTCCATCTGCAGGAAGAAAGCTGTTCTTCTGCACTCCTCTCTCTCCACGTGTTAGGCACGTCCAGCACAGCACCCGATTCTGCAGTAGCTCCCAGGGCAACCTTCCCGGTGCACAAAACTCAACACCAGCCATATTCCTAGAGCTAGAGCATGAAAGCTGGTGGCCAGAAACATCTCCAAATTCATCTTTACATGTGGAGCACAAGGCAGAAGTCAGTCACATCCATTAAATTGCTCTTGCAACTGGTTTTCAATCCATGTCTGCAGTACAGCCTGTTGGAAAACTCTCAGGACAGTTTTGTGATGAAAAATCCTGGTTAAGAGAAACCAGCATTTTCACGAGATCATAATATTTTATTAAATGCAAATATATTAAAATGTTTTAATTGCCAATTAAATTATATATGTATGCAAATATAAAATATTACATTTTCAATTTAAAATAAATTTTTTAAATAGAACAAATTTCATTTCAGAAACTCTCTTTAAAGGGGAGGGGGGAAATCAAAACCTTGCTTTAAAATGTCAAAATAAAAAAATAATAAATGTCTTCAATTCTTTAAAAATAAAATCAGTATAATTTGCTCTCCTATTAACATTTTACCTGGCTGATGGTTTCATATTAAGCACCACCACTGCTGACATGTCATGACAGTTAAAATAATCTGTTCCTTTATTTTTTTAAAAAGTCATTAAGTCACAGCTGTTCTTAGTGTTACAGGAAAAAAAAATCTTCCCTCATTTTCTAGATCAAAGCGTCTCCAGTTAGTGTTAGAATGAATCTGTTTGACACTTTGGACAAGAAAAGGTAAGAATCCTGCACACTAATTACAGAAACAGCTGTTTTCTGTATCCTAGAAAAATTATTTTGATTTTGAAAGTGAGATGAGATGTTTCCACCTGCATTAAGCAGCCACTGCCCTTCATGACCGAACAAAAAGATAATTTATTATATTATTAGACTACCGACACTGTTACAATGACCCACTATGATGACCTGATACGTAGAGGTGCACCAACATATCGGTTGCCTATCGGATCAGCACCGAGAAAAGGGAAGTTTATAGTATTGGATATCGGCTTTTATAGCCGATAATATTCTCCGATAATGATGCCTTCTGGCTGGGGCCCCCAGAGACCTGGGTTCCCTCTTGCCCACAGGGCTCCCAGTTCCCTCCCATGAGCCGGGGTGACCCCGGTTATACCCACATCCATCACTGGCAGGCTGGATCGAAGCGGCTGCCGCACCGTCCCGAGGGCTGGGGCTGGGGTGGGTGCTGTAAGAGGCGCCGACTGCTGCAGACGTGACTGGGGCAGGCAGAGCTGAGCCGCCCGGCCTGGCCCAACGTGACTCAACCCACGGTTAATATCGGTGATTGGATCAGTATCGCCTGATATAGATGGTTAATAATCGGATAGGTATTGGGCAAAAAAAATTTTTACCAGTGCACCCCTACTAATATGTTGTATTAGGGGTGCATAACACCACGGGCCGTGCAAACATTGCAAGTGGAAGCTGGAACAAGACTCTTCCCAGAGGAGTGAAGTTCGGGAATGTGCATCTGAGCCAAGCCTGAGTCGCTTCCAGACAGAACTAGATCAGTCCGTGGCAGGGACAGTCCGAGAGGACAGGGAGTCCTGACACAGGGTTCCAGGCAGGTGGGATCATGCATCTGCAGACCCCGGCTGGGGCAGAGAGCCAACTCTCCACCATGCTTCACTGCTTGGGGCCAGCAAGGAATTGTTCAGTCTGAAATGTCAGAAGTTCCTGCTTTTACTGCTAGAAAAACGCAGGGGGTTTCCCCAGAGGGAGGCTCTGAGTTTCGTGCAAAGGCAGAGGCTTGCCCCTGGCACCACCGCCTGCTTTCTAGCCTGCTGCTCCCAGAAACTCTTGGCCCTCGGCTATAGCACTCTCCGTGGGAGGATTTCAGCTTGTGCCTTCCCACGCAACACACTCAGGGAGTTACTTGCCCTCCCCTTTCTAGACAAGGGCATGACACATTATCCGGGGCAGAACCAAGACAAGAGTCTAGGACTTGGGCCTCAACCACAAGCCCGTCTACCCTTGCAAAGGAGTGTAACCCTATCCCTCGCACTGCATTCAGATACCCCCCGAGGGCACTGGGAGGGAGCTCAAGGGAAGGGAAGTACTGACTGTCATCTCATTTTGGAGCTCTTTGCTCCATAAACAGGGGTTCGCTCAGCAAGAACCAAGTGCTGTTTGGCTTGCGGTGCAACAATGCTGGAAGCTCTCTCATCCAAGGCAGAAGCTGCAGCTGTTCTGCTATGGATCTACTGGCCAAGTGCACAGATGAGCCAAACAGAGTCCATGCTTACTGCCTCCTGGAAGCTGTGGGCCTCACTCATCAGCTCCCACAGCAGGCGTTCAGGTATGCTCAAGTTGGGTGTGGGTAACAAGTGAAGGAGTGCAAGGCCCCTTGAACTCGCTGTGCTGCACAAATGAGCTGCGTCCTTCTCAGTCCTGGGGCTGTTTCCCAGGCTAGGACACCGTGCAACACAGAGCCGCAGGCTGCAGCACGACGCTCTGTGCAAGGACCATCTTACCTCCGGAGACTCCCTCAGGATCAGTGGCCAGGACAGATTTTCCTTAGCGAGGTCTTCCTTGCTTATCCTCTTGTTCCTATGGGATGGTATTCTTAGATCGTCAGCGTCTGTGTGAGGAACAGACCAAAGCAAGCTTGTTCTCAGTGAGTCCATCGTTTCAGAGCGCGCGCCTTAACAGCACCGCACAAATCAGTGCTGATGCAGGCAGGGAGGGAGATCTCACCCAGGTGCCCAGGGCAGAAACCTTGCCCCAGTCTGCAGCACCCAACTCAGCTCTCCCTTCTGGAGTGCTCTGGACCATGAGCGATCAGAAATCCCAAGCCAGGCCTCAGCACGTTGTGGGATTAACAGAGCCACAGATGTTAAGACTATGATCAATGCTGGTCACTGTTGCTCTCTTGGATCCTGAGCCTTTAAGGTGCAGCAACACAGCTCCTGCCGAGCATTCTGCCTACCCAGCACATGGTATGAGCCCATTTTACAGATAGGGCCACTGAGGCACAGAGGAAGGAAGTGAAAAGTGTTCCAGGAGACCATCAGAGCCACAGCTGCCCAAGTCCCAGGTTAGTAACCAATCCTCTGGGCACTGAGCCTCCCTCTCGGCCATGTTTTCCAGCTTTTTTTCTCCCCAACAGACACAACAGCTAAAAGCAGTATTATTTTTTTTTTAAATGAAAGCTCAGATTCCAGTCTAATCACACGAATCCAGGAGCTGGAGCTTAAGTATCAGACTCTTGGGGGTCAGCAGCATTCCTGTGCACACGGATGCTCCCCCTGGGCTGCTCACTCAGGTCCCGGCAGTTCTTCAAGTGACTTGGGGACAGGGCCCAACCCAGCACCTGGCTCAGGGGCCACACGGTTTGTGCTCTTTTGTTCGGGACTTTCACTGGCAGATGTGGCCAGGGCTAGACAGTGCCAGGTATGAAGTTACAGGGCACCAGTGAAATGCATCCCCAGCATCGCCGTCTAGCACAAACCACCCTGTCGCTCCTGTGTGCAGTAGGCCTAATCCTGCTCCTACCACCCTTGCTGTTGGCAGAAACAGGACCAAGCGTGTTTGTTCCCCTGCGAGGACATCAGGATGCACCTGCACCCTAGGACGGCCATCTGGGGAGCCTTCAGTACCTGCACAGCTTGGGCAAGCCCCAGAAAGCCCACTACCCTGGCCCTGGCACAGGCTCCGGTGGCCAGAGCTGCACGCACAGCATCGCCGGGACGGTCGCGCAGACTCGCCGGGCACGAGGGAGCCCATGAGAGGACACTGACCTTGAGCATCAGGCTTCCCATTTGCTTCCAGAGCTGGGGGAGAAGCTTCATCTTTGGTGGGGTTGGCGCAGCCCCCGCTGAGGAAGACCAGCTCGGCCCTGCAGTCCATCTCATCGCTGGGAGGATTTTCTTTCTTCATGCTGGCCTGCGGAAGAGCAGACAGGAACGTGAGCCCTCCTGCATGCCCAGAGGGGTCATAGGCAGGCAGGCGGGCTGGGATGACCACTAAATCCAGCCCAAACTCATCCTCCGTTTCACCATCTTCTCCAGCTCAGACCCACCACTCCGCCACCCCCCTACTTTAATACATGCTAGGCCCGGGTTTTTACACCCCCTCCTGCTCAGATGGCACATGACCACACCTCCTGCATCCGGCCCCATTCAGTATGATCCGAGTAACTTAACTCAGATCTTGCTTCACACAGCAGAGTTATTCCCGATTTGTGCAGGGGTAGGAGAGAGGAGGATCCCCGCTGTAACACACACCAGACGTGCTTAACCTGATCCAGCCACCTGCAGACAAAGTCTCTTTATTGCCTCTTCCCAAGACAGTTTCCACTGCAAAAAAGGCCAGAGAGATTGTCCCTGCAGCCTGGCACTGACAGGGACAAAGCCAGCGGTAGGAGGAGCACTAGCAAAGTGTCCGGCCAGACAGCCACCGGGGCAAAGTCCTGCAGTCTGCAGGCAGCAAACCTCCCTCCAAAGTCAAAAGGGGCTCGAGTGGAACAGAAACAGAGTGAGGTGCAGGGGCCTGCCCGGGCTTGGTCTAGTCCAGAACAAAGAGCAACAAGGCACCAAGATGTTTCAGGGGCACCCACATCCATGGGGCATGGTCTGTACTGAGATCTAGATAAATACCAGCTCACAGCCTCAGCAGATGAGCCCAGCTGCAAGGGACCTTGGGAGGCCCAGGAAGCTGGAGATCCCCGTGCCAAGACAGGGGACCTCCCTATGTTCTACTAACCCGGCCCTCTCAGGGCCCTGCCACTGCACACCTGCCTGGACACCTGCATAATCACCTGCGCATCCCTCCAGCCAGCTCCACCCTGCAGCTGCCGTAACAAAGCCCGACACAAATGTAAATACTCCTATCTCTTGGCACCGACACCAAAAGCTCAACTGCTCCACGCTGCATTTTGCATCTGTTTAACCACCCGGCAACATTCCCCCAGACGCTGCAACCTGCTTTCAGGAGAACCAAGACCGGAGCCACTGGGAGCTTCTTGGGTAAGAGGCATCAGAGGCAGAATGAGCCCAAAGCAAGAAAATACAAACCAGCAAGGGATAGCAACACGCTGCTCCAGCAGCTCACGGGCCCTGCCTTGTTTCCAGATGTTGGTGCATGGAGATTTAAATACTTGGCTCATAGAGACAAGCTTCAGCCAGGACAATGGAGCACTTTCCCCCACCCATCATAATCACACGTGCAGCAAACCAGAGCCCACCTCTGCCGGGGGTGAATTCACTGGATGGGAAATGAGCCCAGGGAGAAGCAGCAGCCCCTCACCTTGCCCTGACCAGCAACCCCCCGCCCAGGAGTGCACAGCGCCAGTGGAAGCAAAAGCCTGGCCCTGCTCCACCCAGCAAAATCAAGAAGCCTTAGGTGACGGATTCCAGAATTACCACGAGCCTGCCCCACGCCTGCCGAAGTGCATGTAGTTTCGCTGTTTCCCTAACTGCAGCAACAAAGAATAGAAAAGGTGGGAGAGAGAGGGGGAGATGGACAGGATCTCACAGGCACCAGCCAGGCACCACCCGACCCCTTACCCATTTACAGATCGTAAGGTCTTTAGGGACCTGGGGTACAGGACCCGGCCATGCTTTGTCTGCTCGAGGGGGAAGTTCAGCCTCGGGGGTCTAGAGCCTGGGAGAAGACTCCCAGGTTTTTCTGGCCTTCTCTTTTTCCTCCTCCCCCCATCCCTGCTCTCTCTCAAAGGCCTCTGCATTTTGTGCAAAAAAAACAACCAAGATCTCTGCTTTCTGAGCTCCTCTCACCTCATCCAACAAACTCGCCTGACCCAAAACCTCAGGGATCCAGCCCCCGCCCCCGTCTCTGCCAAGTGCCCATTCGCCTCCTTTGCCCTGGAGCACAGCCACCTCCAAACAAAGGGATGAGAGGGAAAGTCTCTGCTCAGTAACACCCAACAGGAGGTTTGTGAATGTCTCCCCATCCAGCACATTTGCTCCAGACCAAAGGAACATTACCAGGAGCTGCCCAGACTCGCTCCACTCTCCGTGCAGCGAAGGCCTGCTGGCTGCCATCACCAGCAGCTGGGGGGAGGTATGTTCTCCCCGAGAGGTCTCTCACGGAAACTGGGAGGAACAGACACGCAGGCACCCTCCCAGAGGTCAGGTCCTGCCCCCGGAGACCCCGTGGTCCCCCACCAGACTTCAGACTCTGCCGCGTGAGATGGCAGAAGAGGGGCTGAAGCTTACAACAGAGTGCAAAGGAAACAACGCAATGCAGTGCAATGCTGCACGAGAGAGGCCCATCTCATCCTGGGACGCATCGCAGGAGGAATGTAGCCTGCTGTCCTCGGCTCTGGGGAGGCTTTCGTGGAAGGGCAGCGTCCACTTTTGGGCCCCGCGCTGCAAGCTGGAGAGTCCAGAAGGGAGCTCCGGGAATAAGAGGAGGTTTGGGAAACACATCCTGGGGGGGAAAGTTGAAGGAACTGGGTGTGTTTAGTCTGGAAAAGGAAGGGGATGCGGAAGGGTGTAATACCAGCCGTGTAGCACCAGCCATGTAGCATGTAACTGGCTGTTAAAAAGTAGGTGCGGATCGATTATCCTGCACAGCCGCTGCGGGGAATGATGAGAAATCAGCTGAACTGGCTGCAAAGAAGAAGGTTTAGGATGGGCACTAGGGACAACTTCCTAACTGCAAGGGCAGAGAAATCCTGGACCAGGCTGCCCCAGGATCTGATGAAATCTCCATCATTAAAAGAAAGGTTAATCAAGCCTCTGCTGGGGTGGTGCAGGCACCGGACCCTGTCTCAGGGCATGTGTCTGAACCAGGCAATCAGCCCAGGTCCCTTCACCCTGTTGGGGTTTGTCACTAGGTGCAGGGCAACCCCCCATCTCCAAGCCACTGTTGCAAGAGGAGTCCCAGAGCCGTACAGCCCTGAGCTCAAGAAGCCTCCCAACACCTGCACCCAGAGCTGGGAGTCACCTCCTGGGCCCATCAGAGACCGTTACTGCTACACGTCTTGAGAGGGCAGCCAGCATCACTCCCACTTCAGCCCAGCCCCTGGGGCTGCTGAGCCTCAGTGCAGCCGTCTGCAGTGAAGGCCCAAATCACTGCCACTCACTACTGAGCCCTGAACCCTGCAGGCCTCCAGGCCAGGCTGCTTCTAGCCCAATGCTGTAAAATGCCACAGCGTTTTGGAGGGCCATTGCCAGCATCCCAGTGCCCCCTTTCTGCTTCCCCAGCTGCACAGCTCCCTGAGCTGCCTTGTTTCTTCTGCATGCTGCTAAGAGCCAAAAAGCAGCAACTCTGGCAAGAAAAGCACCCCTGGAGTCTCAGGGCTGAGTTTTCAAAGCACAGGAATTCGTGCATTGGGAATCAGATGCGGATTTGCTGCAGGCACCCCCATACTGCCCTGGGGGGGGGGCATCTGGGGATACCCGCAGTGCCATCTTCTACCATTACAGCTCTAGTCAAGTAACCCAACAGCATGAAGCCAATTCAGCCACGAGGATCCCACCAACCTGTCCACAGCAACCCAGGCATTTGACGACGACCAGCTGGAAATTGCTGCCTAGTCCCTCTAGAAGCCTTGGAAAAGCTGGAGGTGACACACAACACAACAGCCCACCTGCCTATCACCACAGCTGCCCCAGCCCATTGCCCCCATGCCCTGCCCTCCCCACTGAACACAACCTGCGGAGCCTCGGACCGTCACAAGCTGTCACCTTCCACGCCAAGCGCCAGGCACATCCCAGGACCCCCAACTTCCTCCACAGACACACAGCAACACGCGTGCAAACCACCCTGAGACAAAACAATGCCCTGAAACGCTCTTCTCTTCCTGGAGAGAAGAGGAAGAAAACTTGTGCTAGATGTGCATTACCAGCAGGTGCTCGGGCACTGCAGGGACACGTGTGGTAGAAGAGCCAGGACAGAAGGGAGCAGCTCAAGGCTTCAGTCCTGCTATTGAAAGCTTCCAAGGGACCAGCACTAGCTGCTTCCTGAAACACCTCTGGCTCTGCAACATCCCGAGCAAGGGCCGTGTCCCAGAGACAGCAGCACTGGCGGGTTCGAACCCAGACCCAGCCTTGCAGCTCCTGCTGCGCCACGAACACAGTGCACAGATGCACCTGGGTCTGGGGGGCAGGGAGAGCTGCAGGGGTTTCCCCAGGAAACACCATTTCCTCCCTTCGCCTCTGCCTTCCTCCCTGCAGCCCCTGCTGGGCACTGCCGACGACTGCAGCTCCGCGCTGGTTCCGGGCTAGTTTCGGTTTTCCTACCCCAGGAAGCAGCATTCAATTAGGCTCATCAGGTGCCTTCCCCCTCTGGGTGCAGAGGCTGCAGCAGCAGCTCAGCCGGTGCCTGCAGACACTGCCAAGGGGAAGCTGAAAGGCCCCGGGCAGGGAGGTCTTTGGCAGGATGGCTCCATCTCCTCCACTCCGTTTGAATAACAAAAAAGGGGCCCAACGACTGCGTGCAAGACCCTTCCAGAGCCAGGCCTGAGCCATCTCCTCACAAACAGCCTGGAACAGGGCATTTCCTGCTAATCCTGGAGAGAAAAGAGGTGCATAAGAAAGGGAACCTTCAGCTCATTGAAAGCCCCCTCCTTGCCCTGCTCACCTGCTCCTGACCTCACCTGTGCCGCCAGCTCCCCCTCCTCCCTCCCCCACCCAGGTTTCCCACTCCTTCCCCTTGCTTTTTTGGCCTGGTTCATCCCTTGCCTTGATGCACCAGGGTGCATTAGACCTGCTGCTGTCTACACCGGGACTGCTCCAGGCTCGCCAGCACTCGTGGATGGGGAGGACACCCTTTCTCCTGGAGACAGCCAGGCCTGGACTCATCCCGGGCCAGGCGCTATCCCAGCCCCTTAGGCTGTGCTCATGGCTGTAGCATGTGCACACCTGCCATGTGTGCCTTGCGACTTCCCCCAGGAAACCCCAGCACCCAAAAGCGAGGAGACCCTCCTGCCCCCGGAGCAGTTCCTGCAGGCGGGCGCCACGGCCACGGCCCCGTGGGGCAGCGGGGAGCAGGGCACTGCCACGGCTCGTCTTCGCTCCCTTTGCGAGGTTTCTTTTTCTGGCCCCAGAACCGGTGCCGACGGGTGACAGGCACCAATACTGAGGGAAAGACGGCCCAGGCTTGCGGCCGGGCATCTAATCTCCTGCCCTCCATCCAGACTGCCACGGCAGAGCAAGCGAGGCCCCGCCGTCCGCGGCAGGGAACCTTTGTTTCTTTCCAGCCTCCTGCTACCTACATTTCCACCTCATTTTCTGCGGTAACAGCTTAACAAACGGACACACGCTTTCCGCTCGTCCCCAGGAGGACCGGCCGCCACCCCCTTTCCTCCGGGACCAATTCAAACGCTGCCAGACACCAGATCTGCCTCGGCATCGATTCCTGCTCGGCAGACGTGACCTCTCCCCCCAGCTCCAGAGGACTTTCCTTCCGCTCGTGGCCTTTGGGAGCCGGGGCTGAGCGCACCGGGATGCTCTGCGCGCTACCTGGAGGCTCCTTCCGAGGGGCTCGGCCTGGCGAAGCCCCTCGCCGCCCTCCCGCGCAGCCCGGGCACGTCTGTGCAAATGCCCAGGAGGTTTCCAGAGGAGCGGGACCCAGGGGTGCCAGCAGGACCCCCCGAGGGGGAGGCAGGGCTGCCGGCCCCCGC